>NC_071441.1:67136831-67445403 GCF_017976375.1 Cuculus canorus | reverse complement strand
CAGCCCACCATCTTCAGCAAGATCATCGACCGCAGCGTGCCTGCCACCATCCTCTATGAAGATGAGAAGGTAGTGGGGACAGCAGGGTGTGTGTCCCCATGGAGACGGGGAACAGCACCCATGGATGCGGGCCTCATCTTGTTCCCCCGCTGCCCCGGCAGTGCCTGGTCTTCCGTGATGTTGCTCCCCAAGCCCCCGTCCATTTCCTGGTGATCCCCAAGCGCCCCATTCCCAGGATCAGCCGCGTGGGTCCCCAGGACACTGAGGTGAGTCTGGGGGCAGTCCCTGGGATGGCGGGGGGACATGCAGGTGGTGCTGACCCTCCTGCTGAACCTCCTGCTTGAACCCCCCACAGCTCTTGGGGCACTTGCTGGTGGTGGCGGCACGCACGGCGCAGGCAGAGGGGCTGGGCGATGGCTACCGTCTGGGTGAGTTGGTGGCCCTATCCTGTGCTGTGGGGAAGGACCCTCACAGGTGGTCCCAGGGTAGTGGGGCTGCGTGGGATGACCTGGTGTAGGGTTGGCCTGACCCCTCTGTCCCTCTCTCGGCAGTGATCAACGATGGGAAGCATGGTGCCCAGTCCGTCTACCACCTGCACATCCACGTGCTGGGGGGACGGCAGCTGGGCTGGCCCCCTGGCTGAGCCCCTCCTGCCCACCACTCTCCAATAAAGCATCTCATTGGCAGTGGCTTCGGTGGCTCTGTGTCTGCGGCCCTCCCGGAGCTCAGGGTGGCCGGCCTGAGACAGCAGCAGTAGCTTCTGTTGTCACCCCAGCAAGACTAGAAGTGGGGGCACAGGTGGGACTTGGTGCCCTGCTTCTTGGAGAAGGGGGCTCCCTGTGTCCCAACCTGCCCATGCTGGAGATCATAGAATCATAGAATCATGGAATCACCAGGTTGGAAAGGACCCACTGGATCATTGAGTCCAACCATTCCTAACACTCTCTTAAACCATGTCCCTAAGCACTGCATCCACCCGTTCCTTAAACACCTCCAGGGAAGGCAACTCGACCACCTCCCTGGGCAGCCTGTTCCAGTGCCTGATGACTCTCCGTGAAAAAAATTTTTCTGATATCTATCCTGGACCTCCCTTGGCAGAGCTTCAGGCCATTCCCCCTTGTCCTGTCCTCTGTCACTTGGGAGAAGAGGCCAGCTCCCTCCTCTCCACAACCTCCTTTCGGTATTTGTAGAGAGATGCTGGAGTACTGTGTTCAGTTCTGGAGTCATCAGCACAGGAAGGACATGAATCTGTTAGAGTGGGTCCAGAGGAGGCCACGAAGATGATCTGAGGGCGGGACCACCTCCCATAGAGGACAGGCTGAGAGAGTTGGGGTTGTTCAGCCTGGAGAAGAGAAAGCTTCAGGGAGACCTTATAGCGACTTTCCGGTAACTGAAGGGGCTACAGGAAAGCTGGGGAAGGGCTCTTTATCAGGGATTGTGGGGATGGAGTAAGGGAATGGTTTTAAGATGGAAGATGGGAGATTGAGATGAGATCTTGGGAAGAAATGTTTTCCTGTGAAGGTGGTGAGGCACTGGCACAGGTTGCCTGGAGAAGTCGTGGCTGCCCTGTCTCTCTGCGCTCACACCTCAGACCCACACACACTGCACTTACACACACCCTGTACTGCTGCACACTACACTTGCTGCATCGCCTACGTGTGCAGTGCACCGCTGTGCAAAACTCACCATGCTGCACGTCACAGCCCCACCTCCTGCCCATGCAGGGTGGTGCAAAATGTTATGTTGCACGCAGTAGAGCCATTCTGCACGCACTGATGTGTAAAGTGCATTGGATTGCATAGCTCAGGGCCCTTGTGCATGCACCACTGTGTATAAACAGTGCTGCAGGCCCCAGACCCGCTGTGCACTCGTCACTGTGCAAAACACATGGGACTGCAGATCTCAGACCCCTTGTACAGGCAGCGCTGTGCTACAACAGCACTGCACACCTCAGACCTTCTGTGCATTCACCGCTGTGTGAAACACATGGCATTGCACATCCCAGACCTGGGATGTGTGCAGCATGGATGCACCTCTGTGTAAAACAGCGCTGCACACCTCAAACCCTCTGTTCATACACCGCGGTGGCACTAAACACCACAGACAACCCCCTCCCCGGTGTGTGCAGCACAGTGCAAAACGTGTTGCACTCAGCAGACTCCTTCTGCGCACACCACTGTGGAAAATGCGTTAGGTTGCAGATCCCAGGCCCCTTGTGCTTGCACTGCTGTGTAAAACAGTGCTACCTGCCCCAGAGGCCCTGTGCATGTACTACTGTGCAAAACCACATTGCACTGCACACCCTAGAGCTGTTGCATGTCCACTGCTGTGCAAGATGCATTGGATTGTTGATCTGAGACCCCCTCGACCATGTACCATGGTGTGAAAAGCATTGGATTGCACCCCCAGGCGTGTACCGCTGTGTAAAACAGGGCTGCACACTTCAGATGCCCTGTTCGTATATACAGTGCCATTGCACATCCCAGACACCCCTGCCTATGCAGCATGGTGCAAAACATTGTGTTGCACTCAGAAGAGGCCGCAAAACCCATTGGCTTGCACACTCCAGGCCCCTTGTTCATCCACCACAGTGTGAAACACATTGTGCTGTGCACGACTGACCACCTGGGTGTGCATCACTGTGGAAAACATTGTGTTGCACACTGCAGACCCTTTGTGCACTCACCCCTGTGCAAAACACTTTGGATTGTGCACCCCAGGTACCCTGTGCATGCACTGCTGTGCAAAACATGTTGCACTACACTTCCCAGACACCCTGTGCATCCACGACTGTGCAAAACACATTGGGTGTGCGCCACTGCAGAAAACACTTGTGTTGTACACTCCAGGTCCCTCATGCACCCACCACTGTGCAAAACTGTTTGGTATACAGACTCCAGAGTCCCTGCGCATGCACTCCTGTGCAAAACACAGTGCAGCGCACAACCCAGAGGACCTGCACATCCACCGCAGTGCAAAACACATTGCGTTGCACACCCAGGACCACCTGGGTGTGCGTGGCTGTGCAAAACATTGCATTGCACCCTGCAGACCCCCCTGCCCCATGTATGCGAATGGGCAGTGCCGTACACGCGCAGCAGCACTCGCAAGCGCTTGTTGATGTGCATTGACCACAGACCTGCGCCCGCACGTGGCCGTGCCCATCCTGAGTGGGGTGCGCATGGCTGGGGGGCTTCTGCCCAGACAGCAGCGTGCTCACCACCAGCGCCACGCCACAGGCACACGGAGTGCTCACTCACTACCGGTGCACGCTGGTCCATGGCTGGATGCCATGGTTATATTTAGCGGCGGGGGCCAGTGCCGGAGCAGCGTGCGGCCCACCTGGCAGCGCCGGCGTGGCCGCTTGGGCCCCCGCCAGCCACGCAGGGGACCGCAGTCCGACAGGGAGAATGAGTGCTCTGTTCGTCCTCCGGCTCCGTGGCGCTGGCAGCGGGGCCCCTGGGAGCAGCGAGGGGCTGTAGCAGTGCCGGTCGCTCCCCTCTCGTAATGCAGCCAGTGCAGCATGGGGAATGTTTTCGGAGTGGAAATGACCCTTAAAAATGTTTGTGGGGTGCAAATGAACCTTAAAAATTATGGATGCCGCTGCTTCCTGCCTCTGAGACCTGCTTGTGCCACTGTTGGACGTGGGACAGCACTGTCTTGGGGCTGCGACACTAGATTGGGACTGGGGATCCCAAATGGCTGTCTCTGGGAGGTGGGAACCCCAAAAAGGAGCAGGGGATCCCTGGTGCATCGTTCCTTAGGGCTCACATAGAGCATCCCCCCAGGGACACCATGTCCAGCGGAGTTCTGGCACACGAGGTCAGGGGACGGACGCCTGCAAGGGCATTTTCCTCTGCTCAGGGTTTATTTTGTGAGTGCCCTTGCAGCACGGCGGTCACGGCCCCATGGGACTCAGGGGCCAGGGGGGGTGAAAGGCAGGGCTGTTTTTATTGCTTAGCCTAAGACTATCCCAAATGATGCAAGTTCCCAAAAGAGTCGGGCGGGGGGGGTGGCGGGGGATGTGTCAGCTGGTGAAAGGCAGCTCAAGGGCTGCCGCCCCACGGCAATGGCCCAGATGCCACACCAGGATGGTTTGCCCCATGGTGAGTGCACAGCCCTAGTCTGTCATCACCAGGGTCCCTGTCCCATGCTGCACTCCTATGTCAGTGGTGTCCCTTTAGTGTCCCCCAGGCACCCGTACTGCCCAGCCAGGCTTTTGGGGACAAGCCCACACATGGTGGGGAACCAGGGGACGCTGCTGCTAATTGCAGTGGGATTCTGGATGCTCCTGGGGTGCATGAGCTGGGCTACAGGAGCACCTCAGAAGCCAGGCCTGGGCTGGGGCACAACCAGCAGCGTGCACGCCAGCACCCACGCCCCCACCTCCAGTAGCAGGGCTGCTGCGGTCCCACCATGGGGGCCGCTTTGAACATCTCTCCTTCTTCCCTGCAGCTGCGTGCCAGATGGGTTCCAATGAACCCCTGGCTCGGCATAGGGCCGAGCACTCGTGAGGAGGAACGGTCCCCGCTGGGGGCCCCGGCCAGCTGAGGCCAGAGAAGCCAGGCACATCCCCAGCCAGGAAAAACAAGAGGCCCCAGCGCTGAGCACTCGGTGGCCCCAGCGGCGCACACCACAGAGGGATGGAATAACAGCCGTCGTGCTGGAGCCTGCTGCGTGCTGTCAAAGGGCCCTTCTTCTCCCTGGGCTCCCTGGGGATGAGGGAGGCCCGGTGAGGGCTGGTGGCGAGGGGAGCTGCCCCACCTCATCCGTGGGTCCTTGCGGCAGACGGGTGTGCCCGAGGGCCAGACCCAAATGGTGGGAATGGGGTCACTTGGGTAAAGCCCTGGGGACATCCGTGTGTCCCCATGTGCCCAGGGCAGGGCACATGCCTCCTGCTATCCCCCCTGGCCAGGCCCTGGGACATCTGGCCAGGTCCAGGGTCCCTGCCTGGCCCTTCCTGATGGTGCTCCAAGGCGCCTGGGGCTGGGGGATATGGAACCTGGGGTGGAGACAACCCTGGTCTTGGGGATCAACCCTGTGCCCCTTGCCCCCTTCCTGCCTCGCTCACACCCCTTGTCATAACCACGCCCCTTGTCATGACCACGCCCCTTGTCATGACCACGCCCCTTCACTGGCCACGCCCACTCACACTCACTGTGCTCCCTCACCTATCATATTTGGCCATGGCCCCGCCCCACCGACTCGGTTTTGCATTAGCCACGCCCCCTTATAGCCACACCACATCGCAGACCCATTTATCCGAGCCACGCTGCAATTTACATAGGCCACGCCCAGTCGTTCCTGGCCACGTCCCCACACAACCGAATTGCCCCGACCACGCCCCCTTGTCATGGCCACGCCCCCACCAGCCCTCCTGCCCCACCACCCCTCATTTGCATTGACCGCACTCCCTCACACACCCAGATTGTCAAGGCCAAGCCCCATTCACCCTCATTTACCCCTGCCACGCCCCCTCTTTATGACCACGCCCCTCGTCATCCCCTGTTGCCCCAGCCCCGCCCTCTGCTCTTGCCCCGATGCCCCGCCCCCAGCCCTACTCTTCGCCAATGGGAGGGGTGCACGCCCCGGCCCCGCCAATGAGCTTGCGGCCGGGGTGGGGCGGAGCCGCCTGTGTTTACCGTCTCCATGGAGACAGAGCGGTTTCCTCCCACCCCCCCTCCCGCGCAGACGCCGTAGAGGCGGGAGCGAAGCGGCTGCGGGGGCCGAGAGGCACGTAGGGTTGGGGTGGGGGGCATTAAGGGGTGTGGGAGCGTGGGGTGACCCCCGGAGTGACATCTGGGGAGCAGGGGGCTGGGTGGGTTGGGGACAGGGCCTGCGCAGCGTTAGAGGGACGGGGAGGGAGGGAGCACTGGAAGATGGGGTAAGGTGCAGAGCTCAGACGGGGTGTTGCAAGGGGGCAGAGCCCAGACATGGGTTGCTGGGGGGGTGCAGAGCCCAGACAGGCGGTGCTGGGAGGGGGCAGAGTCCAGAAAGGGGGTGCTGGGGGTGTGCAGAGCCCAGGCAGTGAGTGCTCGAGAGTGCAGAGCCCAGAAAGGGGTACTGGCAGGGTTGCAGAGCCCAGACAGGGGGTGCTGCGAGGGGGCAGAGCCCAGACAGGGGTATTTGGAGGTGCGGAGCACTGGGGGCACAGCCTGGGATGGGGACACTGCGGGGATGTTGCTTTGGAGGGGGGAAGGGGAGGAGATGGGAGCTATGGAGCAGGAGAACCCGGGGAGTGCAGACCCAGAGGGAGGCACTGCTGCCACTGCCTTCCCAAAGGGACGGGAGTCCCTTGTCACCCAGCCCAGCAGTGTCCCCAGCTTCAGAGCCTGGCCCACACTGGTGTGGCGTGGGATACAGTGAGCAAGGGAGGGGCTGAAAGATGTGGCAGTGTCCACAACAATGTCCTCGTGCCTGAGGTGCCCAAGGAGAAACTCTTGTGCCACAGAGAGCCATCACCAGCCATTGACAAGGCAACCCAGAAGATGCCATCAGACGTGGCTGAGCTGCCACCCAAAGCCACACCAGCTGTCCTGCCACTTGCTCAGGCTGGGAAGGAGCCATATGGAATCAAGCTGTCACCCTGCCCTGGAATTCCGGGCACCTGCCCCAGTGATGTGCCCCCCACTGCGGTGCCAGCGGTGCCTGCCTCCCCACAAACTCCAGTGGAGAATCCCAGACAGACGCTGCGCCGGGGGAGATGCTTGATCCACAACTGGCAGGAGGAGGTAACCACCGGCTGGGGGGCCATAAGGGGAAATGCCACTGTGTCCCACATGCTCCTCCACAGCCCCCTCTCTTTAAATAGCTGCCCTTGGCCAAGCTGGAGCTCCCTGGATGACCTTGAGCCCAGTGGGATGGAAAAGCAATGACATTCAATAGCACAAAAGGCATGGGCAAGCACGTGGGAAGTGACAGCGAGGCTTTGGTAGGAGAGCCGAGAGCTCACTGCTGGGGCAGCAGGATCGAGTGTTGCAGCCCATCGCTGGGGAGGGGAGGACATAGCATGGGTTAAAGATCATCTTGTTCCAATCCCCTGCCATGGGCCGGGATGCCTTCCACTGGAACAGGCTGATCAAAGATCCATCCAACCTGGCCACAACTTCTCTGGACAACTTGTACCAGTGCCTCACCACCCTCATAGTGAAGAATTTCTTCCTTATATCTAGTCTAAACCTACCGTCATTACCCTTTGTCCTATCACCCCAAACCTCTGTAAAAAGTCCCTCTCAGGTTTTCTTACAAGCCCCCTTCAGGTACTGGAAGGCCACCATAAGGTCTTCCCAGAGCCTTCTCTTCTCCAGGCTGAACAGCTGAACAACTCTCTCAGGTTGCTGCTC
The DNA here is from genome assembly GCF_017976375.1 of Cuculus canorus. NCBI lineage: Eukaryota > Metazoa > Chordata > Aves > Cuculiformes > Cuculidae > Cuculus > Cuculus canorus. The sequence goes on along the minus strand of NC_071441.1, from coordinate 67,438,060 downwards.
CAGCCCTCTGATCATCTTCATGGCCTCCTCTGGACCCACTGGTCCTTCTTATTTTGGCTTCCCAGAACTGGACACAATACTCCAGGTGGAGTCTCACAAGATCGAAGTAAAGGGGGAGAATCACTTTCTTTGACGTCTTGGTCACACTTTTTCTGATGCAGCTCAGGATGCAGTTGGCTTTCTGGGCTGCAAGTGCACATTGCTGGGTCACGTTTTGCTTTTCATCAAACAACATCCCCAAGTCCTTCTCTGCATGGCTGCTCTCAATCCATTCTCCACTGAGCCTGTATTTGTTCTTAGGACCTTGCACTTAGCCTTGTTGAACTTCATGAGGTTTGTACAGGCAAACTTCTCCAGCACGTCCAGGTCCCTCTGGACAGCATCCTTTCTCGTGCAACACAGTCTGGTGCCATCAGCCAGCTTGCCAAGGGTGCAACTCAATCCCACTGTCCACATCGCCAATAAAGATACTGAACAGCACCATTCCCAATACAGACCTCTGAAGAACACCAGTCGTTGCCCAAACCTGCAAGCCTGCAGACACCATGGTTTGTTCAAGTGCCGTAAGGGTGCTTGCCCAGCCTGGCCACCCAGGGGACCAGGGTGGTCATATGAGGCTGGCTGACCTCCAGCAGTCTTGCCCAAGCCACAGGTGCCCCTGCTCCAGCTTTTCCAGGGAGCTGGCTAGAAAGACTGTCCTCCCTTTTTGCAGCTTGTGCCTCTGGGGCTGCCCCAGGACTTGTGTCAGGCACCTGTCTGCATGGCACAGCCTTACGTATGGGGCAAAGCCCAACTTGTGGATGCTCAGCAGGAGAGGGTGACTTGTCGCCATCTCCCAACCATGTCCAGAGCCCCATGGAACTACCAAAAGCCTGGAAGCTGGGAGAGGGCATGGGACACTGTAGGCTGGGCTTTCATGTCCTTCCTGCAGCCCCACTCTCTATCCCCAGAGAGCTACAAACCATCTGGACTACGTGCCAGGGCAGGAGCTGGGCAATGAGAGCTACATCTACCGGCACGGTCACCATGGGCTGCTGACGCACGAGCTCCCCTCCTCGTCCCCCAGCAGCACCACCATGAAGGATGCCTACCGCCCACCGCAAATGGATGTGCAGCTGAGGCGAGGTGAGGCTGAGCTATGTGCCCCGCAAAAAGGCAGCAGGAAGTTCTTGTCTGTGGAGCTGATGGCACCTTCCCTCTGCAGGACAGCGGGAGTCCATGCTGGAGTCTAGGCTCTATCAAAAACGCAGGCAAGCCCATGCCTCTGCATGCCACCCACCCCTGGAGCCATGCCCTGGAGGAGGGGACCCTGCTGCTGCGGGTGCCTGCCTGTGTTGGGGAGAAACCCGGAGCTGAGGGGTGCAGGGTCTTTTCTGCCAGCAGGAAGGAGGTATTGGAGGAGATGTCTCCCCTACAGATGCGCATGGAGTCAGTCTCCACCACGCACCGGGACTACTGCGCCAGGGACCAACAGCTCACACCACAGCCCACCACCCAGGTATAGGCAGGGGACAGACCCCTACAGCTTGTGGCAGTCCCCAGGGAGCTCATAAAGCTCCTGTGTTCTCCTCCCCGGGCATTCTGTTCTCCCTGCTGACTGTCACATTGCTTCCACGTGCAGCGCCACAACTACTACAACGACCAGCCCTGCAGCTTCTGGCTGGAGCAAGCCCGCGGCCTGCCTGTGAGCTCCCCGGCACCCTGCCCTGCCAGCACCTGGGGGACAGGCTGCTGACAGGCACCTCTCCACTTCCCTCTCTTCCAGGATGTCACCAGCATATGCAGCGGGAAAAGTCCCTTTCGGAGGAAGGCAGCCTTTTCCACTCCCATTAGTGAGCACCTGGGGCTGTCCCTGCCCTCTGCCCCCACGAGCAGGCAGTTCCAGCCTCACAAGCAATAAAAAGCAGGGTGGCACAGTGGTCCTGTGTCCTTCCTGCCTCAAGGTTGCCCTCAGGACATTTGGAGAGGAAACAGTGTCGCCGGCGTCCCAATCCCCATGGTGCCATGCAGTGCAGGCACAATGACAACCCACAGCCTCTCTGTCAGCCACTGCTGCCCCAAAACATGCTATGGCCCCCCAAGCTCCCCTTCTTCATCAGGGAGAGAGAGCCTCTGGCACAGTCCTGTCCCCTGGGACACGCAGTCGCCTGGCACCCACAGTGGGTGATACGTGGCCCCCATCCCAGTCCCCCAGCACAGGTGGGTTCCAGTAAGAGGCAGCGGCAGTGCAGCCAGAGCATGAGCTCAGAGGAACGCACTGCAGCCCTTGCGCCAAAGCAAACCCTGCCGTGGCAGCCCTGCTGTCCCAGCACCGCCTTGAGCCCTCACCAGCCACTGCCGCAGCCGCTGTGCACCGGCTCCCCGTGCCTGGACCCCCACCCCGCACCACAGCCAGACCCGCAGAGCACGATGCTGCTCTGGGATGCTCCAGAATGTTGGGGTCTGCCCCCAATCCACTTGGAGCTCCAGAGCAGAGGGAAGCAGAAGACAGGGGACAGAGGAATTTGGGGAAGTTTGTATTTCAACAAAATAGTTCGCAGCGACTCCTATATTTACACCTGGGGGCGTATTTACATGACCCGATGGGGCTATATACAGGGAGGAAGAGATTGAGGAGGGGGAGAGAGATAGGGCATTGAAGCCTGTTCTGGCCAAGGGGTCAATCCTGGCAGGATCCCCTGTTTCCACCCACTGCCCCGAGAACGGGGTGACATGGGCACAACTTCTGCCAGGGGCCAGGTACTTAAAAGGGATGGCAAAATACCCTGCGGGGCAGCCAGGCCCCGGGAGTGGCTCAGAGCCAGCTGAACCATGGGGGAGAGAGTGGAGGGGGGAGAGCAACCCCAGAGGGTGAGGGGATACAGAGCAGGATCCAGCCCCCGGGCTGGATTGGGACCAGTTTCCCCGCTCCAGTGGATGCTGCAGGGGGAGGTGGGCTTTGCTGGTGCCAGTGGAGGGGGTGCTGGTGGTACCATGGCCACTGCTCCCCCACCCCGTGCCCAAGCCCTGCTGAAGCAGGAGGGCTGCGGTGCTGTTGGTGGGGCTGCGGTGACAGGGGTTTGGCAGTGCATCCCAGGGGCCAGGCACTGGGAAGCATGGTGGCCCCATCAAGGCTGGGGGTTCCGCCACTGCTGCCAGGCTCAGATGACTTTGGGGTCTTTCCTTTCACCCAGCAGCCAGTACGTCCGCATCTTCCCCTTGCCCTGGGAGGTCAGAGTGGAGCAGTGAGACCCTCCCTGCCCCCAGTGCTGCTCTGTGGGTGCCGTCTGCAGCCCCAAGGGGAAAAGGGATCCCAGCCCTGACTCACCCACCCATCACATGCCCCTGTGGCAGGAAGGGCTGGCACCCTGCCACAGCCACCAAACCCTCACCTTCATCTCCACATCCCCACGCAGCTCCAGCTCGAAGCAGCCAAACTCATCCAGGACTTCCTTGGTGGTGGACGAGACATGGATCTTCAGGGCTGGATGCCACAGAGGGGCAAAAGAGACATGGCTGGGTCCAGAAACAGGGCACAACCCATGGCACAAGTGCCAGCTGCCAGCCCCCATGGCTCACCCTGGCCATTGGACTCCATGCGGGATGCAGTGTTCACTGTGTCCCCAAAAAGGCAGTACCGTGGCATCTTCAGACCCACGACTCCAGCACACACGGGACCTGCAGGCACAGAGATGCCTGGGGCTGCGGCAGGGTGGGTGGGCAAGCATTCTGCACCCACCGTGCTGGCCGGTACGGAGACTCACCGGTGTGTATACCGATGCGCAAGTGAAGCTGGTCATTGGGCCGGTGCCGGATCTTGAAGGTTTTGACAGCCTCAAGCAGTGCCAAGGCCATGCGGACAATCTCACGAGCATGCAACTTGCCATTGCGCACCGGCAGCCCTGACACCACCATGTAGGCATCCCCGATGGTCTCCACCTATGAGGTCAGGGAGAGCAGGTACATCCTGGGCTCCTCACTGCCCACCTCACTTCAGGGGGCTGCATTTGCTCACCGCACCCTCACCTTGTACACGTCAAAGTTGTCGATGATGGCATCAAAGCAAGTGTAGAGATCGTTCAGCAGCGTCACGACCTAGTGGGTGTGGGGCCAGGAGTGGGCATGTAGACCCAGCCCCAGAAATGGCACTGCCAGCTTATGAGCCCCCTTATCAGCCCCACAGAGAGGCTGCCCTCCAAGCCCTGTTCTCACCTGCATGGGAGTGCTCTCTGCCGAGAGGGCAGTAAAGCCCACAATGTCGCTGAAGTAGATGGTGACGCTGTCAAAAGCCTCAGCCCGCACCGTTTCCCCACGTTTCAGCTGCTCAGCCACGGAGCTGGTGAGGACAGAAGAGATGGTGCTGAGCTCCCACCACAAGCCCCTCTTCCCCTTGCTCCCCTTGCCCTACACCTGCATGGAAAGCCAGCTAAGGGTCCCCATGCTTGCACAGCAGTGGGTGCACACTGCCCCCACGCCAACTCTCAGCCCCACGTGGTCCCATCTCTCCCCCTCTCACTGGGGCAGAATCTGGTAGAGGAGGTTTTCTGCCTTGCGCTTCTCCTCCAGGTAGGCCTGCGTCCGCTCCTCCACCAGCTTCTCCAGGTTGTTGGCATACTGCTCCATGCGTGACAGCAGATTGTCCAGGATGCTGGTGCTGCCCTCCCTGCAGGGGGTGCAGACAGTGGCAACACAGAAAGAGGTGCCCCCCAACCACTGCCCCCAAGGTGGTCCTCACTCCTACCTAGGACCACCTTCCCCACTTGCCAGCCACCCACTTGTTGAATCTACGGATGAAGATCTTGATCTGGCTGAAGTCAGGGCGCTCAGCTGGCTCCTGTGCCCAGCACCGCTCCATCAGCACCGCCAGCTCCTCGCTGTGCACCCCGATGTCGATGGAGGGGCGGAAGAAGGGCTTCTGGCTGTTACGCACCTTCTGCACAATCTCTGCCATGGAGTGGCTAATGGTGAACACTGGACCTCCCCAGTGGGGATGGGACACCCCATACCTGCCCCCAACTCTCACCTTTGGGGCTCAGATCCATGCCCTCGATGTAGAAAGGGCCATTGCGCAGTGCAACCTCTTGCACGATGATGCCAAAGCTGTAGACATCAGCTTTCTGCATGCCCAGGGTGGGCAGGCGTCCCTTCTGCAGCAGCTCTGGGGCTGTCCACAGCTTCTCTGGTGGGATACAGCCATGGAGTGGTGAGGCAAGGCCACCCCATCGCTCCAGGCCCCATGAGCAGGCACTCACTGGCATAGAGGGCGTGCGTGTCCTCGCCATCACAGGGAGTGCGGAAGCTGGCCAGCCCGTAGTCAGTGATCTTCAGCACAAAGCGGCTGTCCACCACGCAGTTGGATGATTTGAGGCTGCCATGGTGGCCGATGATGCTGTTGTGCAGGAAGGCCATTCCCTGGGGCAGAGATCGGATATAGTGAAGCTGGCATCCCTCAGGCCCCCCAACCCATCCTGCCCCTCGCTTGGGTACCTTGACAATGTCGTTGATGAGGGAGTAGCGGAACATCCAGTCCAGGTTGATGCTCTCGTTCTCCAGGACATCCTGGGCCAGCACAATGAGTGGACCCCACCAAGCACGCAGGGGATGGTGGCACAGCACCAGCCTTGCCGCACACCCAGCTGCAGGGAACTCCATTGCACCCGCCCCCTCCCCTCCACTGGCTTCTGACACCTGCATGGGCAGTTTTGCTGAGTGTCTTCTGGGGCTCAGATGGCCACCAGCATCTACAGCCCTGTGCTCAACACTCAGCCCAGCCAGGTCCCCTGGAGTCCCTAAATGTCACCCACGGTGCCTCCAAGCTCCCCTACCTGCAGGCTGCCCCGTGGGCAGTACTCTGTGACGATGCAGATGTTGGGGGGGTCAATGCATGCCCCAATGAAGCGAGTCAGGTGGTTGAACTGGATATCCCGCATCTGGGGGTGGAAGCAGAACCCAAGTGGCACTCAGGTCAGAGGTCCATGCACTGCTGCTCTCACCAGCCTCATCCTCTGCTACAAGTGCCCTCTGCACTCCCAAGCAGGGTGTCCATCACAGCAAAGACCCCAAACTCACATGTTTCAGCTCAAACAGCACCTGCCGCGTCAGCTCAATGCGTTTCTTGTTGATGTGCTTGATGGCCACCACATTGCCCTGGGGTGCAAGGGAAGGGGAATGAGTCAGTGCTCGCTGGTCAGATTTGGGAAGGGTAGGAAGGTGCTGGCATCCCATAGAGTGGGGGTGCAGCCAACGGGGAGCACCCTAGCAGGGCTGGGGGGATCTCTGAGAGAGGACTTAGCTCCCCAAGTGCCACACTGACCTTGAAGTGGCCGGTGTTGGCGAAGATCTGGTACTTGCCATGGGTGGTCATCAATGAGCCATAGCTGGAGCCGCGCTACAGGGAAGGAGGGGATTAGGGATGGGGGCCCCAGCATACAGCATGACAGACACCAATGAAGCAGGGCAAGGACAGCCATGGGTGAGCAGGAGATGGTGCAGGATGAGCTCTGAAGAGTCAGGACAATTTCTGCATGCTACCTAGAGAGGGTGAAGCCTACAGGGTAAGGTATGCTGTGCTGCAGGGGATGTAAAGAGGTGTAGAGGATGGATAAGGTGTCTGTGAAGGGGGTGGAGGGCCACGTGCAGGCTTGATTAGGTATGGAGCTCTGTAAGGGATTCAGGCTTGTGTAGAAGATGGATCAAATGAGGGTCTGCAGAGGATGGAAGGTCATGCAAGGAATGGATGATGTATGGTTCGAGGATTGAGAGCTATGTAGGGAGGGAACACTGTGTGGACGATGGATGCAACAGGCTGTGGTATTGTAGGGGATGCAGGACCACAAAGGGATCAACAAAGGAGGACAGTCATTCAGGGACAGAGGGCAGCAGAGGGGCAGGAGAGCTGGAGGAGGGTGGCAATCTAGGATTGGCAGCTCTCACCAGGGACAGGGTGAGCCGGCTGCCAGCTGCCTTGTGGTACCGCTCGGGGCTCCCAAACTGCAGCTCATCCCAGCGTATCCTCCACAGCATGCTGGCAAGCTCCTTCTCCAGCATCAGTTTCCTGGGGTGCACACTGGGGTCAGGTCCCCAGACACCCCTGCCCTGCCTGGCCCCCAGCCAGGCTGAGGGGTACCCAGTGCCCAGGCAGAGGCTCCCCCAGCCCTGACTGACCTGAAGATGAGGAAGCTGGAGATGCCAAACATGACGAAGGTGAGGCCAGTGCCCAAAGCCACGATGGCCAGCATGGAGAGTGGGGCTGCAGGCAGGAAGAGATGTCAGCATGGCCAGGCTGTCATGCACCCACAGGGAAGGGTGCTGGGCACTGAGGGATGTGGGAACTCAGTCTACCCACTTTTATCACAGGAGGGGTCTTCCACGTCAAAGACACAGGGTGGGTTGTCCAAAGGAGGTGCTCCTTTCACCCAGGGGATGGGTCGTCCCAGCCAATGGATCTGCTTCTCCACACCCGAATAGTGTCCCACCACCTACAACAGAGCAAGCTGAGGACTCCCCAGCATCCTGTCCCCCAGTCCCAGCTGCTGGTAGGATCCTGGTGCTGGCTCCCACCTCATACTGCCCGCTCTCAAGGTCACCCATGGCCCACAGGTTGAAGTCAGTGTCCCGGTCATTGTTGCTGTCCATGCTCACCAGCCCTGTGACCCCTGTGTGAGAAGAGAGACCCGAGTGGGACAGGGACTGGGTCCCACCACCCCTGTGGCACATGCAGGCCAGCCGCTCCTGTCCCAACATTACCCTGGAACTTGCGGTCCCGCATCTTCTCAATGATGTGGGTGGCGTTTTTCTTGGAGCCGCCCTCCCAGAGGGTCTCGTTCAGCACCGTGGCGTAGAGCAGCATCCCATCATAGAAACACCCCGCCACTAGGTTCATCTGCCAAGAGGAACCTCAGCACCCCCATGGCCATATGCACCAGGGGACCCTGACCTCAGGACCCCAACACAGGGCCATGCACCCACCCATGGCTCCACAGACCCAAACCAGGGCCAACACACACGCCACAGGCATGGCAGTGCCTGTGGCTGTTCCACCAGGAATGGCTCCTCTGGCATTGCCTGTGGCCCTGTCCCACCTTTGGAACCTTGGTGAGGTGCCACCGCCCCATGCCACAGGGAGACTCACTCACCAGGGAGTAGTTGAGCTGCACCCCAAATTTCTGCTTAGCTCGCAAGATGAGCTGGGTTTGGAACTGCTGATACTCAGGGTTTTGGGGCTCGTAGTAGGTGATCACCAGCACCATCTGGAACCGAGCACAGCACCCTGGTTTACACAACAGAGCCAGGCTGTGGAGATCCCCATCCCCAGACAGGCAGGTGCAGCTCACCTGGAAAGCCTCACGCAGCCCTGAGTCCTGGCCCGGACTCTGCTGCCAGGGCTTGAAGGCATCGCGGCCAGAGTCACCCCGCAGGCTCTCCCCAAAGACATCCAGGTAGAAGAATACGTAGTCACCATTGGTAAGGTTCTCCCGCTGAGCCAGTTGCATGATCTGCTGCAGCATCTCTGGCGGCCCACAGAGATACACCACTGCGGGGAGACAGGGGCATCAGAGGGACAATGCCAAAACCATCATCCCACTCAGGAGAAGGGTAGGATGCTTTCTCTTGGGGTGACGGTGCACAGGAGCCCCAATGGCATGTTCGGTGGTGGATGAGAGCATGGAATAGGCAGATGGGGCAGGGCTTAGCTCTCCACCTTCGCATGCCACATGTCCCATGGCAGCAGAGCACACTCAGCTCCACCGCTGTCGCTGGCCCTGACCCTTTCCTGCCCCATTAGCTGCCTTGGGCTGAAGGGGAAAAGGAGAACAGGGGAACTTTTGCTCCAAAATGTGGGGCAGACACTCCACACACAGACCAACACACCCTGCTCCAGCAAAAGCTACTCAGAGGATGCCTCCTCTGGCATCAGCTCCCTGGCTGCTCCCTGCCAGCCCCAGCCAGCGGACTAGAGGAGGCAGGAGAGGCGTCAGGGCTGTGTGCTGGAGGCCCCTGGGGAATCCAGGCTGGGGAACAGGACAAACCCATGTTTGGGTTCGTGGCTGGCCGGCCATGCGGCAGGAATGTGCAGGTTCCCGGATTCCAGCACCTTCAGCGGCTGCCGACACTAATTGGAAACAGAGCATCTCACTGGTGTGACCCATGCAGCAAGGGGGTGCCTGGGCCCCGAACAGCCACCCCATGTGCCCCTACCTGCTGCCGGGGCCTCAGCCAGCCCCGACGGGATGCCCACATGGATACTGCATGGGGACACCATGGGGCTGGCACAGGGCACCACCGGCTGTGCGGACAGGCGCCCAAGAGTGTCCGAAACCCCCCCAAGCAGGGGCCCTCCTCGTCTTTGCTTAGCATCCTGCCATTGCCTCCTCCCTCCCCCCGGAAAACCAGGGCCCCTGCTCCAGCCAGCCTGGCTGGGAACCCAGGATTGAGCAACGGAGGAGGCGGTGGCGGTGAAGGAATGTCATGATCGGGCACTGGCCCCAGCGCACAGATCTTCTGCATGGGGCCCGGTGCCCCAGCCCGATCCGGAGTGCAGGGAGGGCTGGGGATAGTAAGGAAGTCCCTGTGCCCTGGGATGGGGTCCCCGTGCCCTGGGATGGGGTCCCTACTGCCAGCAGGCACTTGGACACACAGACATTTGGGGTGGCAATGGGTCATTTGCAGGAGCAGAAAGAGAGACCACAGGTGGGAGAAGAAACACAGCACAGCCATCCTGGGCATCAGAAACCCATAACAATGTGGACAGCTGCTTCTGGGCTCAGGAGAGACAGAAATTACAGCAGCTTGGGCCCTGCATGAGCAAAAGCCCATTTCATGGTCAGAAATGGTTTCCCTCCGAGTGCTGCAATACTTCAAATAAACACTTTCCACTTTCCTACCTCACTATTCGTGCACCCAGAAATGTGCCGGATTCAAATTTCTTGGCCACAATGAGAAGCTCAGCATCTCCCTGGCATGGAGCCTGAGGGTGTCCCCATGGGGATGCAGTGTGGGACCCTCTGAATCTCATCATAGGCCCCAAGAAAAGGCAGCCTGCGCCACTGCATGGGCTGGGGAGCCACAACAGCTGGTGGCAGATGGTGGGACACCCCATGCAGCCGGCCTCCACAACGGCGTCAGCAAAAGCCTGCCTGGTCAAAGGCCACCAAGCAAGGGGATTGATGGCGCCTGGACGACTCCCCAGAGTCAGCTTGCATGAGCCAGGCAAACGGAAAGGGTCAGCACTCAGGGCTCTCCATGATGCTGGCAGCTGCCTCCAGCTGGCAGCCTCCTGCCTAGCCAGCAGCACCCCTGCCTGCTTACACACCCCCGGGGGGTCGGCAAATGCTCAAAGGCAGCTTTAGCATCATCGACGACAAGAGGAATGGTGTCCTGCAAGGCTGGTGTGCAAGCAGCCCACTGACATTTAGGGGGTGCCCACGATGCAGGAGGCACAGTCCACACATCTGGGGACAGGGTGGCAGTGTAATGTCTGACTGCTGCATGTTGGAAGATAACCCTGAAATGAGGGCAAATCCCAGTTTGGGGCAGCAAATCCAGTTTTGAGCAGCCCCACCAGCACAAAGCACTGTGGCACAGAGGTCCTCGCTTGGCCAAGCAGTCGTCCCACGCCCAGGGGGATTGCAAGGGTGAGGATCAAATGCACTCCCCTTCCGGCAGCAGCACCCAGCCACCTCCCCAGGCAGGGGACCTGGGCTTTGCAGGCAGATGCTCTGGTAATTCCCTCAACCACAGCTCTAATTATATCAGTGCTTTTACAAGTGGCAGGAGAGACGTGGGCCCCTGCACGTCGCCTAGGCACCGGTGAGAGGGGCAGTGGGAAGCACAAGGCAGCCATACAAGGCAACGCGCCCCCTTACCCACTCTTTAGTGCTGCGAACATCGGGCACTGGCAGCTTTGAGGGCACGCAGTAGGACAGGGAACCAACTTCCCCCGGGAAAGTTTTAACAACCTCCTGCCCCGACCTGGGAGAAGGAAGGTGAGACCAAGAGGGATTTCATGTGGGGCCATTGCATTGCATGGACATGGACGTGGCCACAGCCAAAGTTCCTGCTTCTCTCTCCATGCCATGCCACACAGGGTGGGCACTCATGGGACAGCCTTACTGCGCCCACTCCCTGCCCCACATTCCCAGATTAGGAAAGCACCTAACATCAGCATCAGAGTCCTGAGAACCCACCCTGTAGGGCCAAGCATTCAGCCCCACACTCTGCCCCCATCTCTGGGCTGTGGCCAGAGGAGACCAGTCTCCCCTGCATCTTGGCTGGCTCGGTGATGCCCCAGGTCTTTGCCCACACCTGGTCTCCTTCCTCAACCCCCAGCAGCCACGACGCCCTGCCTGCATCAGGAAGGATCGATTCCCATCAGGGTGATTTACAGCACTAAGCTGGAAACATTGATGGGAATTGGTAGTTTTAGCTTTTTCCCCTGCATGGTCCTTTGCTTCTGTCCCACACGAAGCTTCACATCCCATGGCTGGTGATGGCCCACCAGGGAGCCTCCATCCCAGCCCCTTGGCCAGGCAAACGAGAAGGGCAGCCACAAGCTGCTCCTGCAGCCCACCATGGTATTCCCAGCCCCATGGACCCAGCCCCACCAGCTTGAGTCCCTGGCAACGCAGTCCACCACCCCAAAGCACACCAGCCACACGTCACCAGCCTGGTCCCTCAGCCTCGGCCATGTTTCCTGCTGGCCCATCTGGCTCCACTTCTCTGGGCTCGATGTCCTTCTTAATGACACAGCATCTCAGGATCCATTAAGAAGCACCACAGAGTGGCTGGCTCCGGGATCGATACATCCCGCTCATCAATAATGAAAGAGAATCAGGCTGCCCTTGCTCTCCAGCTGCCTTCGTAAGCCCCTCCATTTCCTCCTGCTCCCAATATAGCTGCTCTCCTGGGATGCTCACAAGGCACCATATTGATTTACCCTTCCATCAGCAGGGTGGGGCCATTCCCAGCCCTGTCCCTGGGGCACAGCAGGGACGGGCACAACTCAAGTAACCCACATGCCGGGTCGGGGGGCTCTGCCCCAGCATGGTACAACCATCTTGGCACACTGGCACCAGGCTGCTCTGGTCACTTAACTACAGAACACCCACGTCCACACTGTCACCTGCAGCCTCCAAGGAGGTGGCTGGGTCCCGCTTGCCCCTGGCAGCGCCCTGATCCTGCTGACGCCAGAGGGTAGGGTGGCCCCAGCGTCCCTCACATCACCTGGTCCACCAAGGTGAGGGTCCAGCCCAGCTCTTCCCCAGCATAGAGTGACTGGGCAGGGAGACAAAGAAGGAGACCTCACGGCCCCCAACCCTGCCTTGGACCCCCCACCAGTGGCACTGAGGTGGCCTGGAGGTCCCACGTGCTGCCTTGTCCCCTGTGCATCCACCCCCCCGTGTAGGTCTCACTGCTCCCCAAGCCCCACTGCAACGAGATGTGCTCACCTCTCACCGAGCACTACACACAACCTGCTTTGCCCATCCCTTCAGATGCACCATGTGAGTCCCAATGCGTGCCCCACACAGGTCCCACTGCATCCTTGACCCCTCTCTGCACCCAACACAAGTCCCATGGTGTACTCACACCCTTACTATTCTCCACAAAGGTGTCACCATGGTATCCTCAAACCTTCAAGCCCTCACTGTTCTCCACAAAGATGTCACTGTGTTTGTGGCTCCTTGCTGTGCCCCACAGAAGTCCCACTATGTTTCTGGCACCCACTATGTTTCTGTATCCCATGCAGGTCCCACTGCTTCCCCATCCCCTTGCTGTGCCCCAGACAGGTCCCACTGCACCCCCAACCCCTTGCTGCACCATATATGTGCCCACTGCCTCCTTGGACCTTCACTGTGCCCCACACAGGTTTCACCGCTCCTGTTCCCTCTCTGTGCCCCACATGGGTCCCACCGCTCCCCTGTCCCCTCTCTGTGCCCCACACGGGTCCCACTGCTCCCCTGTCCCCTCTCTGTGCCCCACACGGGTCCCACTGCTCCCCTGTCCCCTCTCTGTGCCCCACACGGGTCCCACTGCTCCCCTGTCCCCTCTCTGTGCCCCACACGGGTCCCACTGCTCCCCTGCCCCCTCTCTGTGCCCCACACGGGTCCCACTGCTCCCCTGCCCCCTCTCTGTGCCCCACACAGGTTTCACCGCTCCTGTCCCCTCTCTGTGCCCCACACGGGCCCCACTGCTCCCCTGTCCCCTCTCTGTGCCCCACATGGGTCCCACTGCTCCCCTGTCCCCTCTCTGTGCCCCACATGGGTCCCACTGCTCCCCTGTCCCCTCTCTGTGCCCCACACGGGCCCCACTGCTCCCCTGTCCCCTCTCTGTGCCCCACATGGGTCCCACTGCTCCCCTGTCCCCTCTCTGTGCCCACACGCACCCCTCTGCATCCTCAACCCCTGGCTGCACCCCGTGGAGAAGGTTGTTTCCTCAAGCCCTGCATGGTTCCCCCGCGGGGAGCCCCCTCTGCTTCCCCTCATCCCAGGCACTCAACCCTGCCCCGCGTGGGGTCCCCCCACACCTTCCCCTCCCTCTCTATGTCCCCGTCTCCCCCTCCCCACACTCTCACTCCCCTCCTCGTGCCTCTCCCCTGTCTTCCACCCCCCTCCTCTTCCCACTCCCCCTCCCCACACAAACCCTCTCCCCAAGCCTCCCTCTCTCCTCATGCCTTCCCCTTCTCTCCCCTCCCCAAGCCGTCTAAGCCCCCTCCCCATGCCTGACTCCCCCCTCCTCATGTTCTCCCTCCCCTCCCCACATCCAAACCCCTTCCCCACACCCACCATCCACTCACCACGCCTGCCCCCCTGCCCCACGCTTTCTACCCCCTCCCCACACCTAAGCCCCCCTCCTCACTCTTTTCTCTCCCTCCCCCAAGCCTGTGCGTCTTCCCCACACCTAAGCCCCCTCCCCACTTTCTACCCCCCTCCCCACTCCTAAGACCCCTCTCCACGCCTGCCACCCCCCCCCTCAAGCTTCCTACCCCCTCCCCATGCCTGTCCCCTCCCTCCAGGCCTGCCACCCCCTCCTCATGTCTTGGCCCTCATCCCCACGCTACCTAGCCCTGTCCCCATGCTTTCTACCTCCCTCCCCATGCCTGTCCCCCCTCCTCCCCACGTCTGAGGCCACCCCCCCCCCCGCTTTCTAACCCCTCCCCACTCCCAAGCTACCCACCACCATGCTTTCTATCCCCCCTCGACACCGTATACCCCGTCTCCACTCCTAGGACCCCTCCCCACACTTTCTACCCCCCATTCTCCATGCCTGCCACCCCCTCCTCACGCCTGCCAACCCCCTCCCCATGCTTTCTACCCCCCTTTCCTCTCTCTTCAAGCCTCTCCCCATGCCCTCTACTCCCCTCCATACACTCCCTACCCCCTTCCCTGCGCCTGCCACCCCCTCCCAGGCTTTCTACCCCCTTTCCAGGCTTTCTGCCCCCCTCCCCACTCCTAAGCCCTCCTTCTCACGCCTTCTACCCCCCTTACCCCCGGCCTCCCCAGGCATTCTACCCCCTCCCCACGCTTTCTACCTCCCTCTCCATGCTTTCTACCCCCCTCCCCACACTCTCTACACCCCTCCTCACACCTACCAACCCCCTCCCTATGCCTGCCACCCCCTCCCCATGCTTTCTACCCCCCCTTCTCTGCCCCCCGCCCCCCCCGCTCTCTACCCCTCTCCCCATGCTCTCTACTCCCCTCCCCACGGCTTGGCCACCCTCCCCAAAGTTTCTAACCCCCTCCCCATAGTTTCTACACCCCTCCCCATGCCTGCTCCCCTCGTCCCCAGGCTTTCTACCCCCTCCCCGCACTCTCTACCCCCCCACACACTCCTAAGTCCCCTTTCTCACGCCTTGTACCCCCCTCCCCACGCCTGCCCTCTACCTCCCCATGCTCTTTACCCCCTCCTCACGCTCTCTACCCCCTCCCTACAGTTTCTACCCTCTCCCCACGGCTTGCCCCCCTCCCCAGTTTCTACCCCTGCTTCCCCAGGCTTTCTACCCCCTCCCCACGCTGCCTACTCCCCTTCCCACACCCTCCACCCTCCGCCTCTCCATCTCTACTCCCTTCCCCACATTTTCTACCCCCCTCCCCACTCCTAAGCCCCGCTTCTCACGCTTCCAACCCCCCGTCCCTATGCCTGTCACCCCCTCCCCAGGCTTTCTACCCCCTCCCCAGGCTTTCTACCCCCTTCCCAGGCTTTCTACCCCATCCACACGCCTTCTATCCCCATCCCCAGGCTTTCTACCCCCAACCCCAGGCTTTCTACCCCCATCCCCAGGCTTTCTACCCCCATCCCCAGGCTTTCTACCCCATCCTCAGGCTTTCTACCCCCATCCCCAGGCTTTCTATCCCCTCCCCACGCTTTCTACCCCCTTCCCCACACTCCCTACCCCCTCCCCACAGTTTCTACCCCCCCTCCCCTCGCCGCCCCACGCACCGCGCCCGTTGGACTTGATGAAGTGCACGGCGGTGTCGGGGCCGCCCTCGTCGGGCGAGTAGATGTGGTGGCGCACGGTGAGGTTGCTGCCGTCCTGCAGCTCCTGGTAGACGCCTTCGACGGTGAAGTAGTAGGGTCGGTCGTCGGTTTTTCGGTCGACGTAGAGGAGGACGGCGCGGGTGCTCCAGTTGAAGTGGGCGTGCAGGTGGGAGACGAAGGCTCCCAGTTTTGGTGCCGAGGGTCCCGTTCGCACCGTGGTGCTGTAATGCTCCCGCTTGCGGCTGAAGCCCGCCGCCACCGCGCCGCCGGTGATGAGCGGCAGCCGCCAGTGCGAGGCGAACCGCCCCACCGAAGCGGCGGGGTAGACGCACCCCGGCCCGAAAAGGACGTCTGGGTCGTGGTAAAGCTTGAGGTCCACGGCGTTGAGCGGTGCCACGTACTCGGAGCAGGCGCCCTCCAGCTCCGAGCTCATGAACTCGACGCGCACCGAGAAGGGTCGCGGCAGCAGCGGCGGCTCCCCGCGCTCCAGGGCTTCCAAAGCCAGGCTGAGCGCGGGACCCACCCGCGGCCAAGCCCACGCGTAGCTCAGGTTGCGCTCGGGCAGTACCACCGCCACCGTCAGATTGGCGTCCGCCCCGTCGGGGGTCGCCGCCCGCCGTCCGCCGCCCGCCGCCACCAGCAGCGCCGGCAGCAGCAGCGGCAGCAGCACCGGCAGCCGCCGAGCCATGGGGCCGCGCTGGCTCCTCCGCCCCGGCCGCCGCCCGCGGCTCCTGCGCCCCCGCCCGCCCCGGCGCCTCCCCCGCCCCGCGGCGCCGCCCCGGGACCCGCAGCGCCCCCTGCCGGGCGGAACGGGCGGCGGCGGGGGCGGCGGGGGCAGCGCGGGGTGGGAGGGAGAGGAGAGGTCGGGGGGATGCGTGGGGTTAAGAGGGGGCTGTAGAGACCATGGGGTCACGGAATGTGTTGGGTTAGAAGGGACCCTAAAGATCGTGAGATCGCAGAATGGGTTGGGTTGGAAGGGACTCTAAAGATCATGGAATGGATTGGGTTGGAAGGGATTCTAAGGATCATGGAAACAGCGAATGGTTTGGGTTAGAAGGGACCGTAATGATCGTGGAATCACAGAATGGTTTGGGTTGGAAGGGACTGTAGAGATCGTGGAATCGTGGAATGGTTTGGGTTAGAAGGGACCGTAAGGATCATGGAAGGGCAGGATGCATTGTATTAGAAGGGACCGTAAAAATCATGGAATCACTAATTGGTTTGGGTTGGAAGGGACCATAAAGATTGTGGAATCACAGAAAGGTTTGGGTTAGAAAGGACCCTACAGATTATGGAATTGCTGAATGGTTTGAATTAGAAAAGACTGTAAAGATCGTGGAATCACGGAACGGGTTGGGTTGGAAGGGACCATAAAGATCATGGAATCGCAGAGTTGTTGGAGTTGGAAGGGACCCTAAAGATTGTGGAATCACAGAATGGTTTGGGTTGGAAGGAAACGTGAAATATCATGGAATCGCAGAATGGGTTGGGTTAGAAAGGACCCTAAAGATTATGGAATGGCAGAATGGTTTGAATTAGAAGGGACTGTAAAGATCATGGAATCACGGAATGTTTTGGGTTGGAAGGGACCCTAAAGATCACGGAATCACAGAATGGTTTGGGTTAGAAGGGACTGTAAAGCCACCAGTAAAGGACACCTCCCAGCAGACCAGACTGCTCACAGCCCCATCCAACCTGGCCTTTAACCCTTCCAGGGATGGGGCATCCACAGCTTCCTTTGACATTCTGTGCCTGTGCCTCCCCACCCTCATCATGAGGAATTTCTTCCTGATGTCTAATCTAATTCTTCCCCCTTCCAACTCAAAACCATTTGCCTTCATCCTATCACTCTATGCCCTTGTAAACAGTACCTCCTCTGCTTTCCTTTAGCCCCTTCAGGTACTGGAAGCTGCTCTAAGTTCTCCTTGAAGCCTTCTCTTCTCAATGCTGAATGACTCTCTCAGCCTGTCCTCACAGCAGAGGTGCTTCAGCCTTCAGATCATCTTCATAGACCTCCTCTGGACCCATCCCAACAATTCCATATCCTTCTTATGTTGGGGGATTTCAGAACTGGACACAATACTCTTGGAGATGTCTCGTGAGAGCAGAGTAGAGAGGCGGAATCACCTCCCTTGATCTGCTGGCCACACTTCTCTTGATGGAGCCCAGGATGCGATTGGACTTCTGGGCACACTGCTGGCTTCTGTTGAGCTTCTCATCAATCAGCCCCCGCAAGTCCTTCTCTGCGGGGCTGCATCCAGAGGAAGGCATCCTTCCCCTATACTCAGCACTGGTGAAGCTACACCTCAAATGCTGTGTTCAGTTTTGGGCTCCTCACTACAAGAAAGACATCAGAGTGTGTCCAGGGGAAGGCGATGGAGCTGGTGAAGGTTCAGAGGCATGGGGATTATGAGAAGCGGCTGAGGGAACCGGGACTGTTTAGCTGCAGACAAGGAGGCTAAGAAAGACGTTATTTCTCTTTACAGCTCCCTGAAAGGAGAGTGGATGAGGTGGGTGTTGGTCTCTTCTCCCAAGGGACAGGCAATGGGACCAGAGGAAATGGCTCAAGCTGTGCCAGGGGATGTTCAGATTGGACATCAGGAAAAATTTCTTCACCAAAAGGGTTATTGGGCACTGAAACTGCTGCCCAGGGAGGTGATTGAGTCCCCATCCCTGGAGGTATTTAAAAGGAGGGTAGATTAGGTGCTTAGGAATATGATTTAGTAGTGAACAGGTATCGTTGGGCTTGGTGATCTTGAAGGTCTTTTCCAACCTAGTGATTCTATGATTCTGTGATTCTGTAAGTCATCCTTCCCCCTGTACTCAGTGCTGGTAAGGCCACACCTCGAATCCTGTGTTCAGGTTTGGGTCCCTCACTACAAGAAGAACATTGAGGGGCTGGAGCATCCAGAGAAGGGCAACAAAGCTGGTGAAGTGTCAGGAGCCCTGGGGTTTTAAGGGGCAGCTGAGGGAACTGGGGTTGTTTATCCTGGAGAAGAGGAGGCTGAGGGGAAACCTTATCACTGTCTACAACTACCTGAAAGGTGGTTGTAGAGAGATGGGTGTTGATCTCTTCTCCCAAGTAACAAGTGATAGAAGGAGAGGAAATTGCTTCAAGTAGCACTAGGGGAAGTTTAGACTGGGACTTTGAGCAGCCTTGTCTGGTGGGAAGTGTCCTTGCCCATGTCAGGGCCATTGGAACTGGATGATCTTTAAGGTCACTTCCAACTGAAACCATTCTATGATTCTATGAAGTTGCACCGGGAGAGGCTTAGATTGGATATTGGGAAATGTTTCTTTACTGAAAGGTCTGTCAAGCATTGGAACAACTGCTCAGGGAAGTAGTGGAGTCTCCATCCCTGGAAGTGTTCAAAAAACATGTAGACAAGGTGCTCAGAGATATGGTTTAGTGGTCAACAGGTACAGTTTGACTTAATGATCTGAAAAGTCTTTTCCAACCAAACGATTCTATGATTTTAGTGGGATGGGGCTGGGGAGGGGTGGACTGAGTCTGGAGGAGGCCCATTATGGGGTGGGAGGGGAGTTAGTCACCTTCTGGGTGTCCCCAAAGAGGGCGGCCTCTAGCTGTCTGAGATTGAGGAGGGGGTGTCTGTGTTCTAGGGGTTCCAGGAGAGGTGTTGGGCTGGGGAGGGGGAATCCAGGTCTGGAGGAGGCTAAGTGCAGGGCATGGGAGATGTAGTCACCTTATGGGTGTCCCCAGTAGAGGGTTAGGGAGGGAGGTGTGCATGTCTGGCAGTCCCTGGTTTGCTGGGATTGAGGAGGGGGTGTCTAGGTTCTAGGGAGACAAGGAATGGGGCTGGGTTGGGCTCGGGGTATCTCTAGTGGGTAGGGTATCGAGCAAGCAGTACCTGGGTTCTGAGAGGGTCCAGTGAGGAGGGACTGGGAGGGGGGTTCTAGATTCTAGAAGGCTCCACTGGCTGGGAATTGAGGAGGGAGTGTCTGGGTTATAAGGGTCCTGGAAGGGGGGTTGTGTTGGGGAGGAGGCATCCATGCTTGAGGTGTCCCCAGTGGGTAGGAGATTGTGGAACTGCTACTTCGGTTCATAGGGTTCCAATGAGAAGGGCTTGGGAAGGGACTTCAGGTTCTAGGGGTTCCCCATGGCTGGAGACTGAGGAGGGGGCACCCTGTCCTGGGGGTCTCCAGCAGGCTTTGGGGAAAGACCCAAGAAATGAGGTGCAGAGGGGTGATGGGTCCTTGGGACAGGGGTGTCCTGGAGAGGGGTGTCATCCTGGGGAGGGAAGTCCTCACTGTGCATGAGGGTCGAGGAGATGCATGGCTGAGGGATGCAACCAGCTAACAGGAGAAGGGACATCCCAGGTGCTGGTGTCCTCACTAGGGATTTTAGGGAGATCTCGGACTCCGGTGTAGAGGGACAGTTGGGGACCGGGAGTGTGAGCCCGGGATCTGGGTGTCCTGGATGTTTATATCCCCACCGCGGGGAGGTTGGTCTCTGGGGATTTGGCATGCAGAAAGACATTTGGAGTAAGGCCCTGAGAAGTGGGATGCCTTGAGGGTCCAGATGTTCCTGACACGGGGATCCAGATGTTCTTGACACGCAGGACGTACCCCCAGCAGCGGACGCTGCCTTTCCCTGCAGGACACATGGATACCATGGAGATTTGGGAAAGGTCCCGAGGCGGGGTCAGAGGCTGGGGGAACACAGAGCTACCCTGTGTTTGCCGGGGGGGTGGGGGGGCTCCGCGGGGCAGGGGGGGGCTCGGTGGGGGCAGCATGCCTGCGGTGCATTCCTCGCATTCCCAGCCTGCTGCCTGCTTCCATCATGCAAGTGTGGGAGTGTGGGGAGGTGTGGGTGATGCCAGCCCCTGCCCTATGGCTCAAAGCTAGGGACCCCACACATCTTGCTGGTACCACTGTCCCTGCGAGGTCTCTTGGGGATCGGATGCATGGGAGATGCTGTGCTGAGTGGCAGGTAGAGTGTCCCCCTCCCCTCCTGGGATTTGAGACAGGCCACCAGAGCAGAGCTGCGGGCATGGCACCCCTGGGTGCCCTGGCACGGGTCCCTCCAGCAATCACGGCCCCTCGTGCTGTCCCTGCCGGTGCCTCTGCAGTTGCCCCCCCCATGAGTGACACGTCCTTCCCAATGCAGGGCATGGGGCTCAGCTCACCCGATCCAGGGGGATTGGGTTGCCGGCTATAAATACGCTGGTCTGGTCACGGCATGGAGTCGGCAGCAGTGCCTGAGCCGAAGGCTGACACTGCCACAGGAGAGCGAAATCCAACGAGCAGCGAATACAGGGCAGAAAGAAGATGCTGGGAAGGATTGGAAGATCTTCCCCATGGAGCGTGAGGCTGAGCATGGTGATGGTCCCACTGTGGAACACAGCCTTCTGAAATCACCCATGCTGAGGGACGTTCGTAGGGTACGGATGGTGCCTGGTTCTGTGCCCCCATGTGTCCCCACACCAGGCAGCCCAGCCTCAGGGCTTGTGTCCTGAGCCGCGACAGCGTCTCTGAGCCTTGGGCTGGGCTCACTCAGCGGCACAGACCAGGGTGCAGCAAGGGGCAGAGGGGCTGGATGAGAAAAGCCTTCTCTAAACTCTGTCCTTTCCCTGCTTGCAGCAGACAGGGAACAGGCAGGAGTCACTTGTCTGGGAGCTGGTGATGCTCTGGCAGGACGTGCCGCGGGCAGGGTGCAACCAGCAGTGGTGACGAGCCTGCAAATCGAAAGAGAAATGTAGGGGAAATAAGCAGAGTGGATTGGAGGGAGCATGGGGGAAGCCTAGGCGAGCACTTGCTAGAAGTGGGGTGGGATGTGTGGGGTGCCCACCTTGGGGGGAGATGGTCTTGCCAGAGGTGGGATGGGGTGCATGAGGTGCCTCAGGTCAGGGGCCATGGTGCTGGGGCACCCCGTGTTTGCACCTGTGTGCCAGCAGAGGGGGCCTGGTCACTGCTGCCTGTCCACTGTCCACTGTCCACTGTCCACCCCTGCAACCCCTGCATGCCAGATGTAACCCACCATCTCTGCCTGCTGCCCTTGGACACTCCGGCAGCGCAGAGCATGAGGGGCAGCTGCCCTGGCTCTGCATTCTTTGTGGGACCAGGGCATCCTGCCACGAGTGTAGGTGTGGGGAGAGGAATTGAGGTGTGTATGGTGTCTCCTGGGGCTTGGTACGTTTGTTGTACCTTCAGCCTGCTCCCTGGGGTGTGCGGGCCTGGGGTTCATCATGCTTTACGGTTTCTGTAACTTGATCTCACCTTCCCCGTTCCCTGATCTCACACTGAGTTTTAGTCTTTCTGCGCTTGGCATCCCACATCTTGGAGCTGACAAGTTTTCTTGCAATGGGGCTGTGACAAGTATCCTGGTCCTGGTGGTCCGTGGTGGTTCATGGCAGTCTACAGCAGTCTGTTGTGGTCCACGGAAGTCCATAGTCATCTCTGATGATCTGTGGCAGTCCATGGAGTTCCATGAGGGTGAGTTGTGGCGGTCCATGACAGCCTATGGTGGTCTGTTGTGGCCCATGACAGTCCACAGAGGTCTACAATGTTCTGTAGTGAACTTTTGTGCTCTACAGTGAGCCAGGGTGGACTGTGATGGTCCATGATAATCTATGGTCATCCAGGGTGGTCCATGACAGTCAGTGGTGGTCTGTGCTAGTCCATACCAGTCTGTGGTGATCCATGACATTTCATGATGGTCTGTTGTGGTCCGTGGTGGGATGTCGTGGTCCACGGCAGTCCATGGAAGTCCATGACGGTCAACACTGGACTGCAGTGGTCCATGGAAGTCCACAGAGTTCCATGGTAATGTACAATGGGCTGTGGTGGTATGTGGTGGTCCATGATAGTCCATAATGGTCCATGACAACCTGTGATAGTCCCTCGTGGTCTCTGGTGTTCGATGGTGGTCTGTGGTGGTCCATGGCAGTCCTTGGAGTTGCATGATGCTCTATAGTGAACTGTGGTGGCCCATGGTACTCCATTGTCATCCTTGCACTGTACCACAGCATGGTGAGCACCAAAGGTACAGCCACACCTGCCTGCCTTGGGAAGCTCCCGCCCAAGACGTTCCCACCTTGTTTTCCATGTTCCCAGCAAGCAAAACCAAGCTCCAGGTCTCCCGTACTGGTGATCGTTTAATTGCTAAAAAATGTTTTTCCACCTCCTGGAGCACAGCAACACGAGGTAACGGGCTGCAGAGCCCTGCCAAGTGCCTTCACCTTCGCACCAAGACCATGGCCAGAAACCTGTCAGCCTTGGGAGGTGGCAGCAAAGAGCACTGCAGGCACCACAGGTGGCTGCTTGCAGGATGGTTGGCTCCACAGGGGCCAGGTGAAGAAGTTGTGCAGTCACTGCTGCGACAGGGCATGTATGGCA
The DNA here is from genome assembly GCF_017976375.1 of Cuculus canorus. Lineage (NCBI taxonomy): Eukaryota > Metazoa > Chordata > Aves > Cuculiformes > Cuculidae > Cuculus > Cuculus canorus. The sequence goes on along the minus strand of NC_071441.1, from coordinate 67,415,251 downwards.
CTGGGTCACGTGGAGGTCTAGCATGGATGGATAGCAGGCTCCCCCCCGCTGGAGGCTGGGGGCAGTAAATGGGGTGGCAAAGGTGGGGCATGGGAAGAGGGCAGGAATCCGAAAGGCACCACTCAGTGTCCCCTTTTCCATCCAAGTAGGAGCCAGGGCCATTCGCAGTGCTGGAGGAGACACCCCTTCCCGAATGGGATAGGATCATCTCCAGAAGGCTGAAGTGGCTTTGACCAGGTGGGCGCAAAACACATAGGGAACGGCAGAGGCATGCAGATGCCATTCAAAAATGACCTTTGCAGGTACAGGCTTCCTGTGCTCCTGAAGGTCTCCTTGTCTAGGTTTGGGATCTGTGTGCCAATAGCAGAAAAGATGGAGCAGAGGCAAATATTTTAAAGGGAAAAATGCAGCTACGTCATCTTCTTGGTTCAGGGCAGGAGTTGTCCCCGTGTGTCTGTGGGGAGAGTCCCCAGCACCCACACCCCTCCATGTCCCAAACCCACAGTGGAACCCTACAAGTGTCCTTGCAGGGCAGCAGGACAAGACATCTCATCTGCGACCACCTTCAAGCAGGCGCTGCCCGTGCCAAGCTTGGGGCACCTGCTGCCCTGCTGCGTTGCCTTCCCCCCCATCTGCTTCGGGACCCCCAAGTGAGCTATGAGAGGGACCAGCCCTGTGCCCAAGTGCTCTCTTCCACCATGAATCCACTAGCCATCCATGGCTTATCCTGTAGGGTGTCCCTAAAGAAGGGTAGCACCCCAGGGTGCTCTAGTGGGTGACAACCAACATCCTGTGATGCAACAGCAATGCAGAGGAAACCTACAGCTGGAGCATGGGATCTGTCTTTCTGATCCCAGAGAGAGGCCAGAAAAGACCTGTTGGATCCATCCAGGACCCAGAAAGCTCCAGTATCTCTTGGAGCCCTCCTTGTCCCTTTGTACAACTGGAGCACAGTGCCCAGGACAGACCTGGGAGACCCCAGGAGCTCCGCAGCACGTCTCCGAGCAGTTACGTGCCAGGGTCAGTGCTGGTGGCATGGCATTGCCATGGCAAAGTCCCTTCCATTGTGGGGTGCCTGGACCACTGACCTCCCTGGCAGGTCCCCAGGCCCCACAGGCACATGGCACTCTTTTGGCTGGTGCAGCTCCTGCGTGGCCCAGGAATGATCTCTGAGGGTTATTTCTGACTCATAGGAAACATTTCAGGGTTTAAGCCGAGCTAAATAATGTGCTCATTTCCTTGTGCCGACTGCAAAGCACCTGCTCCAGGGGATTTATGGAGAGCTGGCCTCTCGCACTCGCTGCACGGCTGCCCGCCCGGATGTTTTTATTTTCTCGGGATGTCCAGCAAGTGCCAAGGACTGTTTTCCTAAACACCCTGCACCATCCTGGCACGTTTTCTTTATGGGCCCCTCACAGAGGCATGGGCTGCAGCACACTTAGGGTGCTGGGGTGCCAGGGTGAGTGCCAGCACCCCACCAGGGCTGCAGGGATACACGGCTAACACACAGGTGCCAAAGCCTGGCCTGGCATGGGATAAATGGCCTGGGAGGGAGCCAAAGGTGGTAGAGAAGGATGGAGCATGGAGGTGAGCAATGGAGGATGAGACTGCGCGAGGGAGGGCAAGAAGGTAACCGAGCCTGAGGGAGCCACAACGGGCAGATGCCAGGACTGTGGAGCACTGCCTGCCATGAGCTCCAGGGAGGAGGCCATCCGCCTGTGGTGGGCAGACCCCGTCCCACCACTGGAGAGCAACGGACGCCATCTCCTGATGACCCCATCCCACAATGAAGCTAGAAGGCTGCCAGGCAGAGAAAGACCTGGGTTGTTGGTTGACAGCTGGCTGAACATGAGCCAGCAGCGTGCCCAGGTGGCCAAGGGGGTCAATAGCATCTTGGCTTGTAATAGAAACAGTGTGGCCAGCAGGACCAGGGAAGGGATTGTGCCCCTGTGCTCAGCACTGGTGAGGCTGCACCTCAAATCCTGTGTTCAGTTTTGGGCTCCTCACTACAAGGAAGATATTGAGGTCCTAAAATGTGTCCAGAGAAGGGCAACGAAGCTGGTGAAGGAGCTGGAGAACAAGTCTTACGAGGAGCAGATAAGGAAACTGGGGTTGTTTAGCCTGGATAAGAGGAGACTGAGACCTTATCACTGTCTACAGCTACCTGAAAGGTAGAGAGGTGGGTGCTGGTCTCTTCTCTCAAGAGACAGGTGATACGACAAGAGGCAATGGCCTCAGGCTGTGCCAGGGCAGGTTGGACATCAGGAAAAATATCTTCACCAAAAGGGTCATTGTGTACTGGCAGAAACTGCCCAGGTAGGTGGTTGAGTCCCCATCTCTGGGGCTGTTTAAAAGATGGGTAGATGAAGTGCTCAGGGATATGGTTTAGTAGTGGACAGGTAGAGCCGGGTTTGATAATCTCAAAGGTCTTTTCCAATCAGCAATTCTATGATTCTACAATGACCGCATCCCACAGATGGGGACCCACAGACACCATCTGACCCAGGTTTGTAGAGCCCCTACGAAACACTGCATCCGATCCAGGAGTAGAGACATCTCTAACCTGTGAGGAGGAGCAGGGTGTGAGCACCAAGGCCAGGGATACCCACAGGACACACCAGGCATGCCAGCATGCCTCCCAGCCCATGCTTCTTCAGTGCCATTGAGGACCAGCCAGCAGCCAGCCAGCCCGCAGAACAAGGTGACATCAAGGTTTTCTCTACTACTCTCCCCTTCGTTCCCTTTCTGGAGCAACAACCTCACAGCTTTAGCCCTAGTGGGGTCGGCTCTGGTTCCACCTGTAGTTCCAGACTCTGGGAGCTGCCTTGTCTGGCTCACCAGCTGTGGGAGGAAGGATGAAGTGAGCCAATTGATCTCTGGGTAGTCCTATGTCCTCTCCTGTCCCTCTTCACAGCTCCTGGTTGCCCTGCTCCCTCTGATCCCTCTGCTTAACTCTTCCTGGGGCCCTGATGCTCTCGTGCGCACTGAGTGTTCATGTGAGTGGATGTGGCTTAGAGCTGGCATCTGCCTGCACAGTGCCCTGTGCCTTGGGGATGCTGTGGCTTGAAGCACCTTCAAGGTGCTGGACAAGGAAGAGGTCCCCACATCCCTCAGCCACCCCAGGGCCCGAGGCAGCACTGGGATCCAGCTGGAGCAGCTCGGCCAGTGATAAGATGGGGTTGGTTGGGTTTTTTTGGTGTGTTTTTTTTTTTCGCTGTTTAGAGAGAAAATAAAGTGCTTGAGGGGAGCAGGAGCCAAGCTCCCCAGTGCCTAAAACAGCAATCGCAGCACTTCCTCGGATTTATGGTGTTTGCTTTCACAATGCCAGCCGGGATCCTGTTTGCTTCCTGCTCTGCAGCTGCAGTCCCAGCTGAAGGCTCAGGAGATTCAGGTTTTATTGCACTCCTGGATCCTGCTGATGGTAACTTGTCCAGCATCACTTATTACCTCCTGCAGGGCTGGGCTGTTGCCAACTCACCTCAGCACCCACCAGCTTGGGTGCTCATCCCTGCCCATCCACAGGGTCCCATTCTCTGGTACCAGGAGCTTGAACTGCAGCTCCATGGAGAGAGCACCCAACCATTGCTGGGACGAGTCCTGCGATGCTGTGCCCTCAGCAGGGTGCAGCACCCAGCTTTTCCCAGGCATAGCTGTATTCCCAGGGCCAGGCCAGGCAGGAGCAGCTGGGTCCTGCTGGGGGGATGAGGGGACATGGATGTGACCTTCTCCTGCAGCGTTCTGGGGTGCTCAAGGCTGGAGACTGCTCCTTCCACCAAGCCAGGAAATGCAGTTAGTTCCTGCTGTTGGCAACTACCTAATAAAATAAAGAGCCTGAACTTACAGTGAGGCACTTCTTCCAAGACCCTACATCCTTTCTGTGGCTCTTCTTCAGGTCTTGGTTATCCCCTCCGAGATGTAAGCAACCATACTCTCTTCCTACTTCCACTGCTTGGGATAAAACCTCCCCTGGGATTTGCTGGCTAGTGCAGGCAGAGAGGGTGCAGCTCCTCCAGCTACAGCATCCCTTGGGTACCAGAGCTCTTGAGCATCAAGTCTGTTTCCAGCTGCAGCTTTCCAAGCTACCAGCTCAGCTCCCTCCTCTACAAGCTGGACTGAAATGCTCCAGACCTCCATGGAGGTGTGTGGTGGGGCCAGGCATGTTCCTGGGGATGAAGAAACATGGGAAGGAGGGCAGCCGGGAGGGTGAAGAGTGGAACTGACAGACTGTGAGGAACCAGCAGCCTCATCTCCTGATGCACAGCCATGGCATGAAAGGGTGCTTCAACACCTGGGTCTCTGCAACATGATAAAAGGTGTCCTGACCCCTCCTCTGCATTTACCCAGCAAACTGCTTTGACAAAATACCCAAAGGCTGTGAGTGGGCCAGTAACCTTAACCTTCTCTTTGGGAAACCGGAATAACTGAGCCACAAAGATTTCAGGAATGCCTCCCCATGTGCTCGGCAGAGCAGGGGCAGTGCCCCTACACGCCGCCGAAAGATGCTCTCGCCTCAGATTTTCACTTGCCCTTCTGGAAGCCTGGTCAAATCATGCGGGCTTCTAAATCAAACCCACCACTTTTGTTTAAAGTTTGTCATACCCAGTGATGAAATGATGATGGATTACTTCATTGTGGTTGCCAGGATTCTTTGTCCAAACACACAATAGGGATATTCATTTACTGCTCTGACTACGAATGCTTTTATCCTCCTTATATAGTAACATCTCTGCACCAAAGGGTGTTTCATTTGTCACTGACACACTTCATCCTCCCAGCTCACAACCTGCAGCTGGCAGGTTATTCATGGGTACCCTGAGCTTCTCTGATTTATTATCAGCCTTTTCCAACTGATACCACCCTTTCTGCGCCTCCGGCCACCCCACCCTGGTGGGCACCGCATTGCTCTGGGCAATATAAGAGGGCTGGGGTGACTCTCTGATGGGGAGACGGGATGAAAAGCAGGAGCTGTTCCCTCAGAAGGAGAGCACGAGCTGCAGGATGGGGATGCAATTGGACAGGGAGTGTGCCTGGAACAGCAGTGCGAAGTGATTATGCCTTCAAATCTGAAGGTGGCGAATCCAAAGCGGATAAAAGGAAGCATTTTTTTTCACTTCATGCTTAATTAGGCTGTCACAGGAAAACACTCAGGCCAAAATTTAGCAGGATTCAGGGAGGAATTGGGCATTTATGGGGATAACAAAAATATCCAGCTATAATAGCGGATGCCAACACAAATTCTGGAAGGGATATTAAGCCTCACGCGTCAGGGTGTAAACCTATCCCAAACTTTCAGAAAGCAGGGAGCTTAATGCAGGAGCAGATAACCCACATGTGCTACTGCTACTGCCACCGCCTCGCTGTGAGCATGGCCCTGCACTGGCTGAGATGCTGGCTGGACCATGTCTGGAGCCCCGTTTCCTGCAGCTGGCAGCACCTCTGACAAGAGCTGTGAATTTCTCTTGGCAATTCAGCCCTTCTCGTGTAGTACCCCTGGGCTACGTGGCTCCCAGGGGCTCTGACCTCCTCCATCTCATCCATCCTCTTGCTTTGCCAGTTGATAACAGTCTTATCACTTCAACGCAGAGACAGCCCCTCTGGAGTAAGGGTCGGTGCAGACCACGAGCATGTCCTTGGGTGTTGTGGCATCTTTCTTCTTCCAGCCAATCCCCACACTTCCCTCACAGATTGTTTGTTGCCCAAATGCACTTTCACCACTTGATCTCATCCCTCCTGTTTCTCCTGGAGCCAATTTCTGGCCTACGAAAGTGGCTGCTCCATTCTGGCGTCTCATGGGTGCTGCATGTTCAGAGTCGTGGCCCTGCTTTCATGACCAGGGCCGTCTCACCCATCCTCTTGCTTTGCCTGCTGATAACAGCCTTGCCACTTCAACCCAGAGATAGCTCCTTGAGTAAGGGTCTGTGCAAACAATGGGCATGTCCCTGGGTGTTGTGGCATCTTCCCACAGCTTCTTGCTTCCAGCCAAGCCTCTCATTTCCCTCGAAAGTTACTTGTCGCCTAAATGCACCTTCGCCTACTGATCTTACCCCTCCTGTTCCCTGTTTCTGCTGGGGCTGATTTCCAGCCTCCAAAAGTGGCTGCTCCATTCTGGTGTCTCATGGGTGCTGCACGTACGCAACCCTACTTTCACGAGCACCGTGCAGATAAGCCTGGGATTGTGGCTTGCACAGAGCCTTCCTCACCCACTCCACATCAGTGGCAATCACCGCAGTACCTGCTTTTTTGGCTGAAAAAAAGCGACTGCCACCCCCAGCCAGTGTGTGGCCCACGGGCTACAGCCCAGGCTGGGGCGAAACTCCATGCTGTGGTACCCAGGAGCTGGGTGATAGCACCTCCATCTCCACCAAGGACGGTGCCATTGCATCCCACACTGGTTGTTAACGGGATGCCTGTGCTGCTCTAGTTGCTGCAAGATGGGACGCTCTTGAGGTCCTGACCACTGTGCAAGGTCAGAGAGAGCTCAGCACGACCCCCGGGGAGCCTGGAGCTCTGACGTTCCAGGGCTAGGGGCTCCCGTGCTTGCCGCTTGTGTGCTCACCACCTTGCCAAGGGCAACCCTGCTGGGGTCCTTTGGATCTCCTCTCGCTGCGGAGCCTTGCACCCACAGGGGCTTCCAACTGGAGACATTTCTGGAGGGCATGAATCAGCTTTTCACAGCTTGTTAAAAATCTTGATCCTACCTCTTGTTTTCATGCCTTTCAAATCAGGAAATGAGTTTTACAACTTTTCCAGTGGGGCACAGCTGGTGGCCAGGGTCGTAAAGCTGAACTTTATAAATATCTCTGGTTGGGATCAGGGGAAGAGCATTAAAAAGGCAGAGAGAGAGACAGAGAGAGAGTGAGAGAAGGGACAAGAGTGAAGGCAATAGAGAAGTAAGGCAACCTCAGTGAAGAAACCCAGCTCAACGCCAGCCATGGCCATCAGAGCACAGAAGATGGGGTGTGCCTGGGGCAGGGTTTGCCTGCTGCTCTCTCTCATCCTCCAGCTGCCTGGCTCCCAGGCCAAATGCTACTTCCAGGCTAAAGGTAAGCAGGGATGTAAGCTGGGAGGGTGCTGATGGGAACAGAAGGCCTCGGCTTTCCATGGGGTGGTGAGGCTCTCCCTGTGTGCTTGCAAAGAGTGGAAGGGACTGTGCTGAGCTTGGGAGCACAACCGTGGGCCAGTGATGAGTGGAAGGAGCAGTCTATAAACCACAGAACAGCTCCCCAGGGCTCTGGCTGAGAAACAGCTCACTGGGCCACGAAATGCTCCTGGCAGGAGCCTCGCTGGAGCCAAGTGTGCAGGACAAGCATCAAAGGGAGGAGGACTGCCCGCCTTTCTTCTGCTGCCTCTTTTCAGGGCAGAGATGCTCAGACTCCAAGGAGCAGTAGATTTGCCCTTTACAGGGAAGCAAGAGCCATTTGCCTCTGCCCCAGGCCCCCAGGGGAGTGGGGAGAGCTGCAGGGGATGGCCACAAAAGGACGGGAAGGAGCATCTCCCTTGGCAGACACTTGGGCATCCCATTCCTGCAGTGTGGCAGAGAGGCCACCAAGTACTTTCTGTACCTTGGGGCAGGGGGAGGTCGTGACATCCCCTCTTCGAAGGCAAAGGAGTGCCAAGGAGGCTCAAAAACAACCAGCACAGGCTCATGTGTGCTCATCCTCACTGTTTCCTTTGCAGCTCCATGTGAGTACGAGGGGAAGCAGTTTTCCCTGGGGGAGTCGTGGCTGAGCACCAACTGCCTGCTCTGCACCTGCCTGCACCCCATTGGTGTGGGCTGCTGCGAGACGTGAGTGAGGGGTTGGGGTGGGCTTCTGCTGGTGATGCTGCCACAGCACCCCTGCACCCAAAGCAGGGAGGAGGTCCCATGTTTTGGGTGGCTTCAAACGCAGTGGAGCAAATGTCAGAGCGCTGGGGGTCTGTGGTGCGCCAGACCCTGGGGGATAAGGTTCAGAGGTGGCCAGGAGCTCACCGGGGCGCTGAGGGTGGTGGGGTGAGTTGTGGAGATAAAAGTGGGGGCCAGGGGTGTTTCAGCACAGCGAGATGCCAGGAGCTGTCGTCCAGCCAGTCTCAGCTGCCCTGGAAACACCCTGTCCAGGGATGCTGGTAGCAGAGGAAGCTACCCAGCCCTACCAACATCCCCTGGCACAGACCTGGGGAGCTGACAGGGCCATACCCTCTCCCACAGAACCCAGCACCCCATCGACTTCCCCGACTGGTGCGAGGCCCACTACGACACGCAGACCTGCCAGATCTCGGTGGTGCAGAAGGCCAACCCCAGCCTGCCCTGTGTGAAGAGCATGGAGCACGAGTGGGGCTCATCTGGCACCCCTGAGCCACTGATCAACAAGGTGCTGGGCGCGGGGCTGAGCAGATAAGAGGCTTGGTGGCACCCTGTGTCTCCCCAGCATCATCCTCCCTCCTCCAGAGCACCTCCCGCATGCTCCAGACCTGCCCCATCCTGTAGAGACGTCACTGCTGCCACCTTTGAGAGAAACCACTATCCGCACACCACGGTACTGAGTTAACATTTACACCATTTACACCTTAGCGCTGCCACGGTATGGCTTTGCTTCTGCCTTCAGCTCCCGAACCAAACTGGGCCCCCTCCCCGAGAGACATCCTGTACATGGTAGGAACGTGGATCCCAAGAGATCTCCCAGGTGGGCAGAAAACCTCCAGCTGCTAAAGAAATGGATGCAGGATGAAATTAGCCTGCATCTAAATCTGAACTCCTGCATCCAGCCTCAAGCTAAGCAGTTCCCTTCTCCCCCTGAGCATCCTGTCACCCTGCACAGCAGCCGACAGTATCTCACTGGGTAGCACTGCAGCCCTTCATATAGGACCTGCATGTTCCAGCCAGCCCCTTCTCCACTCTGGAGTACAAGGGGCACAACCCACCTCTGGAACCACTAACACCCTTGCTCCCACAGCTCCTGGGGCCAGAGTGGGTCCCTGGCACTGCAGGCCAGCCCTGGGCACTACTGCAACGGAGCCAGCCTGGGGCAGGCAGCAGAGCAGGGGAAACCACTAGAAGATGCCCCCAGGGGAGACTCCCATCCCAGCTGCAGGTGAGCAGGGAGGGGACCTGGGCGCCCTGCTAAGAGTTCAGGGAGATGAAGTAATCCGCATCTGCCAGGGTGAAGCCGGCCACCCTGGCAGCCTGCCCCAGCTGGTGCCATGCCTGTGTTGTGCAGAGCCTTGTGTAGATGTTTCTGTTCTTGCAATAAAGGTATTAAACAAAAGAGGAGGTCTCCAGGCTGTGACTGTCGTGCAGAGTGGGCTGCATCCACCATGCGGAACAGCATGGGAATAAGGCTCTTGGGAAGGCTAAGTTTTGCACATTCATACATTTATTAGATTTCCATGCAAAGAGGAAAACTCTTTGAAAGATTGGTTAGAAATGGGAAGCTGGATGTTGAGCAGGGAGACCTCCCTCCCAGCTCCTGAATGCACAGCACGCATTCACTGCAGCTCCCCAGGGATCCCGACACCAGCAGGATGCCTTTGCGCCCAGGCGTGCAGGCTGAGAACAGCACAGGCGCTCAGTGGTTCTGTTTCAGATCATCACTGCTGTGCTGCTGCAGCACATGCAAGCAGTTCCCTGGGAGAGAGTGGCAGGGGTGCTGGGTTGTGCGCAGGAAACATCCCTTACAAGTAGCAGGGCAGGAGCACGGGCTCCCACCCAGTCCTCGTGCCTCACCTGGACACCAGACCTCTGCTCATGGGGTGTCTTTGAAGGGAAATAGTCTTCACCCAGGGCTCATACAGGGCTTCACTGGAAAAGCTCCTCTCTCCTTTCACCCTGATGTATGCTGGAAAAGTAGAACGCAAGCTGTACGCAATCCAGGAGACTCCTGGAGTGCATCGAAGAGAATTTCTTAGTCCAGCTGATAGAGACCCTGACCTGAGGGGAGGCAATACTGAACCTGATGGTCACCAATACAAATGAACTCATCAGTGACACTAGGATCAGAGGCAGCCTGGGCTGCAGTGATCATGCACTGGTGGAGTTCAAGATCCTGAGAGATATGGGACAGGTGAGGAGTATAGTCAGGACACTAAATTTCAGGAAAACAGACTTCCAGCTCTTCAAGGAGTTAGTCAGTAGGACCCCCTGGGATATGGTCCTCAGGAACACAGGAGCAGAACAGAGCTGACAAATATTTAAGGATGCTTTCCATAAAGCACAAGAGTGCTCAGTCCCCAGACACAGGAAATCAAGCAAGGAAGGGAAGAGAGCAGCGTGGCTGAGTTGAGACCTGCTGTTCAAACTGAAGACTGAGAGGGAACTGCACAGGCAGTGCAGGCAGGGACGGGGAACCTGGGAAGAGTGTAGGGACACTGCCCAGTTGTGTAGGGATGGACTGAGGAAGGCCAAGAAGCAGCTGGAGCTGAACTTGGCAAGGGAGGTGAAGATTAACAAGGAGGGCTTCTACAGGTACATCAATAAGAAAAGACAGGTTAAAGAAAACATATCCCCACTGATGGTTAGGAATGGTGACCTCGTATCAACAGACTAGAAGGCTGAGGTGCTTAACAACTAATGGGATGATGTGATTGAGAGCAGCCCCACAGAGAAGGACTTGGGGGTGCTGGTAGATGAGAAGCTCAACATGAGCCGGCAATGTGTGCTCACAGTCCAGAAGGCCAACTGTGTCCTGGGCTGCATCAAAAGATGCGTGGCCAGCAGCATGAGGGAGGGGATTCTGCCTCTCTATTCCTCTCTTGTGAGACCTCATCTCAAATACTGTGTCCAGTTCTGGAATCCTCAACACAAGGCGGCTATAGAACTGTTGGAACAGATCCAGAGGAGGGCTACAGAGATGACTGGGCTGGAGCACCTCCCATACGAGGACAGGCAGAGAGAGTTGGGGTTGCTAGGCCTGGAGAAGAGAAGGCTCCAAGGAGATCTTACTAGCGACCTTCCAGTACCTACAAGGGGCTACAAGAAAGCTGGAGAGGGACTGTTCACAAAGGCTTGTAGTGATAGGACGAAGGGGAATGGGTGTAAACTGGAGAGGGGGAGATTTAGGCTAGACACAAGGAGGAATTTCTTCACTATGAGAGAGGTGAGGCACTGGCACAGGTTGCCCACGAAACTTGTAGCTGCCCCAACCCTGGAGGTGTTCAAGGCCAGGTTGGATGGGACCTTGGGCAGCCTGATCTAAGTGGGATGTTCCTGCCCATGGCAGGGGGGTTGGAACCAGATGATCTTTAAGGTCCCTTCCAACTCAAAACTATTCTATGATTGTATGATTCCTCACCCTGGGCTGGGCGTTCCCCTCTTGGATGCCCCTCATAAGATAAAGGCACGTTGGGCTGTTCCCTGGGAGGCAGATTTCCTTTCCTTGAGTGCTGAGACTCACGCCTTTACGTAGGCAGGCAGGGTCTGGCTTCCAGCTGAAGAGTCCAGCTCCCAGCTGAGGGTTGCAGCACAAGACACTGCAGCAAGCGCAATGCTCCTCCACCCGCAGCTGGGACAGACCTGCCCGGTGCCCACCAGAGCATCACAGATGAACCCAAGAGGACACTGGGGTGCGTGTCCCGCAGCATTCCAGTGACAGTCCTGTCTGCCATTCCCACCAGTAACACATGCCTGCAGAACCACAGGCCCCTTCCAGCTCTCCCCACTTCAGATGGTGATTGAGTTGGTGCTGGAGAACTGAGATACATAGGAAGCAAGGATGGGGTTGGTGGGAAGGACCTTGATGGGCAAGTCCCAGCTGAAAGTGTCCACTTCCATCTGCTCCACCCCAGTCCAGGTGACAGCCTCCGACTGGCTTCCATGAACCAAGCCAGTCCCCGCCGACTCACTGGAAGTCACAAACTCAAAGTGCAGCCTCCACTTCAGGGACACTGTGGGAAAAAGGGGGGTCAGCAGCCAACATCACAAGGGACAAGAACAGCAGCTGCCTCAGCACTGGCTGTCTTGGCAAAAGGATGTGCAAACAGGCCCACTCATGCAAGCCAGCTCCCTCCCACAGGACATAACCCTGAGCTGAGCAATGACAGGGCTGGGGACATCACAGTTCTCCCACAGAGACAAGCAGGAGTGGGTCCTTCCCTGGCGGCCACTAACCAATATTGGTGGTGAATCCTGGGGTAGAGCTGAGTGGGATGGGCAGGCTGAAGCTGCTCTGGGCCGTGTGCAGGCAGGCCTCCTGATGGCGTGCGTGTGTGCTGAAGGATACTGGCTGCCCTCGCCGGTGCTGGAACTCCTCCTGGATGCTCTCCTCTGTCTGCAGGCTCACAGAGAACTGCAGGGCAATCGACAGGTTGCTCGCTCTCATCACCTCACCCAGCCCTGGCGCAAAGTCCCAGAGCCTCTGTTTCCCAAACAAGCTCAGAACTCAAACCCTTCCACACCTCACACCCTCAAGGTCCCACTAGAAACCCCACAGCAGCCCAATGCCAGCCCAATCACTTCTCTGTCTCCCCAAACCAAATCCCCTGCCTCTCCCCATAGTGACCCCAAAGCCTGAAATGACCTGCAGACATGGGATGTCTCCTTCCGAGAAGTTAAAGGTCCCAATGACGTCCTCTCCAATCTTGTACACAGTCTTAAAGATGCAGAATGTCCCCACCTTCCCACGAGTGTTGCTGATGTTATACAGGTCTGTGGAGCAAGGAGAGAAGGGTAAATGGTTGCAGCAGGATGAGGCTCTGCTCCATACAGCACTCCGGGTTAATCACGGAGCCCAGCAGACAGGATCCCACGCCTGCTGCTTGGCTGTGAAGGACAGTCCCTGGAGGCAGCATTCCCCTTGGGAAATGACCGAAGTAAGCAACACCAAATCACACACTGGCTGTGATATGCTAGGGAGAGGGTCTCTCTGGCTGAATTAGGAACAGCCTGAGAGTAGCACGGATCATCCATGAGAAACTCTGACTCAAGTGGGCACTGATGGAGCCACTCCACAGCTTCTGTCAGAGCTCTGCTTTGCCAGCGAGAGATTTTGGCAGCAAGCCCTGATCCGTGCTTCACACTCAGGTTAGGGCAGCAGGTTCTAGCAAGGAACATGACCTACGCAGGCTGCGTCGGGAGGTGGCCACCATGAGCAGTTCTGTTGCCAGGTCTGCCAGGCGAGAGTCTTTCTTCAAGCCTTCCTCCTCCTCCAGGAAGGGGTTTGAGGGTGCAACAGCCTCATCCTGTGGGAACTGGTAATCCTTGAGCCCTGGGGAGAAGGTGAGAACATCAGCAGGGCAGGGTGCAGCCAGGCCTGTATCTGCAGGGAGAGCAGCGTGTGGCCTTACCGTGCAGCACGAGGACACGGAAGGGAACGCGCAGGAGCTTGATGGGGGAGTTGACACGCTGGCAACCGATGGTCAGCTTGTACACATACTTCACTGACTGGCCCCGAAAAGAGGGAGGACCATCTATGGGCAGCGTCTCACAGTACGAGTCTGCAAAGAGTGCAGAAAGGATTGCTTTCCAAGGCAAAAAGGAAATTCCCAGAGCTGTCGCTCACAGGCTCCCTGCACTGAAGGTTAGGATCAGCAGCTGGGTGCTTGGTGCTCTGGTGCTTGCCTGGTGCTTTCTGCCATCTCCTCTTCCCTACAGCAGGCCAAGCACATACCCAACTTCCCTGCACCCGCGCACTGCTCCTCACATCCCATTCACTGTCATCCAGACACTGCTTCCAGCACATACAACCACACACACAAACCCTGCCTTGAAAGAATGTGAAAGATGAAAAATCCAGGAACACAAACACACGAGAGCTAAACTTACTGATCACGAGTTCAACCTGAATTTGCCTCTGCGCACTCCCTTCATACACTGCTTTCACAGCAGAGCCACAGGCATAGAGGTGCCAATTGATACCTCAGGTCTCTTTTGATACTTGCTTTACACAAACCCCAAACTCAGCAACAAAAATTAGTTTCTTCCTGTGTTTTTCTCTGAAGCACTGGGTCCAAATGGCCAAGAAACAATTAAGAGACCTTCACAACAATCTGTGGCAGAGACCCCTTGGCAGACTGACGACTTAAGACCACAAAGCCTCTGATTCTGAGACCTCTGAGGTGCCAGGGCCCAGCTTTACGCCACATTCAAGCCTCTCAAAGCCTCTTGGCCACCACACAAACCCCAGTGCTTCTCAACACAGCGTGAATGCTTCTGCAGCTTTCCCAAACCGCACACTGTATAATAAGAAAGGCTCAAACAGTGAACTGTGGAAAGTCTCCACCTCTCTGTTTTGCCCACCGTGACGCAGATAGACCCTGCCAGAGGAAGGGCAGCATCCTGCTGTGAAACCACAGATCCTTCCCCATGTCTGACACATCCTAAACATTGAGGCCTAGATTAAAAGCCAGGGTTACATTTTAAATATAAGTCCTAGATTTAAACTAACAGAAGTGGAAGGAAGAAAAAAGCTCGTGCTAGTGCAGTGTCCACAGGCTGTGTCACACCTTAAAACACAAAGCTGTGTTGCTGGACCAGGGGGCAGCTAAACCTGAGAACTGTCCTGACAGGGAGGAAAATCAGGTATTTCCAAGGAAGGAAGCAGGCTGCCGTAACTCACTGTGCCAGGCTTAACAAGAGTGCTCACAAAGACCTTCATGCCCACTAAGCATAATCTCAGCAGAGACCACTGCCGTTCGAGGAGGATACGCAGTTTGCCACCTGGCACACAGGCGGTTTGCTACCTGGCACAAGAATGCCGAGACTCGGGAAGTCCCAGCTTCCGTGCACATCCCACAAGGAGGCACATTCCTGGTGTTAAGGATGCCTTCCTTACCCACTCGCTCTGCCCTCTGGCTGGGCTACCAGCCCATGTCCAGGCTGCTTCCATTTCCTCCCCTCTCTGTGATCTACCAAATATTTAAAAGTATTACAAAACCAGAGAGGAGGCAAAACCAGCCACAGAAATGATGTGAGGGCTTGACAAAATGTTTTATGGTGACAAATTTAAAGGGCTCAGTCTGGGAAGCACATCAAAGAGATGGGAGGTGAGTCAACTTCAACATATAGACATCATAACTAGTTGAAGATACTGGGGAATAAGCTGGTCAGCAACTCAAAACAAGGGCTTTTATCAAGAGACAGCCCCACTCAACCTCAGCTTTACGTGCCAGCTCTGGCTACAGTTTAATAACACAGTACTTTGCTGAAGGAGAATTAAGATTTCTTGGGGAGTTTTTCTGTCCTTTCCAAACTGTGCAGAAGAACTCAAAAGTTCTGAAAAACAGGAAATGAAGAATTAAGATACACA
Source organism: Cuculus canorus (assembly GCF_017976375.1). Classification (NCBI taxonomy): domain Eukaryota; kingdom Metazoa; phylum Chordata; class Aves; order Cuculiformes; family Cuculidae; genus Cuculus; species Cuculus canorus. The sequence continues at coordinate 67,400,036 of NC_071441.1, read as the reverse complement.
CCCACACAGCCTTAACTCTGCCTCCATGGAGCTGGCAGGAGCCCCCAGGAATGATCTGCAAACATGCCAGCTGCAGTCTCGCATGACAAGAGCTGCACCGCATGCTGATGGGATCGGTATGAGCAGCCTGGTGGAGCCGGGCCTGTGATATGGGGGTTTCACTGATAAAAAGCCCAGTGCCCCAGACAGTGGCATGGATGTATGCATCACACAGCCAAGGGAAAGGCTCAAACACACCGCCAAGAAACCTCAAAGGACAGAAGAGTCTTCATCCTTCCTATGGTGCTGCACCCGAGTGCAAGGCAGATGCAGGCTGCTTGTGCCAGTGTTACCCAGTAGCAGAGCGGACACGCACACACAATGCGTCACTGGGAAGGACAGACTGTCACCAGCTTAGCTTCTGCCTGCAAAGCCATGCACAAATAAATCCTTGCAATCCATCCCAGGCACCTGGGGGTTGGGCAGTGGTCACTGATCTGCTCTCCCTGAGATTGCCAAATATGCCTAAAGACACTCCAGGAAAAGGGACTTCCTCTGCTCCTGGGGAACAGATGGTCCAGCCCCACACCTGCCAGCAGCAAGGAGTGCAGGAGAATCCAGGTGAGCCTGAAGCCAGATGAGATTTCTGCCTCCTCCTCCTTCCTCACACAGCCACTTTCAGAAAGCACAGGGGACCTTGGCTCTGATGCGGCAGAGACAGCTCCTTTCCCTCACATGCTGCTGTAGAATAGTAAGTAAATAAACATGCTCAGATCCAAGCTTTGCAGTTTAGCAGAGACAGTCTCAGAGCACTGCCCCAACCTGTGAACCATCTGGCCAAGCCAGGCTGGTTTCACCCTGTCCACTTTTCCCTCCATTAGGCCCCTCCAAGCCTAGAGAGGCAGGAGATCCCAGCTTCAAAACCAGCACATCACAGCCCACGGCTCCTTGGTCTTGCTTACAGCTCTGCTCTCACTTCCCCAGATCTCAATGCTATGGCAGAGCCCCCTCCACCACAGGCACTGCCTCTCTGCTCCCCTTGCTCTGTGACTTGAGAGGTCTCTGTCAACCATTCCCAGCAGATCCCTGGGATAACCAGAGGAAGCTCTCCGTGTGCAGCCTGCAATACTTAACGTCAAGCCACCACTGGACTGTGCGCCGCTGGAATGCAAAGGAGATCTGACACAAACTGACAGGCTGAGTCACACAGCCACTGACCCAGAGACAATAGCACAAACTTGTATTTTCACAGCTATCTACTCAGGTAGAAGCATCTGCCTGGAAAAATGAAAATAAGTTGCTGCAAATTCCTGGTGAAAAGGATGAGCTTTTCTCTAAACAGCAATGGCAGTGATGAAGGAGAGCTTAAAGGGGGCCCACTAGAAGGACACTGCTTCAGGGCTTTGTAGACACAGAGAGCCTTTAGGCAGAGAAGATGAAAAGTTCCTACTTTCACAGGAGAAAAACTAGCACAGGCAGAAGGCTTTGTGATCTTCAGGACAGCCACAACCTGAAGAGGAAGCAAGGACCTTTGGAGGATACCAGCCTAAATCCCAAGAATGCTCCAGTGTGGCTGAAGAAATAAAGGCAAGGAAACGCAGGTGTGTGCAACCACTTCTTCAGCTGCAGCCAGGTATTTCAAAACATTTTATACCTCATGGCTACACAACGGAGCTGCAGCAAAGGACAGGGGCCGGGAGCAGGACTGAGGGAAAAGTTAGAGCGTGCAGCCCTCTTACAATGGAGAACAGAGTCTGGATGATGCAGTCATTCGATAGCACTCAGGCTGCCACCACAGCACCTCACTTTCTGAAAGCACCAGGGTCTCCCCCTTGCAGCACTCAGATCCGCAAAGCCTGTGTGGAGAGTGGTGCTTCCCAGAGAGAAACTCTATGAGCACGGAAGAGAAGGCAGGACTCACAGGACTTCGACTCCCCGGGATCCAGTCGCAAGTCACAGAAGAGAATCTTTGGCGGAGTGGACAGGATACACTGACCCCGCTCTCCTGTAAGAGAAGAACCACATGAATCTTGCCCAACCTCGGAGCCCAAGCCGAATGGGGCACTATCCGCACCCAGGCCAGCCAGGCCCTACCCACATAGGGAGGAACGGGAAGGGGCTGAGGAGGAAATATCTCATGCCCCAGCCAGATTGTGAGACATTCCTGGAACAGCTGGACAGAGATCCTCACATTTCCCTCCAAGATAGCACCACTTTGATCTCAGTATTAACAAGGTCCTGTAGGTGTAACCAGGGAATCACACAACAAAAGCAACACAGACCTCCCACTCACTTTAGACATGTTATAGTCTGCTTGACATCCCACTGTGCTCTCACTATCCCAACCCACGGTTACAGGAGTGGCACTCACCTCTGTTGGGGACGAACACTGTCTCGTTCTCTGCCTGCACGTCATGCTTGCTGCTGTCGGAGGGAGGAAGCGCTACCCGGTTCTCGCTGGCATGGAACTGGCAGTGGATCTGGGCGCTGGCCCATGCCAGCATCTCACTAAGAGGAAAGAAGGGACAACACTCGTGACTATGCTTTCAACCTGTATTACAGCAAGCCTGAAGTAACCTGCAAAGCAGCACCTCGAGGCACGACAAGGGAAGTGGGCAGACTCAAAAGCAGCCAATATCTGCAGCCCAGGTTCAGCTGCCCTTGCTTGCAGCACCTGCCTGCCCCAAGCTTGACACTCCCCAGTGCAGGCAAGCTGCAGATGTGCTCCCTCCCTGCACCACCATCTCCCTCAAGAAGATCAACTGCTGGTTGTGTCAGACCAGAGGAGGACACTTCTGGGTGCTTCATAAGGACCTGTTTTCTTCTCATCAAAAAAGAGATTCACTGACAGCTGCAGGGGATGTGAAGGTGTTGTTCTGTCCCTGTCTCTGCACAGCCACAAGAGTTTGTTGCATGCAGCATGAAAACCAGCCTCATGATTTGGACTCTGCTACAACCCTAGCCATTCCACGGGGCATTTCCCATGGCATTACTCACACCTTTCAGTTCCTAAAACATTCATCTATTTTTATGTCAATAGCAGACCTGCTGATTTATCCAGTTCCTCCGGTGTTTTCTAACATCACGATCTGATTAGTAAGCACTGACACCAGAGTTTTAGGTGGCACAGGGATTTTTCTGTGGCACATGGGTATCTCTCAATGTGACACATCGGAGCAGTTAAATGCCTAGGCGAACGAGAGAAAAAGGCATGCTGCATTCGTTACAGCTGACTAACAACACGCTATTTGATCTTTTGAATGTGCTGGCTGCCTTTACCCAAACACGTGTTGCTTACTCTACCCAGTCATCTCTAACTCCGCAATTGTAATCCTGTATCTTCCAAAGTGCCAGCACAACTTTTCTGTCAGGTTTTCTGCTGTAACCTACCTGCTACAAGGAAACAGAGAAATGCCCTTCTGTAAGAGACAATGTTTACTGATTTTACATAAGCTCCACATGAATACAGTACCTTTAAACACTGTATTTTGAATCATTTTATTTTCTCATCTATTTTCAGTACAGCCCAACAATATGCCACTGGAATGTTCTATTTTTTTCCAACCAGATGCCCAAACAAAATCTGCCTGTGCCTTCCCACCAGCTGACTTGGCTCATCCAGCTGTCCCAGGGTGTAGAATGATCCTGCACTGGTGCTGAGGTCGCTTCCCTCCTCGCTCACCTCCCCCTACAGCTCCTGGAGCCCATAACAGCCATGCTCCAAGCAGCCTCTGGGCAGAAGAGCTTTGTTTCTTGTACATTTTATACACTACAATCAAATTCACCTTCTGCCATTTATGTACTGCCCTCCAACTCTGTTCCTGTGCTTGAAACCCACATCTCTCAGCTCCTTCACCTGCACAGCAGTTTTTGCTAGCCCTGAGAGCTTCCAGTCCCTGACAAGTCTATCTGCCTCTTGCAGTGACTGATCTTTAATGTGGCACCTGCCTTTACGCAACCCACAGCTTTGATTTCCAAACCACTTATCTGTTTAGTGTTGCCACTTGCCAGGTCTTGTCAGTTTGGTCACATGCCTGAATTTAAAATATTTCTCTTTTCCAAAGAGCGGGTTTCTATGGACCACAACACACCTGAAGCTCCCAAATGAAGCTCCCATAACTGTGCTGCAAACCTCCAAAACTGTTCCACCTTTGCACTCGTATATATTTCAGAACCAGGAAAAACAGCACTACCACTGTACAAGAATACAGGTTGGGGGATGACATGATTGAGAGCAGCTCTGCAGAGGACTTTGGCATGCCGGTCATCAAGAAGCTCAATATAAGCAAACAATGTGCGCTCGCAGCCCAGAAGCCAACCATATCCTGGGCTGCACCAAAAGAAATGTGGCCAGCAGGTTGAAGAAGGTGATTCTGCCCCTCTACTCCTCTCTCAGAAGACCCCCCCAACCTGCATTACTGTGTCCAGTTCTGGAATCCCCAACATAAGAAGGATAAGGAATCGTTGGAACAGATCCACACCCCCCCGAGATATCCACAAGGCAACACACTCAGCGGATATGGAAGCTTCGGGTGACTACTTATGATGCAGAGTCACCCCCTGTGAGCCAATATAGGAAGCTCCTATCTTATCACATTTCCTCAACGCCTGTTTCAGGCACATTAATGATAGGGAGAGATGCAGTGCCCAAAGGCTGGGCCACAGAAAATGCCACCGCAGAAGGCTGCCTCTTCCTCCCTCTAGGCAGTGCTCGCCCCTTTCCCTGCCAGCTCTGGAGACAGGGAGCACGCTGGTACGTCACTGCGCTGCCCAGCAAAGAGAACTCTTTCCATAAATGCAGGAAATGATGACGTTGTCTGGATGTTGCCCTGTGAGACTGTCACTCTGGTGTAACCAGATACCCTGCTTTGACAGCCAGTTTGGCTTCATTTTCTGCCAGTAATCCTGTCGCTGGGGGCTCACCTGAGAGGCAGTTAAGCATCTCAAACAGCATACTTTTTTGCCTATTCTCTTTCTTGGGGGCAGAAAACCAGAATAACGATGTCAATTTTAGCCCTGCAATAGCAATGGCACAAAACATCCTCAAGGGAGTACCCCAGGCAGGGAAGTCGACAGTAGCTGAGCTGGCACCACTGCCCCACAACCGAGCCCTGACTACCTGTGGCTGCTCAGAAGGAAGGGAGGGATGTTCCCTCAGCTCTGCGACTGTGAGGCTTCATGCACAGAAGGGCTCACCATCACAGGCTGCCGTACCTGCTGGCGGAGGTAGAAGAGGCCGATAACGGGTTGGTGAAAGTGATCACGCACTCCAGCACTTCCCCTGCCAGGAAGACGGGCCCACGGCCCAGCTTGGCCAACACCTCGATCATGGCTCAGACAGCCCTGCCGCACACCTGCCAAAGAAACCCCAACAGTGGGAATGGAGAGATGGCTGGGAGCTGCAACAGACAGGGAATGGGAACAGCCAGGCTGGGCACATGGGCACGGAGAGGTGAGGGAGAGCCTCAGCTCTAGACACAGTGTGCAGATGTGTGCAGGCGGACAGCCCTGGCCTTGCAGGATGGGCAGAGCCAGCCCCAGCCCCAGCCGCACACAGAGAAACAAACAGAGACACATAGACATACACACATACAGAGATACAGACACATAGAGTGTGGGCAGAGCCAGTCCCAGTCCTGGCCACATGGATAGATGCAGACACACAGGCAGACACAGAGACACACAGACCCACTCACACACAGACATGAACTCACACAGACACGCACACAGTCCAGACCACACACACAGACAGAGAGACACACACAGACACAGACAGACATACTCTTACACGCAGACACACACACAGACATATGCGTACATAGACACACATACAGACACACTCTTACATGCAGACACACAGACACATGCATACATAGACACACATACAGACACACTCTTACACGTAGACACACACACAGACACATGCATACATAGACACATACACAGAGACACAGACATACACAGGGTGGGTGGAGCCAGCCCCAGTCCAGGCCACAGACACACACAAACAGACACACAGACACTCTCACACACATTTACACGCTCACACAGACACAGACAGGGTGGGCAGTCAGCCCCAGTTCTGGCCACACAGACACACATATAATCAGACACACTCTAACACACAGACATGCACACAGACACAAGGTGGGCAGAGCCAGCCCCAGTCCTGGCCACGGACACATGCAGACACACTCTTACACACACACAAACACAAACAGACACACACAGGGTGGGCACAGCCAGCCCCAGTGCAGGCCACACACAGACACATGCAGATGCAGACACAGACACAGACACACTCACTCACACACACACACACACACACGTGCAGACCACACACAAACACATGCAGACACAGACACACTCTCACACACACACGCACGTGCACACACACACATGCAGACACAGACACACTCACACACACACACACACGGCAAAGCCAGCCCCAGTCCTGGCCACACACACACGTATGCAGCCATACAGACACACCCAGAGACATACACACACACAGACACACATAGAGACACACACAAACACTGAGACACAAACACATAGAGACACACACAGACACAAACACACACAGAGAGAGAGACACACACTCACTCACTCACTCACTCGGCTGCACTCTCGCCCACGGCCGCCTCACTCCCCCGGGGCAGCACTTTACCGACCCTCCTCCTGTCCCCTCACGCTCACCCGCGGCCGCCCCGCAGCGGGCCTGGGCCCGGCCCCAGCCCCACCGGCCCCGCGCGGTCCCGCTCGCGCCCAGGCCCGGCGTCCCTTGGCCGCTCCGCGCCCTCCCGGCCTGCTCGGCGCCGCTCGGGAGCACTCGGGCGCCACTCGCAAACGCTCGGGACCGCTCGGCAACTCTGGGCAGCGCTCGGGCGCTGCTCGGCAAGTCTCGGAGGCGATCGGGAGCGCTTGACAGCACTCGGCAACTCTCGGGAGCGCTCGGGTGCCGCTCGGGGGCGCTCGGCAACGCTCGGGATCCGCTCGGCAGAGCTCGGGAACTCTCGGGCGCCGCTCGGGAACTCTCAGGCGCCGCTTGGGCGGGCGCCCCAGGGGCCGCCGGTCGGGGGGCGGGGCGGTGTGTCGCCGCGGGGCGGAGGGAGGGGCGGGGCGGCGCGCGCGGTGAAGAGGGCGCGCGGGGGGTGGGGGGCGGTGATGGCGGCGCCGGCGCTGGTGCGGTGCTATGAGGGCTCAGCGCGGGGCCGCGGCGTGCCGGCCGCCGGCTGGCGCGTCTGCCTGGCCCACCGCTTTGAGGAGCCGCGGCAGCCCTACGGCGCCGGGGACGTGCCGCTCCGCGACGTCCTGCGGCACGTCGGCCTCGGCCTGCGGTACGGGGGGAGCGCCGGGTCTCGGGAGAGGCGGGGGCGGCGCTGGGAGCGCTGGTGTGGGCTGGGAGAGGATGGGGTATGGGCAGCGCTGGGAGCACTGGTGTGGGCTGGGAGAGGATGGGGTATGGGCAGCGCTGGGAGCACTGATGTGGACTGGGAGAGGATGGGGTATGGGCAGCGCTGGGAGCACTGATGTGGACTGGGAGAGGATGGGGTATGGGCAGCGTTAGGAGCGCTGGTGTGGACTGGGAGAGGATGGGGTATGGGCAGCGCTGGGAGCGCTGGTGTGGACTGGGAGAGGATGGAGTATGGGCAGCGCTGGGAGCGCTGGTGTGGACTGGGAGAGGATGGAGTATGGACAGCGCTGGGAGCGCTGGTGTGGACTGGGAGAGGATGGGCCAGAGGGAGCACTGGTACGGGCTGGATGAGGCTGGGGCCGGGGCAGGGGCAGCAGCCGGCACTGGGAGCACTGGTGTGGGCTGGGTGAGACTGGGATAGGGGCAGCGGCCGCTGCTGGGGGCGCTGGTACGGGCTGGGTGAGGCTGCGGTAGGGATAGCAGCTGGGAGCGCTGGAGCTCCTTGAAACTTGGAAGGAGCTGAGAGGGCTTGGGACATCCCTCCTGTGGGATAGAAGGACCTCATCCCTGAGGGTTCCTGCCTGTGCCCATCGCCGCTGCATCTTGCCTGGCCCTGTCAGGTGCTGGGCTGGAGCTGAGAGGGCTTGGGGCATTGCATCTTGCGGGGGAAGGGGACTGTCATTTCCCACCCCCGAGGCTTGATGCCCATCACTATGGCATCTTGCCTGGCTGCTGTCAGGTGCTCAGTTGGAGCTGGGAAGGTGTGGGGCATCACTTCTGGGGGTGGTGGTTGGAGGACTCTCACCTCCCACCCTCAAGGCTTGGTGCCTGTCACTGCTGCACCTTGCCTGGCTGCTGCCGGGTGCCCAGCCCTTTGGGCCCAGCACTTATTAGCAGATGGAAATGAAACTTGGGGTTGATTGGCAGTATTTTATTAGTGCCGTGCACATTTGGGTTTTAGAATGGGGACTTCTCCCAGCTTTGCTGGAAGTAACCAGGAAGAATGTGCATGGGGAACAGCAGTGTTGGTTTAACCTTCGGAACCACTGCGTTGAACCTTGAAACCAATGCTGGGGTGATTTATTTCTTTAAAATTGCTTTTTATCTCCTGTCTCCAATTTTTGAGCTCTTTTCTGGTTGGCATCCTCGGAAGATGTTGCTTACCAGGCTGGTTCCTGTGAGGCCTGATGGAGGGGTGGATAGTGGACCACTTTGTGGTACATGGCATGCCGATCTGACCTGAGACATTCCTGGTGTGAGCCTGGCTGTTTGGGAAGAGAGTGCATGGGTCATGCATGGGAGATAAAGGTGGCTGGAAAAGATGCCACAGCGGGTTATGGACAAGCTGAGCATGTGGGAAAGCGTGAAGTTCTAGTGAAGTGAGAAGGCAGGAAACATGATCACCTCAGTGCCAGCTTGGAGAGGCCACTCCTGGCTTGTTCTTGTTGGTGTCTCAGGATGGAAGCAGCTCATGTCACTCACAAAAAAAGGTTTTAAGGGCTTTTCAGCAAGAAGTGAACTGTCAAACTACAGTGTCCTCCCCTGTGTAAATTTAGGAGGTAATTTGGTTGTGGTCTCTAAATATTTATGCAGGGCAAAGCTTCATTGCAAGGAGGCTCCAGTCTAGAGAGCAGAGGAGAGGAAAGGCCAGAGTAGCAAGAAATACCTGCTTGGGTCTGAATTAAGACCTGAGGGCAGTGGCGTTTGCTGGAATGGCAGGTAATGCAAGGATGCATGAGAGGCTGTGTGCTCTTGGTTTTGGTGGGCACCTGTGTGTCTGCCTGATGCAAGCAGGCAGCTGGGTGAAGCCTGGGTGATTGTGCTGCACAGGGAGCCTGGAGCTCTGTCCTGTGGCACAGTGTGTGGATCTGAACCTCTGAAGTCCTGCAGGTTGGTGTGTCCTCTCCCTAATGACCTGACCCATGATGAGCAGCATCTGGGGCACCCATGTGAGGGGTATTGCCAAAATCTGGCATGGCTTGGTGTGTCAAGTGCAAAGTCATCTCCCAGGAAGGCTGGGAGTACATCTTTGGTTAAGGAGGTCAAGGATCAGCAGGAGCAACCATGTACTGGGTTGACATGCTGTTGTGTTGAGTTAAACCTTTGGCTGATACTTGTCCTCTCCTGCAGCACCAGGAGGCAGTGTTCTGCAGAGGTGGATGGTGTTGCTGTGGGAGCAGGTCATGGCATTGGTATGGAACAGCTGGGTGATATCTAGACAGGTCTTAATTCCACTGCCAGTTTGAAGGGAAAGAAATGCCCTCCAGCCTTGGCAGGGCTTTTGGTGCTGCAGAACATGAAGGCTTTCTCCTGGTCAATCTGCAGCCTTGGCAGAGCTGTTAATAGCCAGCAACTGGGCATCAAACACCTTCTTCTCTTGGCCTATGCACTTTTTGGGAAAAGCTGGCAGAGGAAGAGTTTGCTTTTGAGATGGCAAAACAGCTCAGGCTGTCATTGGCTGTAGATCCCAAACCTTTCCCACAGCATGCGCCTGGAAAAAAATGCTTTTTAAAATCCCTTCATCACCTCCTTTCCAAGAAACTATGATGCCCTGCTGGGCTGTGTCGTAGCCACTGTGCCTGGACGCCTTATTTCCCATCACCAGAAACCTGCTGGGGAAGCAGTTGGGTTGGTTCCCTGATGCTGGGATAAAATAAATTATTTTAATTTCCTTGAGAGAGGGATAGTGAGTATGCTGCCAAAGCATAAAGCTGGGGCTGTCTCAGCTGGGAGAAGAGCAGTTGCAGCAGATGTAGCTCAAAGATAGCAGCAGGCCCTGATTCAGGGCAGTCATGCAGGACAGGCGGGTTCTTGTGGTGCCCTGGATCTCTGCAGGCAAAGTGTCCTTAAACAGTCAAATGTGAAGGTGAGTAGGTAGAAATGGAGAGCGGGCTGCAACTGGGTCCTGTGAGACTGTAGCCTGGAAAATCTCACCCTGAGAGGGATTTGGAGACCTTAGATATTGGTGAAAAAAGGTGAATGTCCAGTGACCATGCAGCCAAAAGGGCAACTGTGGGCTGTTTTTCTTGAGAAGTGTGTAGGAGCAGGGGGTGTTGTGGAAAAGCCTCTCTCCCTTGCTGCTTGGGTATGTGTCCTGGGGGATCAGTGTGTGCCCAATGCCTGTCACCTGAGCTCTGTGTCCCTGAGCGGAACAGGCTGTGTGCCCCCTGGTAGGGAGGCTTTCTTCTCTTGGCAGTACAGCATCAGTACCTGCAAGTAGCTTGGGGATGTGGCCCACCACAGGGCTCCAATGCCACTGACACCCAGGGCCCTGGAGCTGCCAGTTGGGTCTCACGTCTCTTTTCAGCAGCTTCTTCTGGTCTGGTAACTGGCTTCCATATGGTAATTGTCTCCACGTGGAAGATTTAACTTGGGGCGGTTCATTAGCAAAAGCCAGTCTTTTATGAGTGCTGATTTGCGGCCCAGCCCTTCTCCGTTTGCCTGGAGTGGTGCCGGCACACCCAGGTGCAGGTGTGCCCCTGCTTGACTGTCTCTTCCCAAGCCTTTGGGTGAGAAATTATCTGATGAGCAGTGCCTAGCTGCACAGCTGGCATGCGAGCAGAGGTGAGTCCTCAGGATCCTGCCAGCTGCGGACAGCAAGCATCACCTCCTCCAGGGCAAGGCTGCCCTGTGCCATCTATACCTGAGGATGTGGCACTGGGATGTGGGAGGGCTGCGTCAGACAATGGTAACACGGAGGTGGAAGAGCAAGGCTTATCTCTGGGGCAGTGTATGGCCTCTCTGGGCTTGTGCCTCTGCTCCCAGACCTTCGTTAGCAGCACATGCCCTACCAGTTGTGGTGGTATTCCTTGTGTGCAATCTCACTTCTCCATAGTGAAAAGCTTTCTGCTCCTGAATGAGCTGGGAGCCCTGCTCTCCAGTATCAGAACACTTTGTTTTCACATTGTGCCCTTGCCAGCACTCCTGAGCTCTGCCTGCTTGTGGCTGCTGACACACGCTGCAGATGGATGGCAGGGGCTGCCACCTCACATACCCTGGGACACAGGTTCCTGTTGTACCACTCTACAAAAGGGGCAGCTGCGATGTGTGCTGGTCATGTCCTGCCAAGTGACACTGAAAGGACAGTGATACCTGGTCCCCTCTTCTTTCATACATCTCTTTCCTTTGCAGATACTTCAGGTGGTGGTACAAGAAGACCCGCATAGAGAAGAAGTCTGCTTTTATTGACCTCTTGTGTGCTGTTCCTCTGCAGCAGATCTATGGTCAGCATCCAGTTTGGGCACTGGGATGGTGTGGTGTGCTGGGTGGGCGGGGATTCATATGAGGCCATCACAGTGTTAGAGGCAGGTCAAGTAGCTTCTGCAGTGCAGGTGGCACTGAGGGGCACGTGGGGGGTCTTTGAGCCAGATCCCACCATGGGGAGGAATGGGGTTGCTAATTTCTGCTATCTTTGCCAGGGTGTCCACTGGGTGGGATCGGGGGAGGCACCATCACCCGTGGCTGGCGGGGCGAGTTCTGTCGCTGGCAGCTGAACCCTGGCATTTATCACTACGAAACAGTTATCGCCAATCAAGTAGGTGCCACAGGGCCTGTGAGGGGTGCAAGCTGCACTGCAGCAGCTGGGGTGGTTAGGGTGCCTGCTATTGGGCTTGTCTCATCCCCTCCACATGCTCCTCTCCTCCCCAGTTCACGGTGTGTCTGCGTTGCAAGGGGCAGACGATTTACCAGCAGGTTTTGTCCACGGAGAGACCCAGCGCTCTGCAGGGCTGGAACTGGGGCTTCTGCGGTCACTATGCCTTCTACCATGCCCTATACCCCCGTGCCTGGATGGTCTACGAGCTCCCAGGACAAAATGTGGTGCTTACATGCCGCCAGGTCTCTCCTGTCATCCCCCATGACTATAAGGTAAGGAAGTGATGGCTCCATGCTGGGCCACTCTGCGCTGCAGCAGCACATCTTATATGGAACAGGTTGGCAGGGATGTGGCAGAGCTGCATGCATGGAAGGAGAAAAGGATTGGCACAGCAGAGATGGGGCTGTACTCTGTGATGCTCTGTGTCGTTTTGGTAGCAGAGGCTTGTGGCTTGGTGAGTTTTTGATCCTGAGCATTGCCTGTGAGTCTGGGGATGCTGCAGTAGAGGAGTTCCTTGTCCCTCCTGCCCAGCTGAGTGTTGCCTGAAGACAACCAGGCTTGCCACCTTGTTAAAGTTCTTTCCCAGCCTGATCTCTTCTGTCCTCAGACTTTGTCCCCAGTGCCAGCTGCCAGGAGAGTAGCAGTGGGACCCTGAAAAACTTTGCCTCTCTTGAGGCTGTTGATGCTGGAAGGTTTATCCCTTTTTTGTGCTTAGCTCTCACAGCTGATCTTTTCCCCTGTGCCCTGTGTTTTGACTCTTTGTATTACTTGTTTCTGGTTTTGTCCTGTGTCCATCTCAGCTCCTGTCAACCTGCAATGGCAGATGGAGAGCTGTGGCCTTTTTGCCCAAAGACCCAATGCTAGTGTTTTGGGAAATTCTTGATTTGTTCTTGTTGGTTGAGTTGTCGGCTGTGTGTTTCTGAGAGCGTTTTAGTTGACTCTTGCCTGCCATCCTCAAGGGAAGAGCTGCTTATTAGCTGGGCTTTCCCAACGTTTCCTCATGTCTCCACTCAGCAATGCTCCCAGGCAGGAGGAACCCCTGCAGCAATGCGGAAGCTTGGGATGGGAGCAAGGGATGTGTTGCTGCTCCTGCATGCTGCTCTGGCTCACTCACAGCCCCAGGCGAGGCTGTCAGGCTGCGCTGCCAACACACCTGACCTTCCTCTTACCCCAGTGAAGCACGTGAGCCTGTGTCAACCTGCTGAGCAGATGAGTGGTGAGACACCTGTCTGAGTCTTAAACGGTGCTTTCCCTCTGTGTATTGCCCAGCGTGGGGTTTGCTAGCCCAGGGCTTGTGATCTGAATTTTGTATTGCCTGTCACCTAAATTCCTACTCCCACTGCTGCTCCCCAGCTTGGTGGCAAATTCCAAGACCAAGTTGTTCCTGGTGCTTTTGTTCCCATTGCATCCCACGTGGTCTCCCTGGCCACAGAAATGGTTCTTCGAAGGCTGACTGTGGAGCACCAGCCCTGTACACAGTGTTGTCTGTCTCCACCAGGACTCCAGCCTGCCAGTGGGACTGTTCATTTGGGAGGTAGAGAACGGGAGGGATGAGGACGTGGAGGTCTCCATCATGTTCAGCCTGCAGAACGGCACAGGAACAAAAGAAGACAGGAGCGGAGGGCACTGGAACGAGCCTTTTGCCTTTGAGAAGGAAGGCGAGCGAGTTGCTGGAGTCCTACTGCACCATTGCACATGCGTGAACCCCTTTACTTTCGCCATCTCTGCCCGGGAGAAGGTAAAGGACTGACACTGGTGGTGTGGCTCTCGCTGTTGAAGGGTTGTACAACCCTGCTGAACACAGTGGGGCTGCTTCCCGTAAGCTGCTGAAGGGTGAATGGGTGATGGGCTGGGGTTGGCACCTGTCCTCACTGCTTGTCTGACCACTGGAGCTGCAATGAGAACATGACTTCCTCAAGGGCATTTTCTTTTGGGGGTGGGTGCTAGGAGAGAAGCTGTGAATGAAGCTTGCAGAATAGCAGATGAGTAGGTTTGGACTTAGCATTGCTGGGCATCATGTGGGGAATGAGTCTGAGGTCCCAAAGCTGTTGGCAGGGGACCGACCTGCATCTGCACCCCAAAAGTACCAGTCCCTGATGATAATCTTCCTTTCCACCAGGCTGGCACGACAGTCACCCACCTCACGGCATTCAATCCTGCAGGACTGGGTAGAGAAGTGTGGCAGGACCTCCTGCAGGATGGCAAGTTGGATTCTTCCCCTGGTGAGTCCCTCCATGCTCTATGGGATATGTGGAGGGGGAGCAGGAGCATGGGTAGACACACTGGTTATGGAGCATAGGGCACCTAAGCAAGGGTGGCCAAAGGGCTGGAAGTCCACCTTGGTGTCATTGCAAAAGGCTCTTGGTGATGCTGTGGCTTGCTTGTAGCTTTAGGCTGTATCAGAATTTTCCATTGCTTGTCGTGCTGTCCTTATGGTTCCCCAAAAGCTGTTCACACCACCTTGGGACTGTCCTCAGCTATTCTGATTGCACATGTCAGTGTCTTGTTAGTCTCTGCAGGGTGGCACTCTGAGATTTTGCCCGCGTAACAAGGGTGATGCCCTGCTACCTTCCCTGAGTTCTCATTGCCAGATATGCAAGCTGGGCCCTGTCAGATTTGTTCCAGCAGGTGTTTAGCACTCTGTGGGGCTTGGTGCTGCCATTGCTTGCTGTCCTTTTGTTACTAGATCTGTTCCCTGAAGGTCTCTGATGTTCCTTTGATACTTCTGCATCATCCTCAGTTGTCTGCTCCCTCCCTTGGCAGAAGCCTTGGAGCAGGGAAGTCTCTCCCAGTCCTTGCTGCTAACCTCTTATATCAATAAGAAGTGACCATTTGCCTAATGTCTCTGCGAGCTTTTGAAAAAGGATGATGCTGACAAACTAGTGATGCTAGCACTGGGTCTTTGCAAGATTTCTTGAAGCTTAAATTATGTAAACAAAGTATTTACTTAAATATTTCTGGAAAACTAAGTTTCCTGCCTAGGTGCACTTAGAGCTCTCCAGGCTACTGGGACGTGGTTTTCCTTTATGTGTGCCAGGCATTATTATAGTCAAGGTCTGTGCTTCTGTTAAAATTGTTGTTTTAATGACTTTACCTGCTATACATGTCACAACCAGCGTATAATTATGCAGTCACCTCAGGGCTTTTCTTAAATATGGGTGCAGTTCAAGTGCCCTGCCAAAAGCTGGAAACAATGACTGTCACTAGAAAGTCACAATCTCTCTGAGTGCAGTTCAGTTACAAAGTCATGGGGTTCTCCATCCCTTCCACTCATGCCTGGTGAGTTTTCCTGCGTGATTTGTTCGTCTGCTTTGATGACTTATTTTTTAACCCCTCCACCCATGGCAGGTATTATTTCCTGCTTGCAAAAAGCAGTTACTCATGTGCAGTAATGTCATTCCTTAAAACCCTGAGGATCATAGAATCACTAGGTTGGGAAGGGCACACTGGATCATCGAGTCCAACCATTCCTAACAATCCCTAAACCATGCCCCTCAGCACCTCATCCACCCGTCCCTTAAACACCTCCAGGGAAGGTGACTCAACCACCTCCCTGGGCAGCCTGTTCCAGTGCCCAACAACCCTTTCTGTGAAATTTTTTTTCCTCATGTCCAGCCTGAACCTCCCCTGGTAGAGCTTCAGGCCATTCCCCTTTGTCCTGTCCCCTGTCACTTGGGAGAAGAGCCCAGCTCCCTCCTCTCCACAACCTCCTTTCAGGTAGTTGTAGAGAGCAATAAGGTCTCCCCTCAGCCTCCTCTTCTCCAGGCTAAACAACCCGAGTTCCCTCAGTTGCTCCTTGTAAGACTTGTTCTCCAGCCCCTCACCAGCTTTGTTGCTCTTCTCTGGACACGCTCCAGAGCCTCATCATCCTTCTTGTGGTGAGGGGTCCAGAGCCGAACACAGGATTCAATGTACTATCCAGGTATCAAGGGGGCTGGGGCATGCCTGAATTATCTTGTCTGCCCTTGGGGTGTGTAGGAGCATCAGTCATTGTTTCGTGGGCTTCCTTGGTCTCTTGTAAATGTGTTTGTTTTTTCATGTCAGGTAAAAGCAGCCCAACGAAGAAGGGGGAGGTGACAGCGGCAGCAGTGTGTACCAGCTGCAGGGTGCCTGCCCGGGAACACAGGACGTTGGAGCTGGCCATGGCTTGGGACATGCCTTGTGTTCACTTTGGCTCCAGGGAGAAGCTGCACTCCAGGTGGGTGGGTTGTCTCCAGTGAGACTTGGCTCACATGCCCAAAGCCCCCTTCCTCCTGGCTTCAGTGCTGCCTGGGAAGTGTTGTACCACCCATTCCCTGTGGCCATGGCTGTGCCAGCTCATGGAGGAGGTTTTTTCCCAGCCCCTGCTCCTCAACACTCCCGCACTAGCAGCTGTGTTATTCTGCTGTTCACCATAGTCCAGCCCCTCTCCTGTGTGGGTGGGTTTCCCAGCCTGAGCCCGTGGCACACTCACCAAAGCTCTGCTCCGCAGGCGGTACACCCGCTTTTTTGGCAGTGGAGGTGATGCTGCTCCTGCCCTGTCACATCATGCCCTGACCCACTATGAGGAGTGGGAGAGGAAGATCGAAGCGTGGCAGAAGCCCATCCTGGAGAACAGGTAAGATAGACAGGAGCGCCTTTTCAGTCAGCCCAGGAATGTTACCACCTTGGCTGCTGTGGTTGAGTTTGCCTCTTGCCCACAGCCAGCTGCCTTCCTGGTACAAATCGGCCCTCTTCAATGAGCTGTACTTTGTGACGGATGGGGGCACCATCTGGGTGGAGCTGCCCCCGGACTGCCGTGCCGAGGACCTGCAGGGGCCAGCGGGGGCTGGCCTCTCCCATCTCCTCCCTGTCCTGCGGGAGTACGGAAGGTTTGCTTATTTGGAAGGTAACTTGCAGGGACGTGATGGATGGTCCCAACTAACCCCTTCCCTATTGCTGTCACCAGGTGTTTTTTAACGTGCTGTGGGGATGTTTTTCACGCCCTAGTGTGTGGGGAGCAGTGCTGTTCCAAGCCAAGCCCTGTAGGATATTGCATGAGGTCTTGTACAGAGTAAAACCTACTTCTAACAGGAGCCCCTGCCTGTGCTGGGAAAGAGACCACCTTTCTGCGTGACTTGTGGGGGAGGACTTGCCCCTTCTTTCCCTTCCCTGTGGCAGGTCTCCCATCCCTCACCATCTCCCTGATCTTTCCAGGCCAGGAGTACCGGATGTACAACACCTATGATGTCCACTTCTATGCCTCCTTTGCTCTTGTCATGCTGTGGCCCAAGCTGCAGACCAGTCTGCAGTATGACATCGGTGAGTGACCCAGGAGGCTCTGGCTTGATGCATATGCCTGCCTTCACCTAGGGAAGAGAAGAAGGATTTGGGACAGTATCCGCCATAGAAATCTGTGCTGTGGAGCACAGCAAGCTCCAGTCCCCCTCCAGCTCTTCTGCTGGCCCTGGAACTTGCAGACCACCAACACTGGTGCCTCTTGGCATCTCTCTGCCCAGACCTGAGATGCCTCCATGCCACACTGGTGGTGCACTGTTGGCTCTGCCTGCCCTGGGGGATTCTCTGATCTTGCCAGATGTCCCCAACCTTCTTGCTTTGGCCCAGCCAGTGGTGGAACACAGCCCTCTGCTGGGCTATGGCAAGGCTGAACCCAGTGGAGTTTCCTCCTAGCAAGGCTGAACCCACTGGAGTTTCCTTGCTTAAGAGTGGTGGCAGTCGTGTGTTTCTGGCCAACCGGAGCAGCCTGTTGTCCCCTCAGTCCTGTGCAGAGGGCTACAACCTTGCAGCCAGAGCGCCAGAGGAGACATGCCAGTGTTGATGGCCCTGCCCGTGCCTGTGCTTGGAGCTCATTGCTGTAGTGCCTGCTGCCTTTCCAACATCCCTCATACTTTGTCCTTTCTAGCTGTCACAGTGGTGAACGAGGATGTCCAACCTCGGCAATACTTGATGTGTGGTCAGACAGCCCAGGTGAAGCTGAAGAACGTGGTGCCGCATGACATTGGAGACCCAGGTAAGGGGTCTGGCTGGGCAGGCTTGGGGGCGGAGGGGCTGCAGGGCTGCTCAGGTAACTTTCTCAGGGTAGGAAAAGAGGTATAGTCTATGGAGTACACTGTTGTTGTTTTTTGCTGGGGATTAAAAGATTGGATGGTTTGAGTTGGTGACAGTGAGGAAGACCATGCTGCATGGAGTGTCAGAAATCAGAGGGAAGCTGAGCAGTGGCAAGAAGGCTGCTGTTGCTAGAGACAGCACAGGCTACGTGTTGTTTTAGTGGTGGTAGATCATGGCACCCTTGGGACTCTGCTGCTGGGTAGGAGAGGCGTTGTGCCTTGCTTGCTGCCATACTGCATGTTCTTTGTGTTTAGGTGACGAGCCGTGGCAGCGTGTCAATGCCTACCTGATGCATGATACAGCTGACTGGAAGGACCTCAACCTGAAGTTTGTGCTGCAGGTGTACCGTGACTACTACCTGACACATGACTCCTTGTACTTGCGGGACATGTGGCCAGTCTGCCAGGTACTGGGGAGGAGATCAGACCATGAGGAATTGCCTCTCTTTTCACTGCCCTTGGGAGCTCTGTGACATCCCAAGAGAATGGACGCTCCTGAGTGGAGCATGAGGGGCAGGCAGGATGCAGGAGCTACGTGACAGTCTCGTGCCTCTCCCACAGGCTGTCATGGAGTCGGAGCTGAAGTTTGATATGGATAATGATGGACTCATTGAAAATGGTGGCTTTGCTGACCAGACATACGATGCATGGGTGGTAAATGGAGCCAGGTGAGCAAGGAAGGCAGATGGGGGTTGGAGATAGGGACCATGGGATGGGGTGGTAGCTTGGGGCTGGACCGTGGTCTGCATCTGTTGTGGGAGCTCTGTATAACCCATAGTGTGTCCTGTGTTGCTGATGCTTCTCTCCTTTGCTCTGGCAGCGCCTACTGTGGTGGGCTGTGGCTGGCCGCAGTCTGCATGATGTGCAAGATGGCAGAGGTGCTTGGGGATGCTGAGATCCAGCAGAAATACAAGGACATCCTGAACAAGGGCAAGGAGGCGTTTGAAAGGATGCTTTGGAATGGTGAGTGTTCGCTGGTGGGGAGCTGTGCTTAGGCAGATGCGTGTCCCTTTAGAAGGGGATGGTTCCTCCTTGGCTCACAGAGCCTTGCAGGGAATGGGTGAAGGAGGGTAGATGCCATCCCTCTAAGCAAAGGTGAAGGAGCGTGTACTAGGGAGGGAACAGAAAGGTATGGTGGTTTGGGAAAGGAAAGAGGAGACCCTCCTAGAAAAGCTACTACACTTCTGCCTCACGAGGTGGAGTGTAGAGACAGTGCATGTGACCTGGGGTCCTAAACTATGCATTTAAAGCAGTTTCCTGCCTTTTTTTACAGGAAAATACTACAACTATGACAGCAGTGGGAGTGACACTTCCAGCAGCATCATGTCAGACCAGTGTGCTGGTCAGTGGTTTCTTGGGGCTTGTGGCCTGGACCAAGGGGAGTTTGAGGTGAGAGAAAGGGCATGCAGGGTGAGATGGGACGTATGGGAGGAGAGCAGCAGGGCTAGTTTGTGGCATGGGTTAAGTGTTAGGGGCTGGCGCGAGCAGCCTTCTCCCCTGCAGCACTGCGTGCTTGGCTGGAGCCTTTTGAATTCACATCAGTGCAACCCACCTTAAACCAAAAACAGCTCTTGGAAGTGCTGTATAGCGAGGGTGGGTAACCATGGTCAGCTCTGGCACACTTGGAGGAAGTTCCCACTGGGGTTTATAGGATGATGGAATTCTAGAATCTTTTGAGCTGGAAGCAACATTAAAAATCACTCAGTTCTATCTCCCCTGCCATGGGCATGGTCACTTCCCACCAGACCAGGGTGCCCAAAGCCCCATCCAACCTGGCCTTGAATGCTTCCAGGGATGGGGCATCAACAGCTTCCCTGGGCAACCTGTGCCAGTGCCTCACCGCCCTCGTGAAGAATTTCTTCCTAATGTCTAATCTAAATCAGTCCCTTTCCAGTTTAAAGCCATCCCCCCTTGTCCCATCACTACATGCCTTTATAAAAAGTCCCTCCCCAGCTTTTCTGTAGGTCCTCTTCAGGTACTGGAAGGTCGCTATAAGGTCTCGGAGCCTTATCTTCCAATTCCCTCAGCCTGTCCTCGTGTGAGAGGTGCTCCAGCCCTCTGATCATCTTTGTAGCCCTCCTCTGGACCTGTTCCAACAGTTCCATATCATTCTTACTTTGAGGATTCCAGAATGGAACACAATACTACAGGTGGGGTCTTGTGGGAGCAGAGTAGAGGGGCAGAATCCCCTCCCTCGCCCTGCTGGCCACGTTCTTTTGATGCAGCCCAGGATACGGTTGGCCTTCTGGGCTGCAAGCGCATGTTGTTTGCTTATGTTGAGCTTCTCATCGATCAGTACACTCAAGTCCTTCTCAGCAGGGCTGCTCTCAATCGCATCATCTCCCATCCTGTGTTGAAACTCTGGATTGCCCCAACCCAGGTGAAGGACCTTACACTTGGCCTTGATGAAGCTCATGAGATTCTCACAGGCTCATTTCTCCAGCTTGTCCAGGTCCCTCTGAATGACATCCTGTCCTTCTGGTGTGGTAACTGCACCACTCAGCTTGATGTCATCTGCAAACTTGCTGAGGGTGCACTCAATCTCACTGTCAATATCATTGATGAAGATATTAAACAGCGCTGGTCCCAGTACAGACCCCTGAGGGACACCACTTTTCACATATCTCCATCTGGACTTCCAGCCATTGACCACTACTCTCTGAATACAACCATCCAAACAATTCCTTATCCACTGAACAGTCCACCCATCAAATCCATATTTAGAGAGAAAGATGTTGTGGGGGACTGGGTCAAAGGCTTTAGAGAAGTCCGGGTGGATCATACCTGTTGGTTTTTCTGTTTCCACTGCTGTAGTTACCCTGTCATAGAAAGCCACTAGGTTGGTCAGACAGGACTTGCCCCTGGTGAAGCCATGCTGGCTGCCACTAATCACCTCCTCATCCTCTCTGTGCTTTAGCATAGCTTCTAGAAGAATGTGTTCCATGATCTTCCCAGGCACAGAGGTGAGGCTGACAATAAAGTTTGAATAGAACTCGTAAGATTAAGTGCAACTGTCAGCCCAACACAACCATGCCTACTAAACCATGTCCTAAAGTGCTTTTTGAATGCCTCTAGAGATGGAGACTCCACCACTTCCCTGAGCAGCCTGTTCCAATGCTTTACCACTCTTTCAGTAACAAAATTTTTCCTTGTATCCAATCTAAACCTCCCCTGGCACAACTTGAGGCCGTTCTTCTTGTCCTGTCGCTTACTGGGAGAAGAAACACCTGCCTCACTATTTCCTCCTTTCAGAGAGTTGTAGGGAGTGATGGTTCTCCCCTCAGCCTACTTTTCTCTGAACTGAACAGCCGCAGTTCCCTCAGCTGCTCCTCATAACCCCTCTGCTCTGGACCCTTCCCAGCTTTGTTGCCCTCTTCTGCACACGTTTCAGCCCCTCTATATCTTTCTTGTAGCAAGGGGCCCAGAACTCAGCACAGGATTCGAGGTGCAGCCTCACCAGTACTGAGTACAGGGCCACAATTCCTTCCTCGCTCCTGCTGACCACGCTTTCTGATATCAGCCAGGATGCTGTTGGCCTTTTTGGCCGCCTGGGTTCGCTGCTGGCTCATGTTCTGTTGGCTGTCGACCAGCCCTCCCAGGTTATTTTCTGTTGGGCAGGTTTCCAGCCAGTTTTCTCTCAGCAAAACGCTGTTGGCTTAGAAATGGTTTTAAAAAAAAAAAAAAAAAAGTGTGTGAAACTTTCCATGTGTTATTTGCTGTCCAGTTTAAAGTTGTAAATCAATAGGGGAAGGGGATTAAGGTGTGGGTTTAAGTGGATTTTAGGTTGAGGCCCTAAAGTCTGTTGCTTTTCAGTTGCAAGAGAATTAATTGGCTAGACTTCTCTTGTCTGATGGGACTGTAAGAGCAGCTGCTGGTGGGGTAACACCTGGAGAAGACCTGGGAAGCAGAGAGCCATTGTATGGGCTACTTATGACCCACAAACTGTTGCCAGATCAAAGCTGCCTGTGGTGGGAATCCCAGCAGGATCTGGCCCAGACCTCATTCAGCAGTACCCGAATATCGCTCTTGGGAGGGTGGTGGGGGAACTGGGACAGTAGCCCTATGCAATCCAAAAATCTCATCTGTCTGTAGCCTTGGACTTCTGTGGCTGAAGGTGGCACTGTTCTCTGCTCTCTGGTGAGCTTTGAGCTTATTGGAAATAGGATTGGTGAGCTTCTCTTCTTTTACTATGAGCATTGAGAGTTTTTTTCCATGTGCTTTGATCCCTTGCCTGGCTGGCAACACTCCTGTTTGTAACCTCATTAACGCACTCCTGCTGCTTGCACAGGTCAGTAATGAAATACAAAGTAAGAAAAACCTGTGACCGCAGTCATGAAGAAACTGTGCCCTGAAACCTTCTGCCAGAGACAGCTGCTTCACAGCAGCTCTCTGCTGGCTTCTACTCCCTAAAAGCACTTGAGTTTATCTGCCACCCTAGGAAAAATGACTGTTGGATGCTTTAGCATAAATAATAATCATCTGCCTTTCCTTTAAGTCCACCAAAGCTGTCTGGTTAGACTGCCCAGCGCCCCCTGGGCAAGCTTCTGCCTGGTATCCTCACATCTTCTGCTTCCCCTGGCTCTGGTGGTGCCAAAGTGGCAAGAAAGGTCTGACAAATCCCTCGGCTGTGCTGATGAGCTGCCTGGATGTTCCCTTTCCTGCAGTTAGATGTCATACTTGTTCCATGATATCGCTTCTGACCTTGGTCATCCTGCGGAGTTCTTATGTCTTTCTTGCTGTTAGGTGGATGTGGGATGGAGAGGAACCAGCCTTTGCACCAAGTCTTGACCTTTGCTTTTCTCACCAAGGCAGTGACTTCTGCTGCACTGACACTTACTAACTTTATTGCCAGTAACGGAAATGGTGCAACAGATTTTATTTACTGTCAGCTACGCACAGAGGCTTTTCATCTTAAATCAGTTCTCACTGCATTGCTGCTCCACTGCTTTTTGTTGGTCTGGCAGGTGTTTTCATGCTCAGGTGGGGTTGTTTGTTTGGTTTTTTTTATTTGTGATATTTCCTTTTTTCCTTTTTGTGTGTCAAGAGCTTGCTCAGCATGATACTTCAGTCTGTTCTCATAACTGTTTTGAGCTCTTGGCCTTAGTTTGTTGGACAACATTTTTTTTTCCCTTATTGCAGGAAAAAGGTTTTTACTATCTCTTAGTGATATCCTGAAATGGCTTTTTACCAGTGAGCAGTATTAACCTTTCACGAGTCTTTAACTTTCACTTGGCATGAAAGTTTCAAATCTCTCCTACCAGGCACAGAAAAACATCATGTATCCTGTGCAACTCAGTCTGACCTCTTCATCCTTGGGCTGCCCCTGCTCTCACCCCAAACTTCCCTTGGTCCAGCCACAAATTTGCATCACCACCCGATTACAAAACTGGAAGGATTAAAAGTCCTTTTGAAATCACTGAAAAAAATAAGCTCTGGTTTTGCTTTCACTGTGAGCTGAAGCTGAATCTTTTTTTTTTTTTTTCCTCTAAAATTTACTGAAACAAATCCACCTATATCCACAACATTGTCTTTGCAGCTGCAAGATTCATTCTGATTTCCTCAAACTGGTTTCCCCATAAACTTCCCCTTCAACCAGAAGATACCTTTATCCTCAACTGATCCCAGACCATCCTTTGGCCACCTGTGACCAGTGTCCCACCTCCTGTAGGTGTGTTACAGTGCCTCTTGTAGCTGGTGCAAACAGGCTGAGAGAACAGCACAGTGGTTTTACCAGGGGAAAGCCTTGGCCTCAAGTAGTTGTTAGCCTGAGAAACTAACAGTGGAGAACATAAACCAAGATGAGGGTGGTGTGGTTGGCCACGTTTTCAAAGCAGATTCCCCGGAGATGTAGGAGGGGCTGACCAGTGACTTAAGGCAAGAGGCTCTTTTTGGACACACTAGTTGGATGAGCTGTATTCCTCCCTACAAAGAAGATGAAGTTCAGCATTTCTCCTGTTGAGCAACTGCTTTCTTTTTTTCCTGTCTCTTCGGGGAAAAAAGCTTTTTTACTTCCCCCTGTTGTTTTCCACAAGTCGGTATTTTTGCAGCAAGCAGTGTTAACCTCTTTCTAACGGAAAACTTAACCCTGCTCCCTGGCAATCCAGTCTGAGCTGTCCATGTGAGTGCTGAGCCCAAAGCCCCCTCTCTTTCTATGCAGGTCTTCCCCAAGAGTCACATTGTCAGTGCACTCAAGACCATCTTTGAGAAGAATGTCATGAGCTTTGCTGGTGGCAGCATGGGAGCGGTGAATGGCATGAGACCTGATGGTGTGCCTGACACCTCTAGTGTGCAGTCTGATGAGGTGTGGATTGGTGTAGTCTACGCCTTGGCTGCCACCATGATCCAGGAGGTGAGTGTTGATGCCGCCCTCCTCAGCGTGTCTCATTTCCTTGCACCCTGAGGATGGGCTGATGGTTGTCTTCTATCTGCTGCAGGGAATGGTGGAAGAAGGCTTTCGTACTGCAGAGGGCTGCTACCGAACAGTTTGGGAACGACTGGGCATGGCTTTCCAGACACCAGAGGCCTATCGGGAGAAGAAAGTCTACCGTTCACTGGCTTACATGCGGCCCCTTAGCATCTGGAGCATGCAGCTGGCCCTGGAGCGCAGAGCCAGCCAGGCACCAGCACCGGCACAGCCCTCCCAGGTCCCCTTCCGCCCTTGAGCCTGATGACATGGAGCAGGGCAGTGGGTGCACCGAGGGACTGGGGAGGGGGAACCTCAGCTGGTGGACAGGGACCCTTCCCTCACACTCTTTGATAATATTCACATTGCTGTTTTCCTTCCCTACCTCCACTACATTCCCTTCACCTCAGGAGGCTTCCAGCCACCAATGCTGAGCATGAGGGAGGCCAGAGGTGTGTGGGTGATCTGCCTCTGGAGAGGAGAGGGGCAGGATAAGGAAGCACTACTGGAGCCTGTGCCTCCCCTTCTCTATGACTCGGGGCTCTGACAGCCTGCAGGACTCCCAGTCATCCTTCACTGGAGCTGGTACCTTGCCCAGGACTACGGGAGACCTCTCTTTTATGGGAGTAATGAAGGAGCTGGCCTGCAAGGCATAAAAAATGTGTGAGTGTATGTGTGTGTGAGGACATTGGACTGGTGCATGCAGGCATTTGGATGCTGTAGCTGTCCCTCCGTTACGTGACACTGCAAACAGGCTGGCTCTGCCCCAAGGCACCAGCCCCAGGAGAGCCTGTGGCAGATACAATTCCCTGGGGAGCCCTGGATCCCCAGTAGGTGACAATCGGAGCCCAAGCAGCAGGTCCTGGCCTGGTACTGTGGCACCCCTCCCTGCTGGCACCAGAGGTGGGCAGTGGAGATCATTATAGGGGATAAATCATTTTAAAATATTAATAAATTCATCCAGCTGTGTCTCTGTCATCTTGTGTGTCATCTTTTCCATGGGTGCAGGCTAGAGCAGAGAGGGTGTATTGCTTCCCCTTTTCTTCCTGGGCAGGGGATGCATGGCAGGCAAGCCCTAATTACAAGGTGGCTCTTGCGGGGTTTTGCTAATGGGAGTGTGATGTGCCTTTCTCTCTGAGAGGTGATGGTATGAGAGACCTGCCCCTTCTTCTCTCTTCACCTGCAAGGCAGGGAGGAAGGCAAGGAGCCTAGTGTTCCTCCTGAAAACATCTTTGTGGGGAGCAGTGGTTCCCAGGGCTGGCCTTTGACCAAATCATATGCTTCCCTGCCCAGGACTGGGCACTTCGTTTCTTTTTCTGACTTCCTCCGCCACCACAGCACTAGGAGGCTGCAGCAGCCTGGTTTTGAGGATTTGGGAAGGGACCAACCCCTAGGTTTGGCTACAAGGTCTTTCTGCGCACTTTAGGTGTGCTGTAATTTGCTTAACCCCCAAGCGCCTTTAGGGCCAGGTGGGAAGCAGCTTGTCCGCCCTGCTGTGATTGTACCCCAGCCCTCGCCTGCCCTGGGAGCTGGAGCAGGCAGAGCAGCGCTGCGGTGGCCCAGTGCTGCCACTGGCTGATAAATGGCCTTTTCTTCACTCCCTGGGAGAGCGTTCCTACACCCACCTGGGCAGAGGAATAATGCAATCCAGGAAGGACAGGCTGTCCCGGATGCAGCCCCCCTAGACCAGCCCAGGTCTGATGGAGAGGGACTGAGGTGCTCTCCTTTAGGGTCACCGTGGCGAGGCTGGAGGGGATCAGGAGTGCCGGGACAGGGGCTCAGCTCACCTGGGCTGCCTGCCTCCGTTTGTCTTGTGTTGGCAGCCACCAGGGACAGTGATGTCCCGACCCAGCTGGCAAGGGACAAAAGCGGGTGCTAAAGCCAGCCCAGTTTCTGACCCGGCTGGCTATTATTGCTGCGACCCGCCAGCATTGCTTCTCAACCCCAGGGGATGGGCTGCCTGCAGGCTTTCTGTCAAAGGTTGGGGCATTCTGTCTGTGTGTAGGGACAGTTCTGCTCTCTCCCACTCTCTTGCCTGTATCACGTCCGTAAAGCCAGTATCTGCTCGGCTCAGCTATCAGCAGCTCCTGCAGGGGCACAGCTGCGGCCTGGGAGGAAGAGCCTGGGTCACAGATAGGATTTTCTATAACATTTGCTGTGCTACTCTTTTCAAGGCTGACTCAATCTCATCTGGAGCAGTAAGTTTCACTGTTCATTAACCCTTTCTTCTCATTATCCATTATCCCTTTCTTGACCCTTGACTTACACCAGTTTAAACCACAGCCCTGCCAGCTTTTAACTTCTTCAGCACTTTCTGTCTTGGTCTTCCCTGCCTGCCCGTTCCCCCTTGCCCGCTCCCTGCTGTGCCAAGACTCCGGCCTGGCATTGCAGGATTTAGCCGTGCTAATGATTGTCAGTGCTGAGTCGCTTCACTGGCTGCCCTTTGGATGTGCAAACCCCATGGAGATCTCAGCCCTTTCCTGGTTTTACTTTTGAGTCTGCTGAGAATGGTCAATAAATCCATGTCCTTGAGAACCGAGCTGATTCCTGTCCCTGCAAGCTATGTTGCTTGGATAGGGATTGTTCAGTACAGGAAACGTTATGGGCAGATAACACCAATATTGTTTGTGTGATGCTAAAATAAACTGACGGCTGCAAATGAGCTGCAGGGTGCTAGCATGGAGACCTTGTGGTCCCTATCCTTCTGCCCACTTGTGGCCACAGGATCCCTATAGGAAGTCCTGGAACAAAGATGATAGCAAGGAGGTGGTGGCAAGGAGCTGATGGCTGCCCCTTCTGCCCCCTGCAGCTTTCCCGGACTGACCATGCTCGTGACCACAAACCGTGGGCACTCACTGGGCAGTGCGTACCTGCCGATAAAACAGCCAAAGTAAACAGCAGCTGCACACGAAAACATACCCTGCTGTGCAGTTAATTTCCCAGACAAAGAGAAGCAAACACTAGGGTAGGAATTTCCCACAGGCAGCTCCTGACTGGGAGCTCCTGGGGGCAGGGGTGCAAGAGGGCTGTGGGGCACCTGCAGAGTGGAGAGGGGATGTTGAGATATCAACAGCAGGAAACCAAATCTCCCCAGTGCAGGTAGCAGTGAATTTTATGATCAGGGAGTAACTGAGGCTGAAAAGTGAGATTAAAGGGAACACAAAAATTATTATTTATAATTATAAGTATTTCTGAGATGTTGCCTTAACTCTATTTTAAGAAAATGAGTATTTTCGGGTGCAGGGGTCTCCATCAACTCTTGATGTGGTGACTGGGGAATTAAAGCACATGTACTTTAAGAAACTGCCTTTAAAATCGTTGAGGAATGAGGCTTCGTTTGACTCCTTGCCACTGTCTTCCAGCTCAAGAGGCTTGGTAGCTACAAAACAACTGGTCTTACCATGAAAGACTGGAGCAAAAAAGGCAGCAAGTGCCTTAGTTTCTGGTACTCCAGAAACTAACAGGGTTCTCCAGAAACTAACAGGGTTCTCCAATAGCTCTTGCTGCGATTACTGGGGAATTATACACACGTGTTCTAGGAGACTGCCTTGAAAATCACAAAGGAATGAGTGAGAAAATCTCCTGTGAACTGAGCCACTTCAGCCTCCCTGTCCAGCAACAACTATGATGTAAAAGGAATTATATAAATACATAGTAAGAGTTATTTAAGAATACCCGTGTAAATACAGGGTTTTGTGAGCTTTAAAATGTGACGTCCAAGATATTCAAGCAATGTTTATTTTTCATAAGCAAAATAATTTCCTTCCAACAAAAGCAATCTTGTGAAAAGAGCAGCAAACCCTCATGCCAGCCCCAGGCAACAAGAGACCAGGCACTTTGGATCTGTGGCTGCTTCAGTACCGGGCAGGGGGATGTAAAAGAAAGCCTCAAGAGGAACCCAGTGCTGGGTGGGTTTGCACGAGGATGCCTGGAGAGGAGGATCAGGGTGAGGTTGTGTGCTGCAGCCGAACCTGGGGTGCGTCAGGACACACGTCTGCAGCCTGGGCACAGCAGTGGAGTGCCAAGTGACGGGTAGAAGGTACAAGAGCTCCTGAGGGACACCCCAGCTGCCAAGACAGATGCAGGGAATTTCCCTCACTAAGCATCTATCTTGGCAGTCACTCATGTGCAGGAGCCAAGGCCTCCC
This sequence comes from Cuculus canorus, assembly GCF_017976375.1. Lineage (NCBI taxonomy): Eukaryota > Metazoa > Chordata > Aves > Cuculiformes > Cuculidae > Cuculus > Cuculus canorus. The sequence continues at coordinate 67,371,410 of NC_071441.1, read as the reverse complement.
TGTGAGGTGCCAGGGAACCATGAGCAAGGAGGGACAGTTTCAGCAGGCGATTATGGGAATATCTATGTGCAGCCACCCTTTCAGAAAACCGGGAACTGCAGATTTGGAAACACCCATATTGCACAATGCCCTGGTCAGAGCTACCACCCATAGGCTGGCAGCAATAAAAGGGCGAAGGAGCGAGCACTTCAGCAGAGACCTGTGAGGAGCACATCCCTGGGTACGCCAGCTGTCTGCTCGCTGCAGAGATGGTGCAAGTGACTACCTTTCTCCTGGTGCTCAGCCTGGCCCTGGTGGCTTCTGGCCTCTCTGCAAGAAAGGTAATAGCAAGGCTGGGATGCATGGGGCAGGGTGGGCAGGGAGGCCACCTCTCCTGGGGCTGCCCAGCCCTGCCAGTCTGTCTGTGCCCAGTCTGTGCTGGGGCACCAACTCTGAGACCCATCTGTTCCAGTGCGTGCTGACTGGGCAGTGGACCAACGACCTGGGCTCCAACATGACCATTGGGGCTTTGAACGGAAAAGGCGAATTCTCTGGTTCCTACCACACAGCCGTTACTGCCACCACAAACAAGATTCAGATTTCACCACTGCAGGGGTCGCAGCACAGCACAAACCAGAAGAGCCAGCCTACCTTTGGCTTCACCGTCAATTGGCGTTTTTCAGGTATTTATCCTTTTCCAGCCTGATTGTGATGTCCCCAGAGCTCCCCCTGATCTACTTGTCATGTTTTCAGAGCTTCCCTGCCCTCCCTGCGAAGTTCTTGATGCTTCTCTGCCCTCCTCTGTAGTGTCCCGGGTGATTCCCTGCCTCCTGCTGCAGTGACCCCAGTGCTCTCCCATCCCCTGTGCTGTCCGTGACATTCCCAGAGCTCCCCCTGATCTTGGAGTTCCTTGACTGGTGTCACATCCCAGTCCCACCACTTCTGTTCCCACCACTGCTGTCCCCAGAGGGCAGGGACAGCCTGGATCTTCTGTCCCCTGCACCGGGACAGGCTGCAGTGCTGCTTCTCGGCACCGACCTGCCTCCCTGGCCATGCCTGGCCATGCTCAACCCCAACTCTTGTCCTTTTGCTGCAGACTCTGTCACGGTCTTCACGGGCCAGTGTTTTGTGGACGAGGACGGAAGGGAGATTTTGAAGACCATGTGGCTCCTGCGGTCCCGTGTGAACAGCATCAAGGATGACTGGAAAGCCACCATGTGAGTCCCTGTCCCTGCCCTGTCTGGGTCCCCTGCACATCCCCAGGGATTGGGGCTCTCCCGCTCCATGGTGCTCGGAGCCTGGCAGAGCTACTGCCAGTGTGGGGGTGACTGAGAATGAGGCACTCGTGCACAGCCTCCCAGGGGGTGCCACCAATGTGCAAGTGCTGCTGGGGGTTGGACAATGCGGGGTGGTCATTCTGCACCACCCAGGTGCATTTGCGCTGTGCCAAGGTGCATTTTCCAGCCTTATGTCTCCTCCCCGTGCATCTCTGCAGGGTCGGCATCAACGTCTTCACCCGCCTGCACTCACGGGAGTGAGGATGGCAGCATGGAGGTTCCCGTCTCGGCTGCACCGAGGATACAGACACTCCCCATCATTCCCCATCTCCTGCTTCTCTCAATAAAACTTTGCTGCAAATACTGTCTTGGCTCCTGCCGTGGCGTGGCTCAAAGCCCACATTCCCCCGAGCCCCCCCGCCGTGGCATCCGACAGCCTCTCCTGTCCCCGTCCCCGAATCCCGATGTGCGTCCCCTGCCGTGACCTTCAGCCCACGGCCCGGGCTCCTCCACTGCGGCCCCATCACGCTCTTTCATGTACCCTGCTGTGCTTGGCAGAGCAGGAACCCCGCTCAGTCCGTTGTGGTGGCCGACTGCCCATCTCCCACCAGGGTGGCCTTTGGCAGGAGGCCCGGCATGGGCGGCCACAGCCCAGCCACAGCTATAAAAGGGGCTGAGCAAGCAAGGGGCAGCAGAGCCTGGGCACTGCACAGCCGCCACCGCTGCTGCCATGCGGAGCCTCAGCTGCTGCGTCCTGCTCGCCCTGGCACTGCTTGGCCCCGGCACTGCTGCTGCCAGGAAGGTAAGGGCAGCCTGGGGCAGTGCCCAGTCTGGGGGCTGCCCACTCCTGCTGTGCCATGCTGAGCTGTGCCATGCCATGGTGTGCCATGCTGAGCTGTGCCTTCCTGAGCTTTGCCATGCCATGCTGAGCTTTGCCATGCCATGGTGTGCCATGCTGAGCTTTGCCTTGTTGAGCTTTGCCATGCTGAGCTGTGCCTTGCTGAGCTGTACTGTGCTATGGGGGTTGCGCTGCACTGCGCTGTGCCGTACCGTGCTGCGCTGTGCCATCCCAGCGCACAGTGTTTGTGGCTGAGGGGCTGTGTGCTATTGTTGTGCCCTGCTGTGCCCTGCTGTGTGCCCTACGGCCGTGCTCTGGCTGTGCTGTCCCCAGGGGTAGTGTTGTCACCTGCCTCCGGAACAGGGCACAGCCAGCACCCCCAGCTCTGCATTTACCTGCCCTGGGAGGGAGAAGCGCTGGCCCAGGTGGTGCCCATGCCACTGGTCCCAGTGCCATGCACAGAGGCTCTGCCAGCCCCTGCACAAGCAGGGCATACAGCCCGGCAGGCTGGGGTGAGGGTCCTGGCTCGGCACTGCCGGGGGCTCTTGCATGACCCCCGGTTTCCAGTGTGACCTGCAGGGGCTGTGGAGGAACGAGCTGGGCTCAAACATGACCCTCTCGGCCCTGGACGCGGCTGGGACTTTCTCGGGATCCTACCACACCGCCGTAGCAGCCACCAACAAGAAGATCCTGGTGTCACCCCTCCAAGGGACCCAGCAGCACCCTGGTACCAAGAGGCAGCCCACCTTCAGCTTCACCGTGCAGTGGCAGTTCTCAGGTACAGTGGTACCTGGCCGGGCATCCCCGGGCAGCCAGCGACGCCCTGCCCGTGCTGGGAGAGGGGCAGCCCACGCGTGGTCTCCAAACCCACCCTGGCAGCCAGAGAAACCCTGCCCATGGCCACAGACTGGCCACATGCACTCAATCTTGCCGTGGGACACGGTGTGAGGAGAGCAGTCTGCCTGGGCGGGTGGCAGGGCTGCCTGTGTCTGGTGGAGGCGGTGGGGCTGTCTGTCTGCCTGTCTAAGGAAAAAGGCAGGGCAGGTGCCCATCGCTCCATTCAGGCAATGTGGCAGCAACGCACTTGGGCAATGTGGCAGAGAAGTTCATCTGTCAGCATGGAGCATGTAGTGGCGGTGGGGGTCAGTCTGTCTGCGTGCCAGGATCGGGTGGCCCAATGCCCTCTGCCTGGAGGATGCAGGCTTTTAGCCTCCTCTTGCCTTGTTTGAACCCCGCCAGACTCTGCCACTGCTTTTGTGGGCCAGTGTTTCGTGGACCACCGTGGGAAGGAGACACTGGAGACCACGTGGCTCCTGCGCGAAGAGGTCCCATCCCGCAGGGATGCCTGGAAAGCCACCAGGTGAGCTCTGACACTCCCCACCTGCCCCACAGCCCTGCCTCCCCTCCTGCTGATGCACTTTCCCTGCAGGGTCGGCACCTCCACCTTCACTCGCATCAAGTGATGGAGACAAGGACTGCACCTGCCAGCACCCTGCTGTCCCGCTGGCAGGCCAAGGCTCTCTGCTGCCCCAGGGCCGGGCTGCGATCCCACCTGCTCCCCACATCCTGGCTGGGAAACATTCTCACACTGCCCTGCTTCCTGCCAGCGTCTCCCGCCATGCTGCTGGTGGGCTTCCCTTTCTCATGTCTCGCTGCCCCTGCTCATGGAGCCAAATAAACCTTTCTCTGCCCAGCAGAGAGCTGCGTCCTGTGTGTCCCTGCGGTGCAAGCGGCCACTCTGGCTGTGGGCAGGGTGAGATGGGGTGTGGGCAGTGCTCCTTCGGGGGGCTGGGAAGGTCAGGGCAGGACAGCAGCTGGGTGATCCCTCTGCCAGGCCGTGGCTTCAGGCCTCAGCAGGTGCCTTCTTGCCTGTACACCCACCTGGGGTACATACAGAGGCCCTGTGGCAGGTGGCCCTGGACACTATCCTTGGCAGGGAGCAGCACGATGCTCCACAGCTGCGCATTGGGAAGAAGGCTGGGTGCAGGCAAGCCAGCATGTTTGCCTGGCCTCATCCTTCACGTCTGTCCTCCAGTCTGCCCCATCTTCCCATTAAACTCCATTTCCAGCCATTGCTCTCACTGGGGGCTCTGTCCTGGGTGTGCGTAGGGGCCCACAGAAGGGACCATTGTCGCAAGCTGGGAGCCTGGAATGTTGGACTACTCTAAAGTCCATGCTGGATATTGGAAGGACCAGAGGAGGAACTTGGGCTCCAGAGGCAGCTACTGGGCAGACTGCGTTGCTAAGTCTAGGTAGCGGACGGGTCCCTTCTGATTATACGTATGCATGCATGTTCTTCCCTTTAACTGCCTGTCACCCCAGCAGCCCGAAAGTGGACGAGGATGGAACTCTTTTCACAAGATAACATCACCTGTGCAATAAACTTTATTTTATCAGCTCATTAGGAAAGAAATCAAGGACGTTGAATCGGGGCCCAATACCCTTTGCACACCCCTGTCCGATACATGAACTCACTAATCCATCACTTCAGCAACCCATGAACTTTCTAACTCACAAGTTTGCTAATCCACTGCACACAGTTCCTAACTTGTGTGTCCCTGAGCATCCCAGGGAGAAGCTGTGTGAGCAGGGAGAGGCGCAAAGGGCTCCAAGGAGGGAGCTGCCTGGAGGCTGTAGGGCTGCTGGGGAGAAAAGCTCTGATGGAGCAGGGACTTTGGGCAGAGAGCACTCAATGCCCTGGGAAAGCGTCAGGGCTGGTTCACCATCCTCTTCCTCTCATGGTGCACCTGTCCTTGCCCAGCCTTCCTCAGCCTCTGCTCCTTTCCCTCCATCCTTGCTGGGCTCTGGGACTGCTCTCAGCCACACCAGCTCCTGGGCACCCACATTCTTATCCTCACCTCTGCATTCTTATCCTCACCACTGTAACCTCATCCTCACCCTTTCATCCCCATTGTTACCCTTGTACCCTCATCCTCACCCCTGCCTTCCACGTGAAGCCTCTCGGTTCTTCTCTGTTGCATATGGGCATCCTTGGCACTGTGCTGACCAGCCCAGGCTCATTCTTGTGCCCACCCTCCCCAAACTCCCACTGTCACTTTCACCAGCAGCACGAGTGGGTCCCCAATGCTTTCCCAAATGCTGTGTGAGGGTAAAGCCCCAGAACTCCAGCAGGAAGGTGAGGCTGGGTGCTCCAGGGGGGAGCCCTGCTACCAGAGCTCAAGGTTGCACTGAGAATGCACTTGGGAGCGGAAGTCCCAGGGCTCAAGGCTTCATTTCTAGCCTTTCATCATGTACACGATTGCAAATTTCTTATCTATTTGTGTCTCCTGAGAAGGCAGCCAAAGGGACAGGAGATTAGGTAAGAAGCCTGCTTGTTTATCAGAGGAACAGAAACAGCAAGCAAAACCACAGTGTTTACACGAAGCCAGCACTGATAGTGTCACCATCTCCCAAGCTGTGCCCCTCAGCTAACCCAAACATCGCTCACCCTGTCCTTGCTTCCCATACATCCCTGTTCTTGGTCCTTCAGGAGGTGTCCTGCTCCTCAGCAGCAACAGCCCACCCTGGCCTGGTCGTGCCCCTACACGCACTGGTCTTTCGCTCTCTCCTGCTACATGAGACCAGAGTTGCCAGCCTCTGGCTCACAGTATGTTCCCTGGGGTTTTTCTGTTGCTGATAAGGCAGATTTGCTTCCTTCATCTGCCAAATCCTCAGAGTGACTGCAGATCACCTGTCGTCCCTGCACACTCAATCTCACTCTTCCCTCATATCTCCTCATGCTTCTGTCCACCCCCGCAGTGGCCAGGGTGTGGTTTGGGGTCTGGGGGCTCCTGCAGGGCAGCGGTGAAGCCCAGGCACAGCCTTCAGCCAGGATATGCGGGGCCAGGGACCTTCAGGCTGGGCTGTGACAGCAGGCACCCCGAGACGGCCTTGCCTGCATCCCTGTTCCTATCCCTGTGGTTGTGGGGCAAGAGCAGGGACAGTGTGCAGGCAGCTCTCAGTGACACATCCACTCGTTCCCCTCATCCGCTACTTAACCTCCTGTCCTGTTGGTATTTTAGCCACAAAGTAATATCATTAAAGACAAAATAATATCATTGCAGAGCCCAAAATGGGGACCAATGTCTATTTTGAGTACATTGTACATAAGATTAAAATCCCATATCTGCACCATGGAAACTCAACATCATTTTCTTTTTTTAGATACCTGAGTTCCATTTAAACTATATTGTCCTCTACCTTTTCACAACTTGTCGATCATTCTGATGCCACACATTCAGATGCTACTGCAATTGTTCCTCTATGGTCCTAAGCTCATAGTTTCAAAACACAAGGCCTGACCTTTGCAGAAATGCACATGCTTTTAAACCAGTAACCATCTCTCCACTGAGTCAGGAGGCATGAGCAGTATTCATGCCTCCTGCTGGAGGTACATTCCTTCTGAGTAGGCGCATTGGTCAGACTGGTTACAAATGAAACAGAAAGTGCCTTCTTTCAGCACAGTGATTGTGTTTTTTCTGTACTGGTATTTGGTCTGAGTTGAGTTCTATTCCAGAAAGGGAAATTAGAGCAATTATTGTAAATACAATCCTTTGCCTCTTCTCATTCACCTAGGGTCAAAGGAATCACGATAAGGGGTATAGCTGCTCTGGGAGAAATTTGGGTACGGGCACACACCCAGTAATCTGTTTGATAAGATAGATTTGCCATGTGATGCACAAACAACACGAAGGAACGGTGTTCCTTGTTACTAATACTGCAGAGTATTGTTAAAGCAGTAAACAAAGATCTTGCTCTAACACAGTTTTGAGAATAACTCTCACAGAATGGGGTTGTCAATGCATGTTTGAGTCCATTTTGGCAATGGTTTGCCAGCTGTTTTTGACCAAGTGTATAAAAGAGAAAAGAACCAAGGCATCTATATAAAGAAAGGTTAATACGAGAAGTAGGGTAATCATAGAATCATAGAATCATAGAATGACTAGGTTGGAAGGGACCCACTGGGTCATCGAGTCCAACCATTCCTAACAATCCCTAAACCATGCCCCTCAGCACCTCGTCCACCCGTCCCTTAAACACCTCCAAGGAAGGTGACTCAACCACCTCCCTGGGCAGCGTCTGCCAGTGCCCAACAACCCTTTCTGTGAAAATTTTTTTCCTGATGTCAAGACTGAACCTCCCCTGGCAGAGCTTCAGGCCATTCCCTCTTGTCCTGTCCCCTGTCACTTGGGAGAAGAGGCCAGCTCCCTCCTCTCCACAACCTCCTTTCAGGTAGTTGTAGAGAGCAATAAGGTCTCCCCTCAGCCTCCTCTTCTCCAGGCTAAACAACGCCAGCTCTCTCAGCCGCGAGCCTCAACATCCTTCTTGGGGTGAGGGGCCCAGAACTGAACACAGTACTCAAGGTGTGGTCTCACCAGTGCTGAGTACAGAGGGAGAATAACCTCCCTGGACCTGCTGGTCACACCGTTTCTGATAGAAGCCAAGATGCCACTGGTCTTCTTGGCCACCTGGGCACATTGCTGGCTCATGTTCAGTTGGCTGTCAACCACTACCCCCAGGTCCTTCTCCTCTAGGAAGCTTTCCAGCCAGACATCTCCTAGTCTGTAGCACTGCACAGGGTTGTTGTGCCCCAAGTGCAGGACCTGGCATTTGGCCTTGCTAAACCCCATGCCATTGGTCTCAGCCCAGTGGTCCAGCCTGTTCAGATCCCTTTGCAGAGCCTCCCTACCCTCCAGCAGATCCACGCTTCCACCCAGCTTAGTGTCATACGCAAACTTGCTGAGGGTGCATTCAATGCCTTCATCCAGGTCATTGATAAAGACATTGAACAGGGCTGGACCCAGTACCGAGCCCTGGGGAACCCCACATGTAACTGGTCTCCAGCTGGAGTTAAGTCCATTGACCACCACTCTCTGGGCCCGGCCATCCAACTGGTTTTCCACCCAGGAGAGTGTGTCCCTGTCCAGGCTTGAGGCTGAAATCTACCCAGTTCCTATCTTTAGAGGTACAGAAGGGAATCTTAACCCAATAATGAAATATGGAGTCTTATGGCTAACTCTTCTTCACTGGTGAATTTGTACCACCTGCATGCACAGCACCAATTTATGTACCTGGCTGCGTTTTTCCTGGTTATATTTCCCCAGCCCAACCTTGTTAATGTTATTTCCACCAACCTTTAAAACAGTTATCGACATACCACCCAGGATGACATGGGCCACAACTACTGAGGAAAAACAAAGCCAGCTGTGCTGATGCCATCTCAAACCTTCCCCTTGTGGAACTGAGTCTGGAGTGATTACCACTCTGTAAGGACAGTGAATACCCCAAACAGAACACTGTCCTTTGTTTATAATCTCTGACAGCCCACTTGGCCAACCAGTGGGTGACAGCCTAGTCCAGAAAGCAAACTAGAAAGAAAGAATACCCAGCATCGTTCTGGAGTTCCTTCAGCCTTTATAGCCTCAAACTTTTCTGTTTTCAGTCTCTAAGGTAGGATTGACAGGGTCTTGGGATGTCGATAATAGTCCACCTAATTGTTCTTTGAGCAGACATTTAACATGAGTGGTGAATACTTTACAGCAAAGTAAGAAGTTAATAACATCGTATATAGACCCTCCCATTTAAAGTCCAACTTCTTTTTGCAAGAGCAGGCTTTTATTGTTCCTGCATCTCCAGACTGCATATCATTTACTTGCCTTCCGGCTGGTACTGGTTGAAATCATCTGGCTTGTGCCTCGCCTTCTGGTAGATGGTTTTTGTATCACCAATTCAAATCTGGTAACTCGTTCCTCTCCATCTAAGAGGCTGGTCCTAGTGGGGACAAAGGTCTCAGTCACAGCTAAGTGCCAAACACAATTTCTGCTGGTGACAACCCTAGGGCCTGTGCAGTGGTATCGCTAATATTCCATCACGCTATTCCCAGAAATTCTGCCCACTTCAAACCTACTCAGCTACAAATTTGTGAAGTTTTTAGGAGTGCTATTTATTATTTTCACCTGTCCTGAGGACTGCAGATGACACAGAACATGGAGTTGTTCCTGTATTCCTAAACTTCCTTAGATGTTTGGTTTCCCACTGAAAAATAAGAACACCTATCAGATTCCCTAGTTTCAGATAGTCCATATCTGGGAATGATTTCCTACAGGAGTGCTCTGACCACTCATGCAGTATCAGCTTCCCTGGTGGGGCAACTTACCCATCCTGAGAGCTGATTTATGATTACCAGCAGATGCTTGAATCCTTTCATGTGAAGAAGGACATCATAATCAATGTACAGCCTTCGGAATGGGAAATGTGGCCAAGGTCATCTTTCAATCTCCTGTTTGGGTTTTGCATCAGAAAACTTCCAACATGCAAGACAAGGACTCACAGTCATTTTTATTGCCGTTTGTATTCTGGGAGCTGCCCATATTTTCTCAATTCACTTAACAACTGCTATAATTCCTCCTTATGTTTTATCAGGAAAACACCTAGCCAGTGTCATTAAATATTTTCTTGGTAAACTAGGGTTTCCCCTAATAATGCAAATTCCAGATTCAACTTTCCCAGCCTCCCAGCTTTCTCATCAAGTTCATTCTTCCTGAACGACCCCTGCATACATTCGGGCTGGATTATTGGTATCTGGCCAGTTATTGGTAGAAGAAGTTGTTATGGTGGTACACTCATGTACAAGTTTGTGGGCAACAGCTTTATCTGCCAGTTCATGATTGCTTTTGCAGATTGCTGGATCCTTTGGTGTGAGCTGGACAGTGTGTTATGGTGATTTCTTTTGGAAGCTTAATACCTTCCAACAGCATTCAGATTTCAGTCCCATTAGAAATATTTTTTTCCCCAGGTAAGGAACCTTCAATCCTCCCATAGCATATCCGTTGCATGACACACACCAAGGGCATATTTAGAGCCTGTATAGTTACTTGCTGATTACACCCCCACAAGGCTTCTCTCGCTAAAGCAGTTAATCCAGTCCCTTAGGCGCTCACTGAGGGTTGTAGAAGTTCTGCTTTAAATACTTCAAGGGTATTTAAGTACCTTTAATTTTTTCACCATGGCGTAGCCCATGTGTCATTTTCCATTCATGTGGAATGAAGACTCATCAGTGAAAAGAGCTGGATCCAAGTTCTCTAGAGCCTGATCCCATGGGCAGCTGGAGTGAAATGCTACCTTAACACCATTGTGACGTGGCCCACCATCAGAGGGAAGAGTCATTGAAGTCGCTGGGTTCACAACATTACATCTTTTTTTTAAAGTAATTCTATCAATATTTAAAATCAGTAATTCATATTGCTACCATCCTCATGGGGACAATGCAGATGTTCTTTAAGAATCTGTTCTACCTTATGTGGAACACATATGGCTGTTGAGTGACCAAGCGCTAACGCTCTGCTCCCTTTCAGGGTAGTGGTTATTGCTGCTGTCATGAGTTGTTCCGTTATACTGCAGGATCCAGTTGAGCTGAGCAATAAGCCACAAGGGGGCAGCACCGACCTAAAATCTGGTTAAGGACCCTGTGGCTACTCCTTTACCCCAGGGCAGAAGTCTTTAAAAGTGTTTGGAGTGGTCTGGTAATTCCAATACTGGAGCAGAAGCTTAAGCTCCTTTTAGAGCTTGGAAAGCCTTTTCTGTCTCTGAGTTCTGCTGCATAGGCTTCACTTTTTCTGCCTCAGTACCTTCTGTCGTCTTGCTTAGCTAGCCTTGGTATCCAGGCTCTGCAGTGTCCCACTAGCCTAGAAGGCCTTGCAGTTGTTTCTGTGTTACCGGTGAAGGTATTTCTACAATAGCCCAGACTTCTTCTGGGTCTGCTAGTCCTTGTCCCAGTTTTAACAAAAATACTAAATATTTTATTTCCTGCTGACACAGCTGAAGCTTAGAAAGAGATGCATGGTGACTTTTTCAGCTAAAACAATGCATAGGCAAATAGTATCTTTTGAGTAGTCTTCATAGGTCTTACTGGCAAGTAATAAATTCTCTACGCATTGTTCAAGTATGGTACCTTCAGGTAATACAATCTCTTGCAGATTTTCTCCTTGCCACTCTGGGATGTGATCCCTAAAATGGTTGTGGAAGTCAGAGAAGGCTTAATCCACAAGCATACTTGCTGCCAATTTGTTAGTAACATTCTGGATAGCCATTCCCCTTGTACATCAACAAAGCCTGTCAGAGTCTCTCCTAGCAGTCGCTGGGACATTCCTCTGGCCTCTGTCCACATTCATGTATTTAGTTCAATTTACTTTCATCACCTTGCAAGCTCCATTTGTATTGATCAGATTTTGGCAATTGTCTCTATCCATTGGATTATTATAATGACCATTACAATAATAATATAACCCCTCATATAATGCGTGGGGTCAGGCAGTCCAGCTTCCCCCTGCCTGCAGGTTAATTCAGCACCCTTTTCAGTTGTTTTCTCTTTCTCATCTGAGTGAAACAACTCCCTCAATACACAGGTTAGCATCAGCCCAGGGTGGATTATATCCTGTACAAATATTAGACAATAATGACCCACATCTTCCCTTAACCAGGGTATTTTATTTCCACATCTCTGGGGCACCAGGAGTGATGGGTGTGTAAATGTAGCAGTGGACTCTGCTTGGCAGAGCAGGAACCCCGCTCAGTCCGTTGTGGTGGCCGACTGCCCATCTCCCACCAGGGTGGCCTTTGACAGGAGGCCCGGCATGGGCGGCCACAGCCCAGCCACAGCCCCCGCTGCTATAAAAGGGGCTGAGCGAGCAAGGGGCAGCAGAGCCTGGGCACTGCACAGCCGCCACCGCTGCTGCCATGCAGAGCCTCAGCTGCTGCGTCCTGCTCGCCCTGGCACTGCTTGGTGTCTCCCATTTACAGCCCAACTTCTTTTTCTGCAAGAGCCGACTTTTATCGTTCTTGCATCTCCAGACTGGATGTCATTTACTGGCATTCTAGCTGGTACTGGTTGAAATCATCTGGCTTGTGCCTTGTCTTCATAGAATCATAGAATGATTTGGGTTGGAAAGGACCTTAAACATCACCTCATTCCAACCCCCGTGCCATGGGCAGGGACAACTCCCACTAGATCAGGTTGTCTAAGGCCCCATCCAACCTTAACTCAAACTCCTTCAAGGGTGGCGCATCCATTACTTCCCTGGGCAACCTGCGCCACTGCCTCCTCACCCTCATCATAAAGGATTTCCTCTTTATGTCTAGTATAAATCTGCCCCTCCCTAGTTTATAGCCATTCACCCTAGTACTATCACTACATTCCTTTGTAAAAAGTCACTCCCCGGCTTTCCTCTACTCCCTTCGGGTACTGGAAGGTGCTATAAGGTCTCCTCGGAGCCTTCTCTTCTCCAGGCTGACCAACCCTAATTCTCTCATCCTGTCCTCATATGGGAGGAATATAACAACCCACACCTTCCCTTAACCTGGGTATTTTATTTCCCTGTCTTGGGGGTTCCAGGAGTGATGTGTGTGTAACTGTAACAGTAGAGTTGGGGAGGAACTCTTCACACTCGCACATACACAGGTGCACGCATGCTGTGTTACAAGACGATTAGGTCTAGCATTGAAACCACAAGATGAAGCCCAGCAGAAGCAATGGGTATAGCAGAGGCAACTAGAAGCAATCACAGTTTATACAGAAGGAGGACTACAGAGCGGTGCAGGGACTGGCTCTGCATATGCCTCAGTTAAATTATTCACAATTGTTGCTTTAAAGTTCCTCCTTGAAGCTTACATACTCCTTCTTGATGATCCTCTTTATGGTGGTCGTATGCTCAACTATCCCGTACATGCCAATAGTCCACTTGCTGAGTTTTTTCATTTTTCAAAATCTTCTTGAGTGTAGATGATTTGTTTAATTTGAAGGTTCCTTGCAAGGCCATACCCCTGCTACTGTAAGTGCTGGCCAGTCTTCATTAAATAGCATTACCATCCTTCTTTTTTTTTTATTTTATGTAGACCTTTAACATCACTTGTTTTCTTCCAGTTTTCTGAAACCTTGGTTAAGGGCATCTCGTTCTCTGTGCTGCATTTATTTTACAGTTTATACTGATAAGGCTGCTTAATTCTCCCAGTTTTGTGTATTATGCAGACCAAGTAGCACAATCCTCCTCTGTTTTACCACAATTCAAAATTTTGAAGTGGGTATGCAAGTTTCACTGGGTTTGGTGCATCCGGCACCAAAGATTCAGGCAAATTCACCCATTCGCACCGATTATATGTTTGTTTGGATAAAAGAGGTTCTGACCGTAGTCGCCTAGTCCTATGCGAGTCACCAGTCTGTTATGAACTTGCACACAACAGCCACTACAACAGGCTTCACAACTAGGATCCCACTAATTCACGTAATTTCCTACCAAAAATGTTTCTGTGGGGAGCAGTGGCGTCCCAGGGCAGGGCCTTGACAGAGTCATGCCCTCTCCTGCCTGGGCCCAGTCATTTTTACACCCATTTCCTTCTTTCTCTACCAGTGCAATATCTGGAGGCTGTACCTCCCTGTTTTGGGGGGAGCTGCTGTTGCTCCCGGGACAGGCACCTGTTGGCACCATCCCTCAGGATGGAGGGGGTTCTTCCTCCAAGTTTGAACTACAAGGACTCTTCACTACTTTAGTTGCTCTCTGCCTGTAAGAGCCAACATCAGGTGCCTGCTCGGATGCTGTCCCTCAATCCCCAAGCGCCTTTAGGGCCAGGTGGGAAGCAGCTTGTCCGCCCCGCTGTGATTGTACCCCAGCCCTCCCCTGCCCTGGGAGCTGGAGCAGGCAGAGCAGCGCTGCGGTGGCCCAGTGCTGCCACTGGCTGATAAATGGCCTTTTCTTCACTCCCTGGGAGAGCGTTCCTACACCCACCTGGGCAGAGGAATAATGCAATCCAGGAAGGACAGGCTGTCCCGGATGCAGCCCCCCTAGACCAGCCCAGGTCTGATGGAGAGGGACTGAGGTGCTCTCCTTTAGGGTCACCGTGGCGAGGCTGGAGGGGATCAGGAGTGCCGGGACAGGGGCTCAGCTCACCTGGGCTGCCTGCCTCCGTTTGTCTTGTGTTGGCAGCCACCAGGGACAGTGATGTCCCGACCCAGCTGGCAAGGGACAAAAGCGGGTGCTAAAGCCAGCCCAGTTTCTGACCCGGCTGGCTATTATTGCTGCGACCCGCCAGCATTGCTCCTCAACCCCAGGGGATGGGCTGCCTGCAGGCTTTCTGTCAAAGGTTGGGGCATTCTGTCTGTGTGTAGGGACAGTTCTGCTCTCTCCCACTCTCTTGCCTGTATCACGTCCGTAAAGCCGGTATCTGCTCGGCTCAGCTATCAGCAGCTCCTGCAGGGGCACAGCTGCGGCCTGGGAGGAAGAGCCTGGGTCACAGATAGGATTTTCTATAACATTTGCTGTGCTACTCTTTTCAAGGCTGACTCAATCTCATCTGGAGCAGTAAGTTTCACTGTTCATTGACCCTTTCTTCTCATTATCCATTATCCCTTTCTTGACCCTTGACTTACACCAGTTTAAACCACAGCCCTGCCAGCTTCTAACTTCTTCAGCACTTTCTGTCTTGGTCTTCCCTGCCTGCCCGTTCCCCCTTCCCTTGTGCCAAGACTCCGGCCTGGCATTGCAGGCTTTAGCCGTGCTAATGATTGTCAGTGCTGAGCCACTTTGCTGGCTGCCCTTTGGATGTGCAAACCCCATGGAGATCTCAGCCCTTTCCTGATTTCACTTTTGAATCTGCTGAGAATGGTCATTAAATCCACGTCCTTGATAACTGAGCTCATTCCTATCCCTGCAAGATAAATCGCTTGGATAGGGATTGTTCAGTACAGGAAACATTATGGGCAGATAACACCAATATTGTTTGTGTGATGCTCATTACCACGAACCTCAGCTATGCTATAGGTGGCGCCTACTTTCTGAAAAAACAGCCAAAGCAAACTACTGCTGCACGAGAAAACATACCTTGTTGTGCAGTTGTTTTCCCAAATAGAGATAAGCAAACACCAAGGCAGGAATTTCTCACAGGCAGCATCTTGCTGGCTGAGAGCTCCTGTGGGCAGGGGTGCAAAAGGTCTATAGTGCTCCAGCAGAGGGGGGAAGGGGCATTGGTATTTTGGCAGCAGAAAAGCAAAGCTCCCCAATGTAGGTAGCAATGAATTTTACTGTCAGAGAGAAAATGAAGCTGAAGAGTGAGATTAGAGGAAAATAAAAGTTTGGGAAGCATTTCTGAGATGTTGCAAAGAGACATCTTGACTCCATTTTAAGAAAAGGAACATTTTCATATAACAGAATCACTTGCAAAAGACTCTTAAGATCATTGAATCAAACCATTAACCTAATAACACCAAGTTCACCACTAAAGTGTGTCCCTGAGCGCCACGTCTATTGGGGTTTTTTTTGTTGACATACCCATAGAAATCCTTCTTACTGTTCTTTGTGTCCCTTGCCAAGTTCAGCCCCAGCAGCAACTTGGTCTTCCTGATCGTGTCCCTACACTACCATGCACCATCCCTATACTGTTCCCAGGATACCTGTCTGTGCTGCCACTGCCTGTGCATCTCCTTCTTGCCCTTTAGTTCCACCAGCAGGTCTCCACTCAGCCATGCTGATCTCTTGCCTTCCTCTCCCAGATTCTCACACCTGGGGACCGCAAGGCCTTGTGCTTTATGGAAAGCTTCCTTAAAGATCTGCCAGCTCCGTTCTGCTTCCTCATCCCTGAGGGCAGTTTCCCACAGGGTCCTATTTACCTTAAAGAGCTGGAACTTTGCTCTCCTAAAATTCCAGGTCCCGACTTTACTCTTCCCCTGGCCCATATCCCTCAGGACTACAAACTCCACCAGTGTGGATCACTGCAGACCAGGCTGTCTCCGAACTTGACATCACTAATTATCTCACTTGTGTTCCTGACAATCCAGTCCAGTAAAACCTCTCCTCTGGTAGTATTGACTGTTATCTGGCCTAAGAAGTTATCCTCAATGCACGCCAGGAGTCTCCTGCATTGCCTGCAGCTCACAATGTAATTTTCCAGCAGATGTCTGGGTGGTTGAAATCCCCAGCAGGACACGAGCCTGTGAGCATGAGGCCTCCTGTAGCTGGAGGAAGAAGGCTTGATCGATAGGATCCCCTCAACCAGGTGGCCTGCAATAGACACCAACCATGACGTTCCCTTTGTTGTCTCACTCTCTAATTCTTACCCATAAGCTTTCAACCTGCTCATGGCTGTTCTTCAGAGACAGCTCTTCACAATCTATCCCTTTCTTGATGCAGAAGAAAATCCTTCTGCCCCTCTTCCTTGCTTATTCTTCCTGAACAGCGTATAACCATCAATAGATACGCTCCTATCTTGGAATTTGCACTACCAAGTTTCAGCAATGCCAAATAGGTTGTAGCTTTCTAGCAGCACGATGGCTTCTGACTCCTGTTTGCTGTCCATGCTGTGTGCATTGGTGTAGAGGCATTTCAGCTGGGCTGTTGGCTCTGTCGCCTTCCTAGAGGCGACAGGAATACATCTTAATTCCTGTGCTGTATCTCACTGTTCTCCTGCTGGCTATGATTACCTCAGGAATGTCTGGCTTATCTATGTAAGACTTCGAGTGTGCTGCAGTGCACCCAGAATGTCACAGAACGACAGGCCGAGGGCCCTTGCTAGCACTCTGTCCCTAACCCTGCCATGTCCTCCCATGGCTTGTCACGCGCCAGCCCTTCTCTCTTCAAGCTCAGTTTAAAGCTCTGTCAATCACTCCTGATAGCTCATGAGCAAAGGCCCCCTTCCTCCTTTGAGAAAGGAGCATCTCTTCCAACATCAGCAGACCTAATTCCATGTAATCTATCCCAAACAAATCCAAAATGCAGCTGGCTGCACCAACACCCCCAAATCCTTTTCCCTGAACAGGTTTCCAGCCACTCTTCCCCAAGCCTGTAGAGCTGTACGGGGTTGTTGTGGCCTAAGAGCAGAACCCAGCACTTACCAGCACTTACCCAGAACTCATCAGCTTCCTGAGGGCGCACTCCACCAGATCATTAATAAAGCTACTGAACAGAACTGGCCCATCACTGAGGCCTGGGGAGCACCACTTGTGACTGACTGGCAACTGGACTTAACTCCATTCGCCACAAATCTTTGGGCCCAGCCCTAGTGCTAGTTTATCAAGCAGCAAAGAGTATACCCATGTAAGACATGAGCAGCCAGTTTCTCCAGGAAAATGTTATAGGAAATGGTGACAAAGGCTTTATTCAAGACCAGGCCGAAAACATGCACAGCCTTCCCCTCATCCACCAAGCCGATCATCTTGTCATAGAAATAGATGAAGATACACAGAGAGGACCTGCCTCTTCTAAATCCTTGTTAGCTGAGCCTGATACCCTGGTTGTTCTGTATGTGTCATAGAATCATAGAATCATAGAATCACCAGGCTGGAAGGGACCCACTGGGTCATCAAGTCCAACCATTCCTAACACTCCCTAAACCATGCCCCTCAGCACCTCATCCACCCGTCCCTTAAACACCTTCAGGGAAGGTGACTCAACCACCTCCCTGGGCAGCGTCTGCCAGTGCCCAATGACCCTTTCTGTGAAAAATTTTTTCCTGATGTCAAGACTGAACCTCCCCTGGCGGAGCTTGAGGACATTCCCCCTTGTCCTGTCCCCTGTCACTTGGGAGAAGAGGCCAGCTCCCTCCTCTCCACAACCTCCTTTCAGGTAGTTGTAGAGAGCAATAAGGTCTCCTCTTCTCCAGGCTAAACAGCCCCAGCTCTCTTCAGCCGCTCCTCGTAAGACTTGTTCTCCAGTCCCTCAGCAGCTTCATTGATCTTCTCTGGACAAGCTCCAGAGCCTCAGCATTCTTCCTGTGTTGAGGGGCCCAGAACTGAACACAGTACTCAAGGTGTGGTCTCACCAGTGCCGAGTACAGAGGGAAAATAACCTCCCTGGACCTGCTGGTCACGCAGTTTCTGATAGAAGCCAAGATGCCACTGGTCTTCTTGGCCACCTAGGCACATTGCTGGCTCATGTTCAGTCGGCTGTCAACCATTACCCCCAGGTCCTTCTCCTCCAGGCAGCTTTCCAGCCAGACTTCCCCCAGTCTGTAGCACTGCATAGGGTTGTTGTGCCCCAAGTGGAGGACCTGGCATTTGGCCTTGCTAAACCCCATGCCATTGGTCTCAGCCCAGTGGTCCAGCCTGTTCAGATCCCTTTGCAGAGCCTCCCTACCCTCCAGCAGATCCACGCTTCCACCCAGCTTAGTGTCATCTGCAAACTTGCTGAGGGTGCACTCAATGCCTTCATCCAGGTCATTGATAAAGACATTGAACAGGGCTGGACCCAGTACCGAGCCCTGGGGAACCCCACATGTAACTGGTCTCCAGCTGGAGTTAAGTCCATTGACCACCACTCTCTGGGCCCGGCCATCCAACTGGTTTTCCACCCAGGAGAGTGTGCGCCTGTCCAGGCCAGAGGCAGACAGTTTCTGAAGCAGAATGCTGTGAGAAACTGTCAAAGGCTTTACTGAAATCCAAGAAGACTACATCCACAGCCTTTCTCCCATCCAGTAGTTGAGTCACTTTGTCTCAGAAGGCGATCAGGTTAATTTGGTGGTGGTACTCAACATAATGTGCTCCATAACCTTCCCAGACACTGAGGTTAGGCTGATGGCCCTGTAGTTCCCAAATGCACCTCCCAGTGAGTCTTATAGATGTGCATCACATTTTTTGACCACCAGTCAATTTGGACCTCCTCAGTTAGCCAGGACTGCTGATAAATGATGGAATGTGAGCACTTCCATCGCCTCCATCAGTACACTAGATGTCCAGCTCCATAGACTTGTGTGTGCCTAGGTGGTGTTAACAGGTTACTAACCATTTTCTCTTAGATTAGGGGGCTTCATTCAACTCCTTGTCACTGTCTTCCAGTTCAGAGGGCTTGGTAGCTACAAAACAACTGGTCTTACCATGAAAGACTGGAGCAAAAAAGGCAGCAAGTGCCTTAGTTTCTGGTACTCCAGAAACTAACAGGGTTCTCCAGAAACTAACAGGGTTCTCCAGTAGCTCTTGCTGCGATTACTGGGGAATTATACACACGTGTTCTAGGAGACTGCCTTGAAAATCACAGAGGAGTGAGTGAGAAAATCTCCTGTGAACTGAGCCACTTCAGCCTCCCTGTCCAGCAACAACTATGATGTAAAAGGAATTATATAAATACATAGTGAGAGTTATTTAAGAATACCCGTGTAAATACAGGGTTTTGTGAGCTTTAAAATGTGACGTCCAAGATATTCAAGCAATGTTTATTTTTCATAAGCAAAATAATTTCCTTCCAACAAAAGCAATCTTGTGAAAAGAGCAGCAAACCCTCATGCCAGCCCCAGGCAACAAGAGACCAGGCACTTTGGATCTGTGGCTGCTTCAGTACTGGGCAGGGGGGTGTAAAAGAAAGCCTCAAGAGGAACCCAGTGCTGGGTGGGTTTGCACGAGGGTGCCTGGAGAGGAGGATCAGGGTGAGGTTGTGTGCTGCAGCCAAAACTGGGGTGCGTCAGGACACACGTCTGCAGCCTGGGCACAGCAGTGGAGTGCCAAGTGACGGGTAGAAGGTACAAGAGCTCCTGAGGGACACCCCAGCTGCCAAGACAGATGCAGGGAATTTCCCTCACTAAGCATCTATCTTGGCAGTCACTCATGTGCAGGAGCCAAGGCCTCCCTGTGAGGTGCCAGGGAACCATGAGCAAGGAGGGACAGTTTCAGCAGGTGATTATGGGAATATCTACGTGCAGCCACCCTTTCAGAAAACCAGGAACTGCAGATTTGGAAACACCCATATTGCACAATGCCCTGGTCAGAGCTGCCACCCATAACCTGGCAGCAATAAAAGGGCGAAGGAGCGAGCACTTCGGCAGAGACCTGCGAGGAGCACATCCCTGGGTACGCCAGCTGTCTGCTCGCTGCAGAGATGGTGCAAGTGACTACCTTTCTCCTGGTGCTCAGCCTGGCCCTGGTGGCTTCTGGCCTCTCTGCAGGAAAGGTAATAGCAAGGCTGGGATGCATGGGGCAGGGTGGGCAGGGAGGCCGCCTCTCCTGGGGCTGCCCAGCCCTGCCAGTCCGTCTGTGCCCAGTCTGTGCTGGGGCACCAACTCTGAGACCCATCTGTTCCAGTGCGTGCTGACTGGGCAGTGGACCAACGACCTGGGCTCCAACATGACCATTGGGGCTTTGAACGAGAAAGGCGAATTCTCTGGTTCCTACCACACAGCCGTTACTGCCACCACAAACAAGATTCAGATTTCACCACTGCAGGGGTCGCAGCACAGCACAAACCAGAAGAGCCAGCCTACCTTTGGCTTCACCGTCAATTGGCGTTTTTCAGGTATTTATCCTTTTCCAGCCTAATTGTGATGTCCCCAGAGCTCCCCCTGATCTACTTGTCATGTTTTCAGAGCTTCCCTGCCCTCCCTGCGAAGTCCGTAAGGCTCCTCTGCCCCCCTCTGTAGTGTCCCGGGTGATTCCCTGCCTCCTGCTGCAGTGACCCCAGTGCTCTCTCATCCCCTGTGCTCTCCGTGACATTCCCAGAGCTCCCCCTGATCTTGGAGTTCCTTGACTAGTGTCACATCCCAGTCCCAGGAAGCAGAAATAGTGCTGGGGCTGAAGCGTGCTGCTCTCTGCCCATCTCCACATGAGATCTCCAGCTCTCTGACACCTCCCGCCTGCTGTTCCCACCACTGCTGTTCCCACCACTGCTGTCCCCAGAGGGCAGGGACAGCCTGGATCTTCTGTCCCCTGCACCGGGACAGGCTGCAGTGCTGCTGCTCGGCACCGACCTGCCTCCCTGGCCATGCCTGGCCATGCTCAACCCCAACTCTTGTCCTTTTGCTGCAGACTCTGTCACAGTCTTCACGGGCCAGTGTTTTGTGGACGAGGACGGAAGGGAGATTTTGAAGACCATGTGGCTCCTGCGGTCCCGTGTGAACAGCATCAAGGATGACTGGAAAGCCACCATGTGAGTCCCTGTCCCTGCCCTGTCTGGGTCCCCTGCACATCCCGAGGGATTGGGGCTCTCCCGCTCCATGGTGCTCGGAGCCTGGCAGAGCTACTGCCAGTGTGGGGGTGACTGAGAATGAGGCACTCGTGCACAGCCTCCCAGGGGATGCCACCAATGTGCAAGTGCTGCTGGGGGTTGGACAATGCGGGGTGGTCATTCTGCACCACCCAGGTGCATTTGCGCTGTGCCAAGGTGCGTTTCCCAGCCTTATGTCTCCTCCCTGTGCATCTCCGCAGGGTCGGCATCAATGTCTTCACCCGCCTGCACTCACGGGAGTGAGGATGGCAGCATGGAGGTTCCCGTCTCAGCTGCACCGAGGATACAGACACTCCCCATCATTCCCCATCTCCTGCTTCTCTCAATAAAACTTTGCTGCAAATACTGTCTTGGCTCCTGCCGTGGCGTGGCTCAAAGCCCACATTCCCCCGAGCCCCCCCGCCGTGGCATCCGACAGCCTCTCCTGTCCCCGTCCCCAAACCCCGATGTGCGTCCCCTGCCGTGACCTTCAGCCCACGGCCCGGGCTCCTCCACTGCAGCCCCATCACGCTCCTTCATGAACCCTGCTGTGCTTGGCAGAGCAGGAACCCCGCTCAGTCCGTTGTGGTGGCCGACTGCCCATCTCCCACCAGGGTGGACTTTGGCAGGAGGCCCGGCATGGGCGGCCACAGCACCCCCTGCTATAAAAGGGGCTGAGCAAGCAAGGGGCAGCAGAGCCTGGGCACTGCACAGCCGCCACCGCTGCTGCCATGCGGAGCCTCAGCTGCTGCGTCCTGCTCGCCCTGGCACTGCTTGGCCCCAGCACCGCTGCTGCCAGGAAGGTAAGGGCAGCCTGGGGCAGTGCCCAGTCTGGGGGCTTCCCACTCCTGCTGTGCCATGCTGAGCTGTGCCATGCCATGGTGTGCCATGCTGAGCTGTGCCTTCCTGAGCTTTGCCATGCCATGCTGAGCTTTGCCATGCCATGGTGTGCCATGCTGAGCTGTGCCTTCCTGAGCTTTGCCATGCCATGCTGAGCTGTGCCTTCTTGAGCTTTGCCATGCCATGCTGAGCTGTGCCATGCCATGGTGTGCCATGCTGAGCTGTGCCTTCCTGAGCTTTGCCATGCCATGCTGAGCTTTGCCATGCCATGGTGTGCCATGCTGAGCTTTGCCTTGTTGAGCTTTGCCATGCTGAGCTGTGCCTTGCTGAGCTGTACTGTGCTATGGGGGTTGCGCTGCACTGCGCTGTGCCGTACCGTGCTGCGCTGTGCCATCCCAGCGCACAGTGTTTGTGGCTGAGGGGCTGTGTGCTATTGTTGTGCCCTGCTGTGCCCTGCTGTGTGCCCTACGGCCGTGCTCTGGCTGTGCTGTCCCCAGGGGTAGTGTTGTCACCTGCCTCCGGAACAGGGCACAGCCAGCACCCCCAGCTCTGCATTTACCTGCCCTGGGAGGGAGAAGCGCTGGCCCAGGTGATGCCCATGCCACTGGTCCCAGTGCCATGCACAGAGGCTCTGCCAGCCCCTGCACAAGCAGGGCATACAGCCCGGCAGGCTGGGGTGAGGGTCCTGACTCGGCACTGCCGGGGGCTCTTGCATGACCCCCCGTTTCCAGTGTGACCTGCAGGGGCTGTGGAGGAACGAGCTGGGCTCAAACGTGACCCTCTCGGCCCTGGACGCGGCTGGGACTTTCTCGGGATCCTACCACACCGCCGTAGCAGCCACCAACAAGAAGATCCTGGTGTCACCCCTCCAAGGGACCCAGCAGCACCCTGGTACCAAGAGGCAGCCCACCTTCAGCTTCACCGTGCAGTGGCAGTTCTCAGGTACAGTGGTACCTGGCCGGGCATCCCCGGGCAGCCAGCGACGCCCTGCCCGTGCTGGGAGAGGGGCAGCCCACGCGTGGTCTCCAAACCCACCCTGGCAGCCAGAGAAACCCTGCCCATGGCCACAGACTGGCCACATGCACTCAATCTTGCCGTGGGACACGGTGTGAGGAGAGCAGTCTGCCTGGGCGGGTGGCAGGGCTGCCTGTGTCTGGTGGAGGCGGTGGGGCTGTCTGTCTGCCTGTCTAAGGGAAAAGGCAGGGCAGGTGCCCATCGCTCCATTCAGGCAATGTGGCAGCAACGCACTTGGGCAATGCGGCAGAGAGGTTCATCTGTCAGCGCGGAGCATGTAGTGGCGGTGGGGGTCAGTCTGTCTGCGTGCCAGGATCGGGTGGCCCAATGCCCCCTGCCTGGAGGATGCAGGCTTTTAGCCTCCTCTTGCCCTGTTTGAACCCCGCCAGACTCTGCCACTGCTTTTGTGGGCCAGTGCTTCGTGGACCACCGTGGGAAGGAGACACTGGAGACCACGTGGCTCCTGCGCGAAGAGGTCCCATCCCGCAGGGATGCCTGGAAAGCCACCAGGTGAGCTCTGACACTCCCCACCTGCCCCACAGCCCTGCCTCGCCTCCTGCTGATGCACTTTCCCTGCAGGGTCGGCACCTCCACCTTCACTCGCATCAAGTGATGGAATCAAGGACAGCATCTGCCAGCACCCTGCTGTCCCGCTGGCAGGCCAAGGCTCTCTGCTGCCCCAGGGCCGGGCTGCGATCCCACCTGCTCCCCGCATCCTGGCTGGGAAACATTCTCACACTGCCCTGCTTCCTGCCAGCGTCTCCCGTCATGCTGCTGGTGGGCTTCCCTTTCTCATGTCTCGCTGCCCCTGCTCATGGAGCCAAATAAACCTTTCTCTGCCCAGCAGAGAGCTGCGTCCTGTGTGTCCCTGCGGTGCAAGCGGCCACTCTGGCTGTGGGCAGGGTGAGATGGGGTGTGGGCAGTGCTCCTTCGGGGGGCTGGGAAGGTCAGGGCAGGACAGCAGCTGGGTGATCCCTCTGCCAGGACGTGGCTTCAGGCCTCAGCAGGTGCCTTCTTGACTGTACACCCACCTGGGGTACATACAGAGGCCCTGTGGCAGGTGGCCCTGGACACTATCCTTGGCAGGGAGCAGCACGATGCTCCACAGCTGCGCATTGGGAGGAAGGCTGGGTGCAGGCAAGCCAGCGTGTTTGCCTGGCCTCATCCTTCACGTCTGTCCTCCAGTCTGCCCCATCTTCCCATTAAACTCCGTTTCCAGCCATTGCTCTCGCTGGGGGCGCAGTCCTGGGTGTGCGTAGGGGCCCACAGAAGGGACCATTGTCGCAAGCTGGGAGCCTGGAATGTTGGACTACTCTAAAGTCCACGCTGGATATTGGAGGGACCAGAGGAGGAACTTGGGCTCCAGAGGCAGCTACTGGGCAGACTGCGTTGCTAAGTCTAGGTAGCGGACGGGTCCCTTCTGATTATACGTATGCATGCATGTTCTTCCCTTTAACTGCCTGTCACCCCAGCAGCCCGAAAGTGGACGAGGATGGAACTCTTTTCACAAGATAACATCACCTGTGCAATAAACTTTATTTTATCAGCTCATTAGGAAAGAAATCAAGGACGTTGAATCGGGGCCCAATGCCCTTTGCACACCCCTGTCCGATACATGAACTCACTAATCCATCACTTCAGCAACCCATGAACATTCTAACTCACAAGTTTGCTAATCCACTGCACACAGTTCCTAACTTGTGTGTCCCTGAGCATCCCAGGGAGAAGCTGTGTGAGCAGGGAGAGGCGCAAAGGGCTCCAAGGAGGGAGCTGCCTGGAGGCTGTAGGGCTGCTGGGGAGAAAAGCTCTGATGGAGCAGGGACTTTGGGCAGAGAGCACTCAATGCCCTGGGAAAGCGTCAGGGCTGGTTCACCATCCTCTTCCTCTCACGGTGCACCTGTCCTTGCCCAGCCTTCCTCAGCCTCTGCTCCTCTCCCTCCATCCTTGCTGGGCTCTGGGACTGCTCTCAGCCACACCAGCTCCTGGGCACCCACATTCTTATCCTCACCTCTGCATCCTTATCCTCACCACTGTAACCTCATCCTCACCCTTTCATCCCCATTGTTACCCTTGTACCCTCATCCTCACCCCTGCCTTCCACGTGAAGCCTCTCGGTTCTTCCCTGTTGCACATGGGCACCCTTGGCACTGTGCTGACCAGCCCAGGCTCATTCTTGTGCCCACTCTCCCCAAACTCCCACTGTCACTTTCACCAGCAGCACGAGTGGGTCCCCAATGCTTTCCCAAATGCTGTGTGAGGGTAAAGCTCCAGAACTCCAGAGGGATGGTGAGGCTGGGTGCTCCAGGGGGGAGCCCTGCTACCAGAGCATGAGAACACACCTGAAAGTGGGAGTCTAGCCTTTCAACCTATTCATCACTACAAATTCCCTCTTTGTGTCTCCTGAGAAGGCAGCCAAAGGGACAGGAGATTAGGTAAGAAGCCTGCTTGCTTAACAGGGAAACAGAAACAGAAAGCAAAACCAGGGTGTTTACAGGAAGCCAGCACTGATAATGTCACCATCTCCCAGGCTGTGCCCCTCAGCTAACCCAAACATCACTCACCCTGGCCTTGCTTCCCATACATCCCTGTCCTTGATCCTTCATCATGTGTCCTGCTCCTCAGCAGCAACAGCCCACCCTGGCTTGGTCCTGCCCCTACACACACTGGTCTTTTGCTGTCTCCTGGTACGTGAGACCAGAGTAGCCACCCCATCCAATCCTGTCCTGTCCCCACTCCTCTTTCCACTCGCATGCCTGTCCCTGTCCTTATCCCCTCCTCCTCTGCTGTCTGTCACCCCGTCTCTGTCTCCACACCCATCCTTATCCTCTCCTCTGCCCTCATCCCCATTCCTGTATCCATCTCTGTCTTTGTCCCCATCTCCTTTCTCGCCCCAATTCCTATCCCTGTCATTGTCCTCAACTCTCCCCAACCGCTATTCCCATTCTATCTCCATGTCTGTTCCCATCCCCAACACCACCCTTCCCTCTGATCCTACACTCATCTCTGACAAAGTCAGTGCCCTCATTCCCATCCTCACCTCTGCCCTCATCCCCATCCCCATTCCCAGGCCCATCTCTGTCTCCATTCCCATTTCCACCCTTGCCCCTGCCCCGATATCTGCCCCTGTCGCCATCCTCACCTCTTCCCCTATTCCCACCTGCATCTCCATGTCCATTGCCATTCCCAACAGCATCCTCGGCCCTAACCCCATCTCCACCTCCATCATAGCCAGTGCCCCCATCTTCACCTCTGCCCCATCCCTATTCCCATCTAGTCCTCTTTCCCCTCTCTGTCCTCACCCGTGCCCCTCTCCTCATCCTCACTTCTTCCCTCATCTCCATTCCAGTCTTCATCTCCATTCCCTTCTCCCTCCTTGCCCCTGCCCCCATCCCTGTCCCCACCCTCACCCCTGGCCCCATCTCTGTCCCCATCCTGACCTCTACTCCCGTTCCTATTCCCATCTACAACTCGATCATTACCCCTGACTCCATCCCTGTCCTCATCCTCAGCACTGCCCCCATCCCTGTTCCCGTCTCCATCTGCACCCCCATCCCCATCTCCAGCCTCGCCCCTGCCTTCATCCCCGTCGCTGTTCCCATCGCTTCTGCCGACGCCGACACATTTTTCCGGGAAGACAGGGGGCGTGGTGGCTGGACAGGGCTATAAAGAACTGTGAAAATCACAAAAGGGTGAGATTTGGTTTCACTGCTGCAGCGGAATGAGCCGCTCCATCTCCGCCGTCGCCCTGCCTGTCGGGGTGGCGCTGGTCGCGGCGGGAAGCCAGGTGAGAGCGGAAAGCGATCCTGCTGGGAGACATGCGGAAACCCCCCGGGGGAGGATGCACGAGGGTCCTGAGGGCCAGGGGGAAACGCGTGGGAGAGCATCCCGGGGAGGGCACGGGCGGAAGATGCAGTCTTTGGGGACTTCACGCATGGGACACCCACCCTGGGGAAGGTATGGGTGGGAGATGCAGCCCTTGGGAAGGGCTCGAGTGGGATACCCACCCTGGGGAGGAGAGGGGGCACAGGTGGGAGATGATGCAGCCCTTGGGAAGGGCTCGAGTGGGAGACTCACCCTGGGAGGGAGAGGGGAGCACAGGGGGGAGAGGGGGGCACAGGTGGGAGATGCAGCCCTTGGAAGGGACACACATAGGAGACCCACCCTGAGGGGCAAAACAGGAGGGATCTGCAGCCCTTGGGGGGAACACATGTGGGAGACCAACCCTAAGGGGGGGCAGGTAGGTGGAAGCTGCAGCCTTTGGGCAGGGGCACATATGAGAGACCTGTCTGCAGGGGGAGAATCACCAGCAACAAGGGGATCCCCTACTCTGGCAAGGAACATATGTGTCGGGGCATCACACAGTTCACCTAGCAGGGCTGGAGCAGGGTTCCTGCCTGTAATTTATACCTGTCTGGGGCTCCTGCCTTTAGCTTTTCTTCTTCACCTCCCCCCGGCCGGCTCAGCTCACCCCAGGTTTTGGCTCTCCTGACTTGGCTGAGACGATGTCAACTTTATAAATCACATCTCTTAAAAACAAGTGTCTGAGTGCTCATGGGGCTCTGGAGATGCCCTGCTGCGCTGCTGCCCACACCTTGCCCCGGTGTTTTCTCTCTTTTCCAAGATCCTCTGCCATGCAGCTGAGATCCCCAGAGATGAAAAGACTGAAACAAAGGAGACAAAGGCAACCAACAGCAAGTGGTGGCTAAGCCCCAAGCAGGAACACACTACAAGGAACACCAAGGTGAGTCTGACAAGCTGTGGGTACAGGCATGGGGCTCAGCCTGTGGGACAGGGTAGGGGCTGTGTGCAGGCAGTCCCTGGGGACACGTCTTTTTGTCCTCTGGCAGTGCAACCTGACTGGCTGGTGGGAGAATGACCTGGGCTCTAGGATGCAGATATTTAAGGTTGACAGCCAGGGCAACTTCTCTGGCACATACCACACTGCTGTGTCAAGCGCCCAGAAACCCATCGAGCCATGTCCCCTTGTTGGAACCCAGCACTTGGATGAGGACGGGCAGTGCACCTTTGGCTTCACTGTGAACTGGAAGAAGTTTTCTGGTCAGTAGCTGCCACGGTGGCCATGCCTGGATAGGATGGTGGGATGGCAAGGGAGCTCAGACAGGTCCCAGTGTCCATGCAATTTCCTCTGTCCCCTCTTCTGTCCCCAGTCTATCCTTTCCTGATCTCTCCCCATGCTGGACGGTGTCATAGAATCATAGAATGGTTTGGGTTGGAAGCAACCTTAAAGGTCATCTAGTTCCATCCCCCTGCCATGGGCAGGGACACCCTCCACTAAACCATGCTGCTCAAGAACCCATTCAGCCTGGCCTTGAACATTTCCAGGAATGGGGTATCCGCTACGTCCCTGAGCAACCTGTGCCAGTGCCTCACCACCCTCACTGTGAACTGTCTGCAGGTAGCAGGACATGTGAAACTGTTTGGGCTCAGCAGCATTGAGAGTTGCTTTGACAGCATCTCCGTCGCAAAGCATTCCCCTGCAAACACTGGGACCCAAATGGGCATTAAACCCTCTAGTGCTTGTGAAGCCCCAAAAGCAGGTGGGATCCCGTTAAGGGTGCTGACAGCTACTGTTCTCTCAGATTCCACAGCTGTCTTTGTGGGACAATGTTTTGCCGGGAAAGGTGGTGAGGACATCCTGCACACCTCCTGGCTACTGCGGGAAAAGGTTGACTCCCTGCCCGACGACTGGAAAGCTACCAGGTGAGCCAAGGGACTCCCCTCTAGGCCTCCTGCCTGTTCACTGCTCAGGCACTTATATTCTGCTTCCCCACAGGACTGGCCGCAACGTCTTCATTCGGGTGGGCCAAATGGAGGAAAGAGAATCCTCTTGATTCAGCCAGGCTTCATAGGCCTGAAGAACCTGCAGCAGCTTCAATGTGTTGATCTTTAAACATAAATAAAGTTTTTTTCCTTTAAACTCAACCTTTTGCAGTTTGTGGATACGTCTGGGGAAGCTGGGCTAAAGCACTGCAGTGAGTACAGAACAAAGCTCTCACCCTGTTATTCCTGGAAGAGACTGGCTGCAAGAAAACCCCTTTTCCGTCCCAAATAGGGTGGTGCATGCCCAAAGTCACCTACCGACAACAAGTACAGGACGGCACTGGGTCTTTTCTGCTTGATGCTGACTGAGCATGGGTAAGCTGGAAGGCCCTTCTGCACCCCAAAAACCTGGCTGGAAGCCCCCCTGACTCCAAGGCAATCCTGAGACAGGCAGGTGTAGGGAGACTGTGTCCATACTCCTGGTGAGTGATGAGGGCTACTCTGTACTAGCAGCACAGTGCTGGTATCTGCAGCACATACAAGCCTCAAAACTGTTCTTAGAGAACAGTGTGTGATTTACTGGAAAGAGGACATGCAGCCAATCCAGCCTTGAGCTCCTCCCTGCCAGACCTTGCAATTTATTGTGACGGGCAGTGCTTATGCTGCCTGTCACACTTTTCAGCTGCAATGAACGATTTCCAGGAAACTCAGGTCCAGGTCTGAAACTGAAACTGTGTTCTTGACCTTTCCTGTCCCAAAACAATGTCAGATGGTGCTGTAGATCCCATGTTGGCACCCTGCCTGTGATTTGAGCAGCCTAAAATCAGGAGTGGGCTGACAGAACTGACACATCCCACTGCTCCCCTGGTTTTCTTGCCACAAATGCCGCAGGAGAGCTTTACTGACAGTGCCTGTGGCTTTAGTAAGCTTTTCGCCTGCTCTGTGTTTTAGCCTGCTTTGTTGAAGACCTGCATGTAGATTGATTTTCACGTTTTTCCCCCTTGGGTCTGCCTTCTGTTTCTGCAGTGATGCTGCTGCTTCCTTCTCAGTACTTTCCTGGAATTCCTCCAGCTTTTTCAGTTCACTTACAGCCTTTCTGAGCTGAATGTCTTTATGCCAGCCCTCTGTAACTGTGTCCTTTGTCTGCACAGCCTTTTACCTGCCTTAGAGAAACATAAAAATTAGGAAAGAGAGTGGCAGAGGTACCACAGGACTCTGCCCTCAATCCAAATCATGGCCAGCTCGGTGGTGGGGCATCCTACTAAGCCTGAAGCCTTACTGCATGCATGTTCCTGACTTTATTATTGTCTTCGTGTCAACATTTCCCTGGGGCAACGCTTCCTAGAGGCTGTGCAGCAGACCTGGGGCACCCCAGCAAGGCAGCAGCACTGACCATAGTTTTAGTAGCCTGCAAATGCTTGCAGGTAGCCAGGGTGCCAGTGAGAAACTCAGCAGTCATGGGCTGGCAGAGCTGTTTGCAAGGCCAGTTGTTGTACAACAGCACCCAGCAAGGCTGAGATGCATCCCGCATCTTGGTTTTGGGGTGGCAGTTGATAGGACATGGTGTGTCAGAGGTGCCTGCAGGCATCTGTGGGGGAGATGTGGCTGAGGATGCTTCCCTGTGGGTGTTGGAAATACAGCAGCATGATGTTTTTACCCATCTGCAAGAGCTGCTCACAGTGCTTTGCACACTGCTCATGTTTTCTATGCCTCTCTGAGCCACAAACCCAGCACTATTTGCCTCTTTCCAGCTTGGGTTCATCAGCAAGGCAAAGCTGAGCAGTAGAGACCCCTTCAGCCCCCCTGCAGACCTACCTCTGGGAGGAAGACCAGCTGCTGCTGCTGCATGGCAAGCCTTAGTCATGGTCATTCACATGCTGTGAATGCCTTCATGGAGCTCAAGGAGGCAGGAGGCACCCTCCAGTCATGCACAGCCTGTGGCTGCTGCTGTCTCTGTGTTGCACAGGATCTTGGACATCCTATTGGTTTAAAAAAGGAAAAACTAATTTATTGGGATCTTGGCATGCTCACATAGGGGATCAAACCCTTCAAACAGTCAGTCACTGTCCAGATGGAGAAGAACTCTCCATTGCAGGGGTTCTCCAGCACTTTCATGTCTTAACCACATGCAGAAGACTGCTCTATGGGAGCATTTCTGCAGGGACTAATCCTATCGAGTTTTACAAATGTCTCAACACTGAACATCTCAGTGCCCAACATCTGTCTCAGTCCAGCCATTGTCCCACCTAAGCAGATGCAGCCTGGGCGTTCCAGGTCACATAGGGACACCATGGCTCACATGTGAGCACAGACACAGCCTGGTCCCCAGAGGCACTGCAGTGATGACGAAAGAATAAATTTGATTTTCAAAACTATAACTTAATTTATAAATGAAATCCCATAGGTCCTGTCACCTCTGCCATATCCATGTGGCTGTCACTCCCGCCAGCACCGCACACCTTGCTCTGCTTCTCTGCCTCTCTCCTTGCCCAGCTCTGCCTACAGTTTTGCCAAATGTGGACTGTCAACCTGGGAGGATGGATGAGCTCCCTAGCCAGGTTTCCAGCACTTTTGGGGCTGGCCAGGAGCCAGGGCACCCTCCCAGATGTGACCTGCCTCCTCAAGCCATGGCTGAGCTCATCACTCTTGGCAGTACCTGCTCTAGAGTGGTTGGTTGACCTGCAGCTCACCCAGGTTCCCCTCTGCAGCTCGGAGGGACGCCCAGTCCTGTCACCCTGCCTGTACGCAGGCTGTGCCAGCGCAGCAATGTTGAGTCCCTTCTGCTCCAGTGTGTGCTGGCCAGGTGCTGGATCAGTGATGTGGGCTTCAGCACAACCATCAGCACCATGAATGGAAAAGGTGTCTTCAGTGGCTCCTACCACATGGCCAAGACAGCCCCGACAAACAAGATCTGGCTGTCACCACTGCAGAGATCTCAGCGCTGTATGAACCAGAAGAGTCAGCCCCGCTTCAGCTTTACTGTCAGCTGGAGGTTTTCAGGTGCTTCTCCTTTCCCAGCCTTCCTGTGGTGTTCCCAGAGCTTCCCTGGCCTCCCTGTGAAGTTGTTTATGCTGTTCTGTTCTCCCTGCAGTACCCGCAATGATCCTCTGCCTTCCCCTGTTGTGCCCCAATGCCTCCACAGATCTTCCCAATTTTCCCTGTGGTATCCTTGATGGTTCCCTGTCCTCTTGTGGTGTTCCCAGTGGTCCCCAGTTCCCAACCCCAGAGCTGCATGGCTGGTGGCACCTCCTAGTCCCACCTCTGTCTCTTGTACAGGCATGTTCTGCCGAGGACAAGGTGAGGCAGAGCTCAGTGTAGGCTCAGCTGGGCTCACCACCTCACCTCCTGTGTATCCCAGGTCTGCCCAGTGCCTCGTCAACAATCCCAGCAGAGCAGGAGGCTGGGGAGGGAAGTATTACCCACCCACAAACAGCCTTTTTCACTTACAAAGTGGCAAGCTGGTGGCTTTACAGAGGGAAAAACCCCATCCTGGTGCCTTCACACACCTCCCACCCCTTCCCCATAGCCTCCACTGCTATCTCCATGGGCCATTTTTTCATGGGTCAGGATGGGAAGGAAATACCAAGGACAGCATGGATCATGCAAGATGAGATTGATAGCTTCCAGGATGACTGGAAAGCCAGTGGGTGAGTCCTGGGCAGACCAGGGCTGTTAGGCACTTCTCTGCCCCTGCTCTGTGCTGGGACTGCACCCATGGGTGCAGGGATAGAGACCCCATGGTGTGTGCTGGGTTCTGGGTGTTGGTGCCAATGCTGGGAGGCAACTGGGCATCAAGCAAGGGAGGACAGTGCCAGAATATTAAGGGCTTTTGGAGCAAGTCCCTGAGATGGGAGCTGAAGGCAGCTACCCTAATTTTGTAATTAAAAATAAAGTGCAATTTGCACATGGGCATCACTGCATTCCGCTCCCCAGGAAGAGGAAAATGGTCCTTCTCATGTCCTCATGCCTGTGGAAGATGTGTCTCTGGAGGATGTTCAAAGCAGATAACCATCCCCTGCACAGGGCAGGGGCCAGAGAGATCCTGTCTGAACAGGACACAGCCAGATGCCAGTTCTGTCTTCCCCTGCAGCATTGGCAGCAACATACTCACCCAGCAGAAGGGATATCTTGGAGGAGGTGGCTGTGCCATGTCCCTGTACAAGAGATAGGTGATTCAAGGACCACTGCCCATCTTTGCTAGCCTTCTACCATTAGGGACCCCTGGGGAGAGCTGAGACAGGGCTCTGCTGTGTAGCTGTACCCTGCCCAGCCTCAAAGCACCACGCATGGGGCATTTCCTCCCTTAGGGTCTGTGCATGGGAGCACTGTGTACAAAGCGTCTCTTCCAGAAGGACAAGCAAATGTAAAACCTGCATGTCCTCCAGAAGAACCCTTCTGCAGTGACTACTCCAGGATGCCTATGAGCTCCCATCACAGCGACGGTGACTGTTCCTAAACTCAGGGCAAGTCCACAACAGCTGGGAGAAGAACAGCTTAGAAACAGTGGCAGAAACTTGTAATGCATGAGGGCACTGCCAAAAGAATAACCTGTGAGCAGCCACACCATCCTTCGGCACAGTGGAGAAGAGTTGCTCAGGCTGTGCTTGCTGCAGCACTGTTTGGATGACAGCACTAGGACAGTGGCGGTGGGGCAGTGCCAGGCTGTGCCCACTCTGAGGACATCATCACAGAGCAAGGAATGGGCTGGCAGAGCCTCTTGGATACTGGATGTGCAAACCATGGCTGTGGCCCCACCTCTCTATATAGCCGTGCTCGTCCCTGCATTCCATCAGCACTGCCCAGGTCATGCAGACCTCCTCGCCTCGCCTGTGCTGTTCCAGGACCTCTGCCATCCGACCTCTTGCTCCACGACTGACAGCCTGGTGCCTGCAGGGCTCCAGTTACAGACTTATAAAGGGGGTCGGGGTGTGGGGCTGGGAGGGAGCGGTGCTGGACTCTTCACATCCCTGCAGCCATGGGGAGCAGTGCTGTCACCCTGTTCCTCGCCCTTGTCCTGGTGGTGTGTGTTGCCTCTGCAGAGAGAAAGGTACGGTGACAGGTGGTGATGGGGATGTGGCAGATGTGGGATTGGGATGTGGTGCAAGCAGCTGGGAGGTCCTCTCTTAAATGCCATTTTAGGCTGGGACAAGTGGGAGACGTCTGCAAGCACCTAGTTCAGACAATCTCAGGGTATCTCTGGGTCACCCCCAGATAATCCGTCACCCTCCCCACGAAGCTTTGCTCCCACGCAGGCATCATGTAAGGGGCATGCTTCCTGCACACTCTGTGCCAAGCGTTATCATGCATGGAGCATCCCTTCCCACTGGGTCTCTGTCTGGGGGTACCATGCACAGAGCATCTCCTCCCATGGGATCTATGCCCAAGGAACCGGTTACAGTGTGCCTCCACCCATAAGGTCTGGGCCCAGCACAGCATGTAGAGGACATCTCTTCCCACAGGGTCCTTGCCCAGGGGCACCATCCGTGCTGCCTAGCTGGGATATGATGGCCAGGCTGCACTATTCACTCAGCAGCTGGCAGCACTTAGGGGAACATTTCTTCAAAGTGGGGACAAGGACATCTGTTGCACCCACAGCAGGGCTTATGGCTCTGACCATGGGGTAGGAGGGATGGTGTCCCCCTCTGCGCCATGTGCAGGGGTGGAGGACCTGTGGCCGTGTTCCTTCAGTGCCAGCTCAGCGGGCTGTGGAGAAACGAACAGGAGTCACTGATGGAGATTTCGGCGGTGAGGGACAACGGGGACTTCCAGGGGAAATACCTCACACAGGTCACCCTTGCTGGTGGCTGTGCCCGTGCCTCTCCCCTCAGGGGTATCCAGCAGCAGCCCGGTGAGGGGGGCTGGCCCACCTTTGCCTTCACTGTGCGCTGGGACGTGTTCTCCAGTAAGTTCTGGGACACCCAGGGTCGGCATCACAGGGACACTGGGAGCCACACTGTTAGCCAGCAGGAGTTTTTCTCTGCTGGAAAGTGTGCTGGGTGATGCTTTGATGCAGCCAAGCAGACGGAGGCAGCAGTGCCTGCCCAGCATGGGGCTAACAGACAGTGTGGGGCTCACGCAGGACATCCTCTCCTCACCCAGTATCTTTGCACTCATCCCTGCTGGGCAGCCCCAAGCGCCCGCAGTGGGCACAGACTCTGTCAGATGCAGCACTGCAGGGTCTGGCTCAGCTCAGGGAGCTGCAGGGAAGGACAGATCCCCCCAGGGTGGGTTGGGTGGACGTGGGGCTGTGAGAATGGAAACATAGTTGTGGCTGGGAGGACCTCTGGGAAAGGGAAGGAGCCAGTAAGTGTGAGCGCTGTCCCCACTAACCCCCAAGAAAATGCTTTCCTCAGATGCCACCACTGCTTTTGCGGGTCAGTGCTTCGTGGACACAGGTGGGAAGGAGACGCTGACCACTATGTGGCTGCTGCGTGAAGCTGTTGGATCCCTCCAGGAGGACTGGAAAGCCACAAGGTAGTTAGGGGATATGGCAGGTAGCAACCCCAGAGAGAGCCCTGGAGGATGAGCAACCCCCTGGGCAAGTAGTCCATCCCTGGGGATCCCCAAGTGGGAGTTTGAAGCAAGGATGCCAGTGCCTCCTGGCCAGGGACTTGCCCTGGCCAGGGGCATCCAGCAGCTGCCTGGGGCATTTAGGGACACCCTCAGGTACATCACATCTGCAGGTCATTCCACAGAAATTCTCTGCTTCCCACAGGGTGGGCAAAAACGTTTTCACACGCAAACGTACCCCAAAAGGAAAGGTCCTGCCGAGTTTGTCCCCATCCTGTGAGGTCCCAGCTTCAGCTGCTCCATGACGGAATTCTCAGGCTGCTGCCTGAACCCCTAAGGCAAGCAAACTGAGCCTCTCACATTATAAAACAAAATAAAAGTAATGTCAGTTGTAGTTGCCTTTTTTAAAAAACTACCCTTGCACCCCCTCGGAGGCGGCTTCTTTCTACATCAGTACTGGTGCAGAGGCGAGGCCTCACTGCTGCCTTTGCCTGGGAACATCTGTATCCTCCCCAGTTCTCCCCCCGCCCCCATGCATCTCCCTGGGCTCATTTCCCGCCTCAGCCTATGCCGAACTTCCACCCTGTGCCATCAGTTCCCACCTGTCTGCTTGTGGATTCTGAATCCATCCACCTTCCTTGTGGTGACCTCATACTCATCCCCACCAGATGTTTCCCCAGCCTTGGGACTCACCATAGGGTTGAGTGATGGAGGTAACAGTATTGGTAGAAGTGAAATGTTGGCAAAGCACTTCTTTCATCCTGCTCAGCACCCGAAGTAAAATGTGCAGAGTTGAAGCCCCCATCCCACTGTCTCCCATTGCATCCCATCCCATCTCCCTGAGCTGAAAAAAAGGGATTTTACCCTTTTCTGCCACTGGATTTCGTCACTGCCACTCTGTCTGACCCTGTGGACCTCTGCCAAGCTTAGTCAGCTCTTTCAACACAAAGTTTTTTTGGCAGATCCATGGGTGAAGATGAAGTCTCTTACAGAAGCATTACAAATATAACAAACTCCAGGGGATGCCAGCACACTATCTGCACAGACTGTTGAGCCTGGGCCAGCCCCAGCGAGGGTGGTACAGGCTGCCATGTGGTGGGGTGGTGACTGCCACCTCCCTGGCACCTCAAAGAGGGCAGCTTGTCCCTGCCAAACAGTGCAGAAAGACAGGAGCTGATGTCAAGCCAAAAGGATGGAGCGTGATGTTCAGGGCAAGAGCAAAATAATATTGGGGGGGGGGGGCGGATTTCTCAGGCCCCTGTAATAAGCCCATGAGTTTGGGACTGTAAAGGGTGACAGGGAGGAGTGATGTGCTAGGAGAGGGGTGGTTTCTGCTCACCCCGTCTTTAGGGCCATCAGAACCAGTAGAAGAGGTGCCGAGCAGCAGCACCAGTGGGGTCCCAGGGTGTGCAAGAGCTCATGGCAGGCACTGAAACCCAGGGTGGGATTCCAACACCTCCAGTACACACACCGCAGCCCTGCCACCATCCAGTGCCTCAGACTCTGCTGTCCAGGGGATAGTGTGTGTCTATGTGGCTGAATTCCACCTTAATTTTCAGTAGCCAACGGTCCCATGCCTATTCCAGGCGCTGTAGTGAGCAGAGGATCAGCTCAGGAATGCAGGGACAGTGCACACTCTGTTTTGCACATCCAGAGTCCCTAAGAGCAGCAAATACAAGGAAAAGGTAGAAATACAAGGCTGGTTAGCATGCTGGGTGTGTATAACAAACACACTTACTTGGACCCAAGTACCTCTCTGTGGTTACTTCTTCCTCTAACTCTTGTGAAAGCAAAAGCAGTAAAATTAGCAGCTGGTATCCAGAAGAAGCTGGAGAAATGCTATTACTGTTTAAGCAAAAGGCAGGGCAAGTCTTCCCTCCCATGCACAGTTCAGCCACTGCAGCTTGCCTCTGCCAGTGTTGCTCTGGCCCCACGTGAGTGACATCCTGGTCAGAGAGTGGCACCAGCAAAGCAAGGAGTGGTTAAATATTTAAACAGGTAATGATTTCCAGCCTCTATACACAAGAGGTGGATTCCCAAGGAAGGTAGTTGATGCTTTCCAGACTGACATAAGGGCCTTAAAAAAACCCTGTGCTCCCTCCTTTCTCCACAGCCGTGCTCATCCCTGCATTCCGCCAGCACTGCCCAGGTCATGCAGACCTCCTCGTCTCGGCTGTGCTGTTCCGGGCACACTGCCATCCGGCTACCTGCCCCATAACTGCCACCCTGGAGCCCCTGGGGCTCCAGTTACAGCCCTATAAAGGGGGCTGGGGCACAGCGCTGGGAGGGAGCTGTGCCGGGCTCTTCACAGCCCCGTTGACCATGGGGAGCCGTGCTGTCACCCTGTTCCTCGCCCTGGTCCTCGTAGTGTGTGTCACCTCTGCGGAGAGGAAGGTACAGGGTTGGGTGGTGATGGGGACATGGTGCTGGCACCCTACTAGACACCTGGGGGATACAGTGCTCAGCAGGGAGTTGGAGGTGGGCTGCCAAAACTGATGGGACCATATCTGGTGCCAGGGGAAGCTGCAAAGAGGCAGGGAGGGAGGGACCACTCCTGGAAGGATGTTTCTTACTATTGGACTCTGTCAAGAAACAGGCAGATGAAGCCATGCCACGGAGAAACCCCATTTCCCACGAAGCATGCAGGGAAAGCTTGCACACCTGTTGTTTTTGTGACAGCAGGATCTGCTTTCTCTGGGGTGGGAACAGCAAACAGTGCAGAGCAGTGGCTGGACTGAAGTCAACCACAGCGCTGCAGGTGTGATGCCCATGTTGAGGCAGCGATGCCAGTGGCACGAACTTCACACAGGGTCTGCAGCACAGCCCCTAGTGCTGCAGCCATCCCCAAGCAGAGGCAGCATGGCAGCAAAATGCCCTCTCTGCCTGGCTGGGCACCCCAAGCCACAATGCTGGCCTTTCAGTGCCTCCTCTCTGGGACCTGGCGGAGTGACACTGGCTGCCGGATGGTCGTGTCTGTCCTCAGCAAGGATGGCAGGTTCTCTGGTTCGTACCTGCCAGGCCCAGCGGCTGGTGGCCCCGAAATCCTCACCTCAGATCTGGAGGGGACCCAGCAGGACACAGAGTTATTCCCACAGCCCACTTTCTCCTTCACTGTGCACTGGCAGCTCCAAGGTAGGTGGGAGTGGACCATCATCCTGCAGTAGGGATGGGGTGACATTGTGCCTTGAATCACACTACCTTGGACCCTTCCAGAATCAGAGACAGCCCGGACGACTGCCTTCCTTGGACAGTGCTACGTGGGCACCAATGGAAAGGAGACCTTGCATGCCCTGTGGCTCATGCGAGAGGCAGCTGACAGCCCCACCGAGGACTGGAAAGCCACACGGTGAGCACCAAGGCCCAGCCACTTCTCTGCTGATTTTTCCAAGCCCTGGGACTGGAGAGGAGATAAATCCCACCAGATCAGGCATGACAGGATTAATAGGGTGAAATGGGCTTGTCACCGGTCACAAGCAGGGGCTAAGGAGCATCTCTGTGAGGTGGCCGACTCCTGCATCCTGTGTGTGCCCCTGGGGTGGGTGATCCCAGGATGGTGTCTGGCAGGAACTCTCCTTGCATGCTCTCCAGCAGGAAAAGAGCAGGACAACATGCCAGCACCTGGTGCAGCATCCACTACAGGGTGTTTGGAGGCTGGGGCATCCTACTCAGCACCCAGCACGGCAGCAAAGAACACAGTGCTCCACCCTGGGTTTCCCCTCTGTCCACCACAGCATAGACGACTCTGGCTGGGTGAACCACAGTGATTTGGGATTTCCTGCAGGATTGGCACCAGCATTTTCACCCGGATAAATTAAGAGCAATCGAAGAAATCCAGCAGGCACAGGACAGCAAAGAGATGGCACCTCCCCCAGACAGACCTTGGCCATGCTGATGTGCTGCATTTCAGAAGCTCTCAGCCCACAGGTTCATGTTCTCCCAGGCAAGTTTAGCTCAGTGTGGACAATGGGCATCAGGTGTGAAATAAAGGGTTTGTGTGGGGATGCAGGGCTTGGCTCTGGTTTCTGCCCTGCCTCAAATGTGCTGGGTTTGTCTTGCCCCACTGCCACATTCCCTTGGGGGAGGTCGGGGAGACACTTTGTGCAGCATAGCCAAGGGAAGCAGGGTCCCTGAAGATGGGGCTATCCCATGTCCCCTCCCTGGCAGCATGTAGCAGTGCTTTGCCTGCAAACCTACAGCTGTGCTGTGGGCAAATTGCCCCTTAGAGGTTGTTTCCAAATGTTTCTGGGTGTGCAATCTGTCTCCAGACAGCTGGGTGAGACACAGCCTTGGTGGGATGTTGTGGGCAGCATGTCCAAGGACTGCAGGGCGGGTTGACGGCAGAGCCTTCCCCACGCAAGCAGAGCAGAGGAAGTTTCCCAACCACTGAAATGCACAGGGTGGATGCAAATAGCTTTTGCAGAGCCGGCAGCCTCCTGTTCCCAGGGACAGCGGATGCACTGCGATGGCTGTCTGCCAGCTACCCCAGGGGTAGGGGGGGCTCCCAAACGGACCATCCCAGGAGAGACCCCTTGACGTGGCTGCACTCTCTGAGCAATGCACACATGGGGGTCTCCAGCCAACTCCCTGCTGCACTGCATGTGGCCAGGGAAAGAGAAGAGAGCAAGGAACCATTTGGCACCAGCTGGGGTTTTTTTTTTCAGGCAGCCCAGCCCAGCATCCTTGCTTTCTGCCTCAGACACCTTACCAAAGCTTTCCCAGCTCTACTAGTTCCCTTGGTGGTTCAGCAGCCCCAGGGCTGTGGTGCCTGGAGCTGGGGTGAGACTGTGGGTCTACAGTTGATTTTCCCATTGTTTTTTAACCAGGCGCTCAGATTTCTGCTAGTTTTTCTGACAATATCCAGCAGCTGGTGCTAGTGGATAAAAATAGGATGGATGATGACATAGGGTTTCAGTTTCCCTTCAAAAGGAGGATATGTCTTACTTCTGCTACTGACTGAAACACCCACCTTTCCAAGAAATCCTAACTCCTTTAAGAGAGAGCAAAACCTGATTGCTTTAAAGCCATGAACAGGAGGTGCTTTTTACGGGCCACACAATCCAAGCCCCCCTTGACAACAGGAGGCAAATTTTGTTTCATGTTTTCGTAACTTTCAATATATGGCTACCATGGAAAGGAGATGGTACTAATGACACTCAAGGAGCCACCAAGCAAAAAGAGGGAGTTTCCAGTCTGCAACACCCACATGGGACCTGCTGAGGGCTAAGCAGAATATTTTGCTTTGAAAGGCTCGTGTTTGTGGTCTGTTGGTGTTCTCTCACAATGCTGATGCAGGCATCTGCTGGGACACGCGTGGCATATGGCTCAGCCTTGGGAATAACAGTTGAAACACAACAGGGAGGGCAAACAAGGACCAATAACAGCAACCTAAGCCAGAGTGCGGGGCCATGTGTGCATGCAGGCAGCACCAATGCACACACAGCCTGTCCTCTGATCCCCGTTGAGTGCAAGGGAAAAAGATGCCATGGAGGGTCTGCAGTGAGAGGGAGAAGGAGGAGGCAGAACTACCAGGCTCCCTCTGCCTGATGGAAACAAGGTGTGAGCTTCTTCAGCTGAAGGATTCATACCAATCACTTTTATCATGGCTGTCCTTTAACACAAGGTGTGAAGCCCAGGCTGGGCTTTCTTCCTCTCACTGGCTCAGAGCTGACTGTTGTGGGACCAGCAAAGCAATAAAAAATAGTGGCCCTGTGGCAGCACAAGCTAAAATTGCAGAGCAACCATTCCCAAAACTCCCAGGAGAGACACGTCCCCAGTGAGATCTGTGATATCCCAGCCTCTGTGGCAAGCTTTCTGCACAGAAAGGCTGTGCTGACTGGTGCAGGCAACGCCTGGCAGCAGTAGCATGTGTTTGGCTGTGTTTGATGAGGAGCCTGCTGTGCTCACCTGGCTCCCTGCCTGCTGTCCCAGAGCTATCTCCCCTCCTGACATTTGGCCAAGCAAGCCAGATCATTATGGAGCATGGTGCTAACCCCATCATCCCTGGCTCAGCACCAGCTCGGGTGACTGCTGCCTGCTTTGCTGGCAACACTGCCGTATTTTGTTTTGCCATGACTCAGACAAAATTGATTAGTGCTGGGCCAGGAACTCCAGGTGATATCAGTGGCATGACACACCCTGCCCTTGAACTGCAAAAAATGAAACGAAAATGAGAACGGGATTGTAGATCTTCCTGCCATTGCACACGACTCCTGAGAAAAAAAGGTCCAGTGGTTCTCTGAGGATGCTCTTGGGCTGCCTGCCCTGGCCAGGTCAGAGCTGTGCCCTGATCCTGTTGTGAGGGTGCTGCTACCTGTCCTGAGACAAGGATGGTGGGTGAGCATTCGATTTTATATCTCATTTGCCCACACAAACATCCTTTGCTTCCCAAGTGGGTTGCAAGCATGGTGCTTCCTGCACCCATAACCTCTCTGGGCTCTCATCCCCTGAAACCCCACGCTGGGCTCCAAAGCCTGAGCTCAGGAATGGCAGGTACCTCCCGTGGACCCAGTGATCTCAACCAAACCAGGGCACAGCCCTGATTTAGCAACTACTCAGCAGGCAGGGCTCTTCCTGCAGCCGCCAGCCGAGAGGACAGGGCTGTTGCACCATCCTGGCTGTGCTCCACTTCCTGCGATTGTGCAGCTCCTCGTTATGACAGCAGCAGTGGGGCCAGACACCGGCTCCTCGCATTTCCTACTGGGGGAAGCTGCTCGCTTCCGCGGCACTAGCAGCTTGGGTGCTGGGTGCTCACAACATCCACTTGTTTCCAAAAGTGGTTGAACAGTGGGTTTGCACCTTTGAAGGGAGGTGAGCACAGAGTAACCACCCCACAAACCTGCACTGTGCCTCAACAAGCCCCTCTGCACAGCCACGGAAAGGGAAGGCAGTGCTTGTTCCCTGTCCTTAGGCTGTGAGAGGTATCACCCCTCCGCCTACCCTAGATTCCTCCCATGTTCCCAGCCCCTGTTGCAGTCCCTCTCCTCCACCCAAGAGCCCAGCCCCTCACTGAAATGATGAGAGATAGCATGATCATGTGTTAGTATTTATTTACTTGTTATTAGTAAGGAAATTATTAACCAGATCTAGTTGAAGATGTCCCTGCTTGTTGCCAGGAGCTTGGACTAGGTGACCTTTAAAGGTCCCTTACAACCTATTCTATGTGATTCTATGAAATGTCCAGAAATAGGATGAGGAGAGGTGCTCAAAAGGTACCACTAAGTTGCACTCCAGAAGAAAACATTGCTCGCCAACTCTAAGTGTTTCTGCTCAGCCCTGGGGAGAAACCAGAGCTAGTGGACTGCATCACTGACCAGCACAGCAAAGGTCGGGGACATGAGGACACAAGTTTGAAACCATCCTGTGGCCAAAAAAAGCCCTCAGAAGAGCAAGCAGCTCCGCTACTCTGCTCCACTCCACCTCAGCAGTCCAGTTCAAGGAATGCCTTTCCCAGAAGGCCCAGAAGCCCCACTCCCAGGGCTGTGGTAGACAAAAGGCTCAGCCCCTACAGAAGGGAAACAGCACACCTGGCTTGGGAAAGGCTTCACATCACCTCCTCTAGACAGGCCAGGAGCTGTGCCCGTGGCTCAAAAAGTGAGCAGGAGCAGTTGAGACACAGGGCCTGTCGCAATGGCAGGACCACTCGTCACAAGGGTAGTGAAGGTCAGCTCGCTTTCTCACACCTAGAATTCAGGCACCGCTGTGGGGTTAAGGGTGCACGAGGGACACAGTTAAAAAGTGCAGAACCCAGT
The DNA here is from genome assembly GCF_017976375.1 of Cuculus canorus. Classification (NCBI taxonomy): domain Eukaryota; kingdom Metazoa; phylum Chordata; class Aves; order Cuculiformes; family Cuculidae; genus Cuculus; species Cuculus canorus. Next base: position 67,328,476 of record NC_071441.1, on the reverse strand, counting down.
TTGTTCACCTCCATCTGGGCAGGGGATAAGCAAGGCAGTGGCCTTCATCACTGACTTCATCCCATCAGCTAAAGCATGGGCACCTCAGGCCCAGCCTCCTTCCTCCTCCATGTCACAGCTCTTTCCCACGAGCCACAGGACGTACCCTGGGCTGCAAGCCACATCAGCAACGGTAGCAAAGTTCCTATCCCATCTCAGACAGAGTCTTGCTATAGATACACAGAGCAGAACGTCAGAACAGGTCAGCCTTAAAACAACCCTAGTAAGCCCTCTGAGCAGCCAGCAACCAGGAGAGTATTCAGAAGTATTGTCTTTGATAGATTATCTATTAATGCAGCTCTGTTTGTCCCTGCCTGGCACGATGCATCACCCCAAGAGGCAGGAGGCAGAGATGGTTACATGTCATCGGCACAGTGCTGCTGGATGACAACACCGGCAGTGTGTTGCACCTGCTCCTGCCCCTTGGCTTTCCAAACTTCTGCTACCTGCAAGTAGTTGCTCTGGGAGCACTGCACCTGCGGCTGGGGAGGGCTCAGCTCGGAGCCCATTGTCGCCAGAGGGTCAGAAGATGAGCGGCTGTAGAAAGAAAATCCAGCATCAGGGTTGGGTGGACTCTGCCCTTCCTCCTGTGACATATTGTGGCTTCCAGACATGAAGGGGTCCTCAGGCTCTGGGTTGAAAACCTTCACCACAGAGTCCTCCTGCAAATGAGGTGCTAACTGGCCTGAGAACTCACGGATCTGCTGTGATAGCACTGCAAGAGAGGTACAGACAGCCTTGTTATTCCCAGCCTCTTCCTGTCCTGCTCAAAGCCCATAAGAAGGGAACAAACTGTTCAACTAGGGCTGTCTCCTCCTCCCAGGGGAGGCGGGGAGAGGACGCTGCGCAGCTGCCAGGCATAAGCACAGCTTGTGCTCCAAGAGGGAATGGATCCCTCCAGTTCTTGTACTGATCCTGGCACAGGGCCCTGCCCGCAGGCCAGCCTCTGCAACAAGGCTGAGGAAGAGTCCAGAGCTGGGGTGAGGCACCACAGCCAAACCTTGTGGCCACTCCAGGCAAGGGGCTGCTAGACTGTAGGCATCCCAGAGTTTTGGCTGTCTCTGAGAAAGGTGCTCTGCCCTAGAGGGAAGGACTTCACTGCCCCTGAGCGCTTACCTCTGAGCTCCTCTGGCTCTGACCGGGGCGTGAGAATGGAGCAGAAAGACAAAACCACGACCTGGAAAAAGAAAGGAGATCACCAAAGACCTCAGCAAAGGACATAACCAGCTGCAAAGAATGCCTTTCTCCCAAACCTATAAGGATGGCAGAGACCCCCTCACAGACGCTGGGGCTGAAGCCACTCACCATAGTGTAGGCTCTCCTTGTCATAGTTTTGGTGGTGGACTTTCTGACCAAGGCCTGCAGTTCCTGTAACCGCTTGAGCAACAACCTGCAAGAGAGCCAGCAACGCAGGTTAATGGAGCAGCTGAACCAAAAGCTGAATGCTTTTCTTCCCTTTGCAGCCAGGGACAGATCACAATCCCAAGAAGATGAACAGCAACACACCACATCTCCTGCCACGTCCAACAATGAGAACTCACATGTTCCCACGTCCAACAATGAGAACTCACATGTTCCCACGTCCAACATGAGAACTCACATGTTCTGCTTTGTGAGCAGCTGCACCTTCTTTGCCAGCCTGTGGTTCTGAGCTGTACAGGCTGCCCCTCTTCCCAGAGCAAGATGAACAGCACAGGGGAAAAATAGAGAGGTTTTGTTAGTGAACAGCAAGGACTACCCCAGAGTCTCTCCTCAGGTAATCGGACACCATCTTTGGGTGGCTGGGGCAGATAAAATTGTTCCTGGGGTCTACCTGTTACCACCTGGAGCAAAGCCCAGAGAGCAACACCTCACACCAGGTTTGGAGAGGCATAAGCCCTGCCCGGTCCCACAGAGAACCACCAGACTAATCCGTAAGGATGCTTGCTCTTGGTGACATACCTGCCCTGCAGATCCACAGCATCGTATTGCAAACTAACCTGAGCTGGAGAACATGCTGAACCTGGCAGGCCAACACTTGGCTTAAATAGAGAAACCTCTCACCTTCGCCAGTCATCAGAGAATAGAGCAGACTATGCCCCGAGGAAAGTTGCTGACACTTCAGAGGGGCAGCTTCACTTTCTGCCTGGGGTGGCAAGACTCCGGCAGCATCACAGCACAGCTGCTTGTGACCAGTTCCCCCTGCTCGCAAACCCTGGCAACATGATCAGCACAACTAACTCCATTTTATGAGGGAAGTAGCCTTTCTCTGCAACCGAGCAGCTCAAATGTTTGTTCCCATCCCCTCATTATCAGGCCCCGAAGGTCCTGTGCACCTAGTAGACAAACAAAACAGATTTCTTCTTCCTCTCCCTACCATCCTCAAGGCTTCTGGGTGCCAGGCTGATTACTCCCCTCCTTACCAGCCTTGAAGGTCTCAGGCACACAGCCAGCCCAGTGGTGGGAATGACGCGGTCACAGAGCAGGGAAGCGTAACAGCACACAGAGCACTGTCCATAAAATCAGGTTACAAGTCCTAAGGGGGAATCTGGACTGGAGCTGCTGTCGGACAGTGAGACCTAGGACCCTTCCTGGTCAGGGACACCTCCACCGTTACCTGATTCCTCCTAGGAATGACGGAGTGACTCATATTCCTTTATATCACTTTTAAGCCTAGATTATGATCATTATGTTCACATAGCAAACCATGTATTAAGATCTGATGCAATCTGCAGAAGGTCCAGGTGATTAGAAATCATAAGTTAAGTCATACTAGGATCTAAGTGATTAGAAATCATAAGTTGTATTATAAATTCTGTATTATGTTATTTTTAGATTGTACTACATCGATTATGCTGACACAAATCCTCTGCCATTCTAATCATAAATCCTGTGTTACACTAATCATAACACATTAAAAAAACAAAGCTTTAATTGAAATAACGATGTAGTGCCATCATCATTCTGCCAAGGATTCCTAAAAGAACCTGTCTGCCCCCTCAAGGCTGCGTGACACTACTGTGTGCCCCTACCTGTATTCCAGGCCATCCACGTACATCCTCCTCCTGCAACGACTATTCTGGGCTGACTGCTTCTTCCGGATCCTACTATGCACTTTTTTCAGAAGCTGTTCTTCAGCCTGCAAGGGTCATTTGTTGTTAGCAGCAACACCACAGCATTGTCAATCCATACAAACCCCGCATACACCTCAGTGTTCAGCCCATGTGCTTTTGTCCACTGTCCCTCCCATGCCACTGAATGAACTGCAAGGCAAACTCTGGCCTGCCGATGCTGCCAGCAGCTTCCCCAGTGTAGCAAAAGTGAGAGGTGAAAAGCACACAGCTCATAAGCCACTAGGGAAGCAGGGAAAAATAGGTTGGAAGCACCTGCAGAGTAACCACCTCCTGCAAGAGGTCATGAGTGGGGAGACCAAGAGCAGCCAGGTCTCATTGCTCCTTGTGTCTCCCTGAGGCTGTCGTGCACATGGACACCCCTCAGGCCTCTGAAGGAGGAGAAGGACACCAGGCCCTGCCACACACCACTCTGAACATAGCACTTTGGCACCAGTGTTCTCATCAAGGCACCATCCTGTCTTTTCAAATCCTGACTCTGGCTGAAGTGTTTGTGTGGTCCAAGTCCATGTGGTAGCGACCGGCTGTAGCTAGGACTCACTCTGGTCAATGGCAAACAGCTTGGTAATGCAACACCTTCTTTCTCCAGGAGCTGCCTCTCCTCCTCTGCCAGGCCCACCTGCAGAGATGACTAGAAAACAGCAAAAATATGCCCACCGAGAATGGAAAGCAGGACAGAAACAGCATTCAGAAAGGACATCAAATGGGGATCAGCTCTCCTATGCTTTCCTCAGAGATATCCTCCAGAGGAGCCACACCAGGGGAGATGTGATCAAAACCCACGAAGGCTGGGGCCCACATGCACGGCAGTCAGTACCTGCATGATGGCTTCAGAAAAAAATTGGGGTCCCTTGTCCACATCAACAGCTGTGGGGAAACTGGAGGTCTGTTCCAGTGCTTTGCTTGTGCCTTCCAAACACATCCATGTCCCTGGCGAAGGAAAGGAGAGTCGAGTGCTTGGCCTCAGTGAGGCAGCACCTGACCAGCCAGCTCTGAGTAACTTAAACCCACAATTTTACGGCAGCAGAAGGCCACTAAACTCTGCTCTCTCCACCACTGCCTGGCACCCACCCCAAAAAACCCTGTGTGGGACTGCTTGTTTGCCTGTACCAGGACAGAAAGAGCCCAAACACATCACTTACCAAAGTCCATGGAAAGATCTTTTTGTGCCATGTCAGGCCTCACACTTTGCAGGCCAGGACAGTCCTCATGCAGGGAATAGTTGTGATCAACCTGCACAATGTCTGTGCTCCAAAGGCTGCTGCTAGAGCTGCTGCCAGGGCTATGGGACACATGGTGATACTCAGAAATGCCACTGTCACTGTCAGCAGGATAACAACCCTGCAGTGTGCCTGCTTTGTCTTCAGTGGGGCTCAACACGGAGCTGATGAGGTTATCCAATTCCTTGTCCCAGAGCTACGGAGAAAAAGCTTTCACTCAGCAGGCAGCCAAACCTCCTGATCCACGATCCAGCAGCAATTACTTCCAAAGAACTCACCTCAAGGTCTTGTAAGTTGCAGTCTTCCAGCAGACCGCTCTCCTCCACTGGGATTTTAGAGCAGGGAACATCATCCCTCAGGATGAAGTCAAGCAGGTCCTCATCTGCCAGTTCATCCGAGCATGACATCTGAGCAGGACTCCCGAAGTGGGTACAGGCAGCAGGGAAAACACCAGCACTCCTTCAAGATGTCCCTCAGCTCCTATAGACAGTCTTCCCGCACAGTGGCAACAGCTGCCGGGGCTCTGCAGTGACGAACAGCCCATGACCCCTAACAAGGCTATTATACTAGCATTGGTAGCCCCATCCCATCATTTTCCCCAACAGACTACTGGGACTCAGCCACAGGAACCACACTGCACCCAGAACACAAAAGCTGCAGGAAGGAGAGTGAAAGTAGAAGGGCCCTAGACTTTCTGCTGTGCAGAGCATGCAAGATCCTGCTGTCCAACTGAAGCCCAAATGTGCTGTACCCACAGCGTGCAGCCGGCAGGGCCAATCTCCTGTTGCATGCAAATTATTAAGAAAGAAATTAAGAAATTATTAAGAAAAGTCATCTTGTAGAGATAGCTAAAAGGGTTTTATTAATGATTAGAAGGAGATAATAATTAATTGACAACTGAATGAAAATGAAATGGTAATAAAAGGGCGAGTAAATAAAAGGAGTAATAATTGAATAGTAATTAAACAGTGATTTGACAATGATTCAAACAACGATTCAAGCAATAATTTAGGCAGCAGTCAAGCACTCAACTTCTCACCACAGTTCTAATAATTAAGCTGTAGCTGGATATATATAAATGTCACTGGTACACAATGTACTTTCAGGTGGAATGTAAAATGTTGCTTACCTCGCTATAGGTATCAGATGCTGGGAAAAGGGTCTCAGCCCAAGAAGCAACACGGAGAAATGTCCCTGCTTTAGGTTGCTGCCTTGTGGCCTGCTGCTGCACGGCAGAGCAGTGGGCTCAGGGAGGCGGCAGGCTTTTATAGCATGAAGCAATGGACTTGTAGCCTTGGCATTTGTGCAAGTATGGCAACAGCAGGAGTTTAATTTTGTCTGGTCCCAGCCCTGGCTGGCGCTATTATCGCTTGATAAGACATGGCCCAGACTCCTTGGTCCCTGAGAAGATGCGGCCTTGTAGGGTTCTCACGGTTTGCCTGGTGGGGTGGGTACCAGCCAGCGACTCCTGGACTAAAGCACATGCCTCACTCATCCCCATCAGCACTGTTAACCTTTTGATGGGTTAACCTCTTCTCTGTGGCAGATGCTACAGCCTGAAAATAACCAAAATAACCCCAAACCCCCACCCAAAAAAGAGGAGGCTGGGTCAGACATAGCACAGAGCTGCCGTGCCACCTGCCTGGGAGTAGGAAGCGGAGCGTGTGAGCACAGCCTCATGGGTGGAAAGTGGGACAGGGCAAGGAAGTGGAAGGAGCTGGCAGCAATGCCACGGACTCCACTGACACTGAGGGTGCTGGGCACAGGGAGCAGGGACTGGGCAGGCAGGGAGGGAAGGGGAACCGGAGGGATGGGTGACAAAAGCAGGCAGGGGGGCACCACCTGAGGGATACCAGGAGAGCTTGCGCAGACCACAAGCTGGGGTGTGCAGCAACACTGTGGCGACTGGGCAGGGCAGCTGGGACGATGAGAGGGGAGAGTGATGGTGACAGTGATGACAGTTGTGCAGTGATGATGGGGATAAGGGTGGTATGGGGATAGCCAGGATGATGGGGATATTGGTGGTGACATTGGTGGTGATGGGGATAACCATGGTGATGGGGATATCGGTGATGTTGGGGATAACCGTGGTGATGAGGATAACCGTGGTGACATCGGTGGTGATGGGGATATCGGTGGTGATGGGGCTGACAGTGGTGATAGGGCTGACGGTGGTGACAGGGATAACCGTAGTGATGGTCCAGTCGCCGGAGAGCACCCGGCTCCCCTGGTCCCGGTGCCTCGTGATCCCGTGCCTGTCCCTGGATCCCCTGCCTGACCCGGGATCCCCCCTGGCTCCGGCCCCGCCCCTCACCTCGCAGCGTGCAGCCACGCTGCATCCGCGGCACCACCGATGACGTCACCCGCCCCCCGAGCGCCACGCGGGCGCGCGGCCACGCCCCCTGCCGGCGGGTGACGCCGCGGGGCGCGCCCAGTGCCCGAGGTGGGGGGGCGGACGGGAGGCGGGGGGTGAGCGGCCGTGGCGGGAAACATTGTATGGCGGAGGGGGCGGTGGCGGCTGGATATGCGGATATACGGAGCACCGGCCGCCGTATAGGGTGCGGGCGCTGAGCCGAGCCAAGCCCATCCGGGGGTACGGGGAGGCAGGGGCTGAGCTGAGCCCATCCCGGGCACCGGGGGTACGGGGAGGCAGGGGCTGAGCTGAGCCCATCCCGGACACAGGAAACACCGGGGGGCAGGGGCTGAACCCAGTCCAGCCCAGGGTACGGGGGTTACCGAAGGGCAGGGGCTGAGCCGAACCGAGCCTATCCCGGGGCTACCGGGGGACAGGGGCTGAGCCAAGCCGAGCCCATGCCGTGCTCCGCTCCCGTCCCGTCCCGTCCCGCCGTGCCCGGGGTGCAGCGGGCGCGGCGCATGCGCGGTTGGCGGGAGGCGGGCGGTGCCGCCCCGCTCCGCTCCGCTCTCTCTCGGTGGCGGCGCCGTGCTGCTCCTGCCCGCGCACAGGTACGGGGACGGGGCCCGCCGGGGCCCGCTGGCCGCGGGAGGGGCCGGGGGGAGAACCGGGGCGTGGGGTGCCGGTGCCCGGCAGCGCCCGGGGGGCGGGGGGGGCCGGAAACGGGTGTCCCGGGCGGAGCCACCGCCCGCCCTCCCCCTCCCCCGCTCGTCCTGCGGGGGTCGGGGAGCGTCCCGGTTACCGAGGGCTCCGGGACGGCTGGTGCCGCCGTGGTCTGGCTGCGGGGCGCGCCCGGCGGGGGTCCCGGTATCCCGGCGCTGCCGCGGAGGAGCCGCACCCGCATCCCCGTTCCCGCTCGCCATCGCGGAGACCCGGCGCGGGTCACCCGGGCGCTGCGACCGGGGACCCGATCGCCAAAGTTCCCGCTGCCCGGCTGGAGGCGGGTGGGAAGGGTGTCTCCAGCCTGTGGCTTGGGTTTGGGTGGGGACGGCGGAGGACACGCTTCCCACGGCCGTGACACAGCCGAGGAGGTCACCCCGGCGTGGGACAGCTGGTCACGGCCGCCCAGGATGGGGCGCTGGGGTGGGACATGCGGATCTGACCCCATCGGGGACAAGCATGGGTCCCTACCGTGTCCCTGCTGGAGCAGAAAACCGGGCAAGGGAAACCCAGCCCCATCCTCTGACTGTTCCTTGCTTCATGGCCTCCCAGGATGGGGCGCCGGGGAGCACACGCGGATCTGACCCCCATCGGGGGAAAACGTGTGTCGCGGCAGGCGCGGGGGTCTCTGCTCCATCCTCTGCCTGTTCCCTGCCCAGCCCCGACCGGCTCCCCACAGCCGTGCCGCAGCCAGGGGGTCATCCCTCTGCTCACACGGATCATTCCAGGGTGGGACAGCTGGTCATAGCCACCCAGGATGGGGCGCTGGGGTGGGACACACGGATCCGACCCCTATCAGGGAAAAACGTAGGTCTCACCTGGAGCAGTGGACTAGGCGAGGGGGTCTCTGCTCCATCCTCTGCTTATTCCCTGCCCAGCCCCGCTCCCCACAGCCAGGGAGGTTATCCTTCCGCTCACACTGATCATTCCAGGGCAGGACAGCTGGTCATAGCAACCCAGGATGGGGCGCCGGGGTGGGAAACGTGTATGTAGGTCCCTGCTGGAGCAGCAAACTGGGCGAGGGAAACCCAGCACCATCCTCTGCCTGTTCCCTGGGCTGTGGCGTAGCCTCCTGGGTATCCTCTGCCCATTCTCCTGGGTTATGGCCACCCAGAATGGGGTGCTGGGGTGGGACATGTGGATCTGACCCCCATCAGGGAAAAGCATGGGCCCCAGCTGGAGCAGTGTACCGGGTGATGGGGGTAATTGCTGCATCCTCTGCCTGTTCCCTGCCCAGCCCCGCTCCCTGCAGCCATGCCACAGCCAGGGAGGTCATCCCTCTGCTCACACTGATCATTCCAGGGCAGGACAGCTGGTCACAGCCACCCAGGATGGGGCGCTGGGGTGGGACACATGGATCTGACCCCATCAGGGAAAAGTGCGTGTCTCCTCTGCACTGTGGCTGGAGCAGTGAACAGGGTGAGGGAAACCCAGCCCCATCCTCTGCCTTTTCCCTACCCAGCCCTGCTCCTTGAGGGATCCTGCCTATGCCCCTGTGAGCTACCCAGCCCTTTGAATCTGCCGGCAGGATGTCTACATGCTTCTGCTGTGGCTTCATCGCTGGCTGTTAGACCCATATTTGGTAGCAATAATTGTTTACTCCCTTCTCTCTCCTTGCGCCTCACTGCTCAGAAGGGGAGGGGACATATTTTTGGGATCTTTGGCTTGCCCAGAGCCCATGGGTTGCCTGATAAAGGGACCAAAACCCCTTGTTGACTATGAGGTGAAACCCCCAAGAGCTAAATGAGCAGGCAGTGGTGTGTGGGGAGTAGTGGTCAAACATGCATCTTGCTCGCTGGGCAGCAGTGGCAGGAGCTTAGTGCGTCCTGAAGTGGCATGTCCCAGCAGATTTGGGGAAGGGGAGTGGGAAGGCCGGGGAAGAGGGAACAGGGGCTTTTGGGCTCCTCTCCTCTTTTGAATTGGGCTTTGCAGACTGCTGGGTGGAGAAATTCCCCCTGAAGCCCGTCTGTGCTCTCCTCTTGCTTTCCCCTTTCTGCCTGTCATGGTGACTAGCAAGCACGGGTACCCAGATTGGGGCACCTGGTGGTCTCTGGAGGCTGTGGGAGTACCCTCTGCCCCCCAACTACTGCCATCAGCATACTGTGCTGGAAGGTCAGCTTGCTAAGGACGCAGAAGACGTTCTGGGCAGAGCTGCTAGCGAAACACACTGTCATCCTGTCCTTGCTCACCCCAGCACCTGCCTTGGTGGTGGGCAGCCTGGGGGTGCTGCCATTTGTGCCTCCATCCCTTTGGAGGGCAGGGCATGCCTGGCAGGTGGGACAGGCCTGGGGATGCATGAGAAACGTCAGCAGTTAATGGCTATAGCTGCTTCTCATCAGCATGGGTGAGCTTGCGGGCAGGCTGCAGCTGTGATTCCCCAGCCCCGTGGCCCATTTCCCACGTGGAACAGGGCTGCCCTCCATGCAGGGGCAAGAGGATGCTCCTGCCCCGGCCATGGGTAACAGCTGGGTGGCTGCAGGGATGCCACAGGGCTAGGGCCAGACTCAATGGCCACTCATGCTCCCCAGGAACAAGCTCAGTCCTGGCTGGAAGAAACCATTTTGCTGTCCGACGTGGATGTGCAGCTGGGAAGGAGGAACTGGGCTGAATCAGCTCAGCAGCATGCATCACCATCACTGGCTGGTGCCACCAGCTCAGCTTTCCCATCAGCATGGGGCTAAGCCACCCATGCCCCCAGTGGCTACCATGGCTGCGTGTAATGGTCCCATACTGGGGAATCCTGACACTGCCTGGTCTGGCTTCTTATAAGGTTAATTTTTGACCCAGTTCATCATGCTGTTCTGCAGATTGCGATGTGCCAGACAAGCCACTGCTAGCGAGATTCTCAGTGGCCCAGTACCTGCCTGGCTATGTCAGCGGCCAGGCTGGCAACCGCATACCTGTGGAAAACCTCAGCAGCTGATACAACTTCCTGCAGCCAACTCCCAGCCCCGGGGTGGTCTGGAGCAGGGCCTTTCCCAAGGGGAATGTGGCATTGTCATAAAAAAAAATCCCAAACAAACCCAAACCTCATACTGAATCTCCCTTGAAAATGTTAAAATTGTTGTGTTTAAAGATTTGCAGCTTGTTCTGGAAACCGGCTGCGAGTTCGCCAGCAGGCTGCTGTTGGATTTTGGTTGATTTGGGGCTTTTTAAAAGATGTGAGACCTCCTCTGTAACCGTTCTCACAGCGCTGAACGCCACCGGTACAAATATAGCAGTTATGTCACGTGACGGAAAACTCGCTCGCAGTGGTCCCAGCAATGATGCTGTGGTTCCTCGGGCCGGCACGGCGCTGTCTGCCTGCAGCCATCCCTGTGTGCGCTGCTTCTGCCTCTAAACAGAGCCTGGAGACCACCACCACCAGGGTGGGTTTGCTCACCTGGTGTGAGATGGAGACAGCCAGGATGGGTCTCAGGAGAGTAAAACCCCATCAAGAACTGCCTCCCTTCATTTTAGGGTTGGCTCAGGAGCATGCTTGCGGCTTGAAGGGTTACATGCCGCTTGCAGTAAAATGCAGAAGTGTTTTAATCTGCCTGCTGGCTGGTGGGCTAACTGCTGGGGTGCCTTATCTGCCTTTGCATACCAACAACTGATTGAGAACGGGTTTGCTTACTCTGGAGGCAAGCCAGCACCAGAAATTTGGTCTGTGTTCATCGAGACTTGGTTTGTTTGGGTCTTTTTCTTTCTCTTTTCAGAGGGACAGCTTGAATTTCGCTGCCCTTTTTCTTAGTTTTTCTGGTTTGCAGCACTGGGCTCCCACGCTGTCTCATCTGTTATGTCTCATCCCGCTTTTCCTTCCCCATGTGGTACCCATAGAGGAGAGGTTTGTAGGGACTGAACCCTCGGCTGGTGCCCTCACAGGAGACAGCAGATATACAGACCCTGTGTGATTAATTGCCACGTTCACTGACACATTGCCTCAGGGTTTGATGAGGTGTGTTTCTTACGCAGCAGAGAGCGTTTCTGCTTTAGGCATCGTTGTCAGCAAATTTCTGCTCCTGGAGCCTGAACTGTTTCCGTAGAATATGGGAATTAAAAGGAAGCATCTTCCATTCCTGTGAGGGATTGCTTGATGTTGTGAACACCTTCCTTGTCGAGCTCTGTCGTCTTTGTAATAACTTGGGAGTAGGAAGGCTTGAGCAGTCATCTTCCTGTGGTGTCCTGGAAAATGCAGTGGACCCTGCGATGGGTGTGCTAAGTTGTCTGGCACAACATCTCATTTTGGGTGGTTTTGAGACGGCAAGATGAGACTGCAGAAATGGCCAGGCATGGTCTGGCTCCTCTCGGTTCCTCTCTGCCATCCGGTGTCCTCCCCTCCCCTTCCTCCGTGGTCTCTGACCTTGTCCTGGCAGTGGCATGTTCTCCTTTTCCTGTGGAGAGACGGAAAGCAGCTTTATGCTCAACTTGTGAATATTTTTAGATATACAGAAGATGGCCTGGTGACCGCAGCAGCCTGCTCTGCGTATAAAATATTCAAAAAATCCTTTCTATGGCAGAGTGTTCCTTGTCCGTTCAGCTCTGCAGCTTTTCTAAGGTGTCTGGGTGGACAGCAATGGCACAGACGGGCACATTTGTTGCCTCCTTGCCACTGCCACCACGCTTCCTCGCTCCGGACCTCCCTTGCTCTGGACCCAAAATGCATTTCATTCCTTGTCAGCAGAGCTAGTGGGGGCTGCGGGCCTCCGCAGAAACATTGCTGAACGGCTCAGGAATGCGGAGCTGGAGCCACTCCATGTGCTGGCGGAGGCGGCACGTTCCTCCATCCCTGCCTGCCTCCCTGCACAGCCAGCATGGCTTTATGGCTCTGCAGGAGCAGGACCCTTGCCCTCTGGCTTGCCCTAGGCAGAAATCAAATGTAGGAACTTTTTACCTATCACGGATCCTGCCCCTAGCCCACTGGGGTCTATGGTTGGGAGCAGCCCACACCGGTGTACCCCCCTTCTGCGGGTGATCAGAGCTGGCAGTGATGGGCAGGGATGCGCAGGCTTGCTGTGTGCTGCTGTGATGTATGGAAGGCGAGGTGAGCTGCCAGCAAGCCTTGTCCAAGAACCTTCCTGTGCCAGAGTGAGGATGCACGTGGCCAGCAACCTTTCCCTGACAGCCATAATAGGAGGCCTGGTAGGAGAAAATCAGTCTCAAAGAGAACAAGCAGATATAGTGCATCCTGCTGGTGCTCTTACATCCTCCTACGAGCTGAGATTTAACAAGGCAGCCTGGGTCAAGGCAGAGCAGCAGGCTCCTTCCCCAAGAGTAGGCTCTTGGGGAGAGGAAAAGGGATGTCATGCTGGAGAGTGTCAGGTTGGGACCAGTTGCAGACTGGAGATGCTGAGTAGGGCAGGAAGAAGGATGTGACACAGGGACCTCGAGGGGTGCAGCTACCTGGGAAAGAGCTGGAAACTGCTGCACAGCGGGTAAACCCGAAGGAACAGGCTCTACAGCAGGCAAGTCGGGTGCTTATTTACAACCTCCTTTTACTGTTTGTCATTTATTTCCGAATTTGCTCTGCTGTAAGAATACCATCATTTTAGTTAAGTATTATTAAACCTGGTGAGTGTCAGAGCCCTGTTGAGCAGTACTTGCTCTGAAGCTGATGTACGCAGTCCTTCAAGCTTGAAGCTGATCCTTCAAGCTGGACCTGGCTTTGGGCCTGTTTCACGTGGTGTGGTGCACTTCTCGTGCGGCCTTGCAATGAGACCTGCAGTTCGTCGCCCTCCTGCACGTCATCCTGTGCAGGGATTCCCTGGCCCTGTGTGCAGCCGCTGCTGCTCTAGACCCTGATCTCTGAGCACTCACTCGATATGAGTGGTGCTTTCCCTTGGTAATTATTTTTAATGGGCAGGTTCAGTGCCTGCTGCCCTTATCTCGACTCCCTGAGCCGCTCTGAACTTTTCCGTCCCTCTGGGTCCATGTGTCCTCAGGCTGCCAGCTCAGCACCATCCACTGCTGGTGTGGGGGGCCCTGATAGCAAGCGCAGAGCCCTTCCAGCTCTGGGTCAAAGCTTGGTTTTCCTCTTGTGGCTTCTGTGTCCGGCAGGTTTAATTATAACCCCTTCTGTTGCACTCTCCTGGCTTATCTCACATGCTTCTGCACGCTTGCTTCCTCCTTGCTGGCAGTGCATCTGCTGGGTACCAGCAACCATTGCTCCTGTGGACACTCGGGCTTTGGGACCTTGGGACGAGGAGACAAGGATCCCAACCCTTGCCAGACACCCCGGGGTTGGCACATTGCTGTGAAGTCGGAATCACCAGCACAGGGTGCAGCCCTTGCTTGCTACTAGAAGCCGCGTCCTGCCTTTTGGGGAGCAGAGGTGCTGCTAGAGGGGGAGGAGAGGAAGGACCCTGCACACTGGAGGGGCCGGCAGCCAGAGGTAACCCATCTGTCTCCTCCAACAGGTGACGCAGGAGTGGGGACAGCTCAGCCGCCACCATGGTTGCCCTCTCACTGAAGATCAGTATCGGCAATGTGGTGAAGACGATGCAGTTTGAACCCTCCACCATGGTGTACGACGCCTGCCGGATGATCCGCGAGCGGGTGCCTGAGGCCCAGATGGGACAGCGTAAGTGCATGGTGGGGCTGACTGCCGTAGCAGGGCTACCCCAGCTTTGGTCCTGGTATTTCACTGGTCTCCCTTTCGTCGCCTGTCTCTGTCCATCTGGGCATTCCCAGAGCAGTGTGAGGGTGAGGGGAGCAAGGTCCAAGTCCTCCTGCCCAGTGGAGATGAGGGGCTGAGCTCCTCAGCCTCTTTCCTTGACACCCCAGAGAAATTTGGGGGGTTGGAAGGTAGGAAAACACATTTTGAGTGAATACTCGTTGAGCAATGTGGGCCTACTGTTCTTTTTTATCTCTGCTCCTCTCTCCTACTTGCATCCATCAGCAATAGCCATAACTAGGTGGGTTTAAACAGTTCTGTGGATCATAGCGAGTATTAATAAACGATGTCAGTTATTTTTTCCTTTCTTGGGGGATATATATAGTCCTCTGTCAGGTCTGCCCCCCACCAGTAGCTCTCTGCCAGACCCGTGGTGGTGCTCCATGACCTTGCTAAGCCTTTCCAGTTCTGATATTTCCCTGCTGCTGCCAGGCTCAATATTAAGCTGATGGCTCACACGCTCATGATGTGACTCACGCCCACGCGGATGTGGCCTGTCACTGTTGTAGAAGGGGGGGCGCTGGAGCTCTGGGACATCGTTTAGGGGGCTCTCCTGGGTCTCTGCCGCCCCCGAAAGTGGCTGTGCCATGGAGGAGAGGCAGCAAACAGGAGGTCAGGAGTCGTGGGAAGAGGAGGGGGAGTGCGGCGACATCTGGGAGCAGTGAATTCCTTGAGGATGAAAGGAAATGCCTTCTCGCCTCGTGCCCGGCTGTCCAGCGGTCTGACAGAACACGGCTTTCAGTTTCGGAAAGGGAGTGGATGTTTGTGTGGATGCGGGGCTGTAGCCTTTGTGGAGGGAGCATTGCATTTCCTGCTCCTGGGCGTGAGCCAGCCTGCTTATAAAAAAAAGGCAAGGGGAAAGCCTTAAAGGGAACTGCTTATTACCGAGCTCCTTTTCAGTTGCTCACAGCTTTTCTTCTCCTATCAGTTCCCTCGACTTTTTTTTCTCATTGCTCTACTTACCCAGGGACACTTGAGGATCCCTTTCCGAGCAGCCTGAGTTTTTTGTCCATTTTGTGCTGGGCAAGCTTCAGTGTAGGTTTCCTGCTTTTCTCTTACTCTGTTTCGGGAAGTGTCTCTCCCTGCCCAAGTTATGGATCTGGGGCAAGCTGCTCAATTTTCAGTGCTTTAGAGTTATCCTCTTGGAATTCACTTTCAAAATAGCTTTTTTTTTTTTTTTTTTAAATATAAAAATAAAATGGCATGCCTCCCTGCTTTTTCTGCTCCCTGTTTAGTTGAATCCTGATGGCAGCGTTAACCAGGCAGGAGCAGGGCGGCTCAGGAATTTGTCCCTCCCCACAGAGAGCTGCCAACGAGATGACGCATTATAAACATAGCCAGCCAAGACAGCCTGCGGCGCAGGGTTGTTGCAAAGGTGGAGAAGGACCTTTCCCAGGGCAAAGCCAGGCGTGGTCCTGGCCTCTTGCAGCAGGAAAACAGAATGATCCCTGTGGGTATGAGCTGGGGTGCCACTGTCTGGGCTCCAGAAGCAGCACTTTCCCCAGGCACCCCAGCTCTGAGGGAGCTCTGTTTGGTGAACAGCGCTTATTCACCACCTCTGAGACCTTGTAAGTCTTGATCTCATCCTCTGTCAGCTTCCTCGTCCCCCAACAGAGGAGTCGCATCTCCTTTAGTCCCTCGTACCCAGGCTCCGTCATTTACATTGCCCCTCTGTGTATCTTTTCAAACTCAGCCACATCCTCCTGGGGAGGTGCAGACAACTCCACCGTGGAACATGCCAAGTGTGGATGTGCCTAGGTTTTATAGACCAGTTCCCAGCACCTTTCTGGGTGATACCCAGCGTTTTACTACCTTGCTTTGGCTACTGCTACACGTTGCACTGAAGATTCCTGAGAGCTGTCAGCCACAACTCCATGCTCTTCCTGCTGTTGTGGCTATGAGTTCCAAGTTCAGCATTGCGTAGGCATGCTTCAGATGATTTTTTCCATAGATAACTATGGTAAAAAATGTACCTTGAGGTTTGCTTGCCAGGATTGTCACCCCTCACTAGGTTTAGGCTCTAGTGTTCACAGTGCTGCCATGCTTCATGCTCTGACCTGCGCCAATGCATATTCCTGGGCACAGGCTGGCATCTTGGTGGCTCTGTCCTGTGCAGGATTATCCAGGAAAACACTTCACCTGTTTTTTAGCCAATGATTTTGGGCTGTTCCTCTCGGATGAAGACCCGAAGAAAGGTATCTGGCTGGAGGCTGGGAAGGCTCTGGACTACTACATGCTTCGGAATGGGGTAAGCATCCATCCCATGTCCTGTGGTACCAAGCTTGTACCCGCCTATCTTGGCTCCATGGCTGGATGTGACCACAGTGTAGAGATGTGTGTGGATGCCTGTCTTGCTGCGTTGCATTGTACCCTGCAGCACCACACATCCCCTCAACAGTTGCACTGGGGAAACAGGGGTGATTGCCATGATGGTGGGATGCGGGTGCCCTGCTCCACTGCCACTGCTAAGAACTGTGTTCCGCTGTGCCCACAGGACACCATGGAGTACAAGAAGAAGCAGCGGCCCCTGAAGATCCGCATGCTGGATGGAACAGTGAAAACAGTGATGGTCGATGACTCCAAAACTGTCACAGACATGCTTATGACAATCTGTGCCCGTATTGGTGAGAGGAGGGGGCAGCAACAGGGAGGAGGAAGGGAGGTGGAGGGAGATGGCAATATCTGATGGGGGAACTAGGGGAACAGCAGCAACTCTGTGGCAGATGACTTGGCAGCAGGGATGTCTGAGTGGTGCATGACACTGGGGAGGGAGCACTGCTCTGCACCCATGCTTCACTCCAGGCTCTGTACTGGGTAGCATTGTTGTGCTGAACGTGGTCCTCTGCTCTCCTGCAGGCATCACCAACTACGATGAGTACTCACTTGTTCGGGAGATAATGGAAGAGAAGAAAGAGGAGGTAACCGGCACGCTAAAGAAGGACAAGACCCTTCTGCGAGATGAGAAGAAGATGGAGAAGCTCAAGCAGAAGTTGCACACAGATGATGAGTGTATGTGCCTGCATGTGCTGGGGACAGGGTCAGCCTTTGCTGAGAGCAGTGGGGAGTGGAGTAGGAACCCCTGCAAGGGGAAGATCCAGTGCAGGGGAGTGGAGGTGACAGTGGGGAGGACTGTGACAAGGGAATATGTGTCCATGCTCCCTGGAGTGTCTTCTGCTTGGAAGCCCAGGGCAAAGGGGTGAGAGTCAGGTTGCTCTCATCTGTTTCTTGCTCCACGTGAGCAGCCCTGGGGCGGGGATCTACCTGCCTGGGTGCCTGCGCTTGCTCATGCCCTGGCATTGCCTGCAGTGAATTGGTTGGACCATGGCCGGACCCTGCGTGAGCAAGGCATTGATGACAACGAAACACTGCTGCTGCGGCGCAAATTCTTCTACTCTGACCAGAATGTGGACTCCAGAGATCCTGTGCAGCTCAACCTGCTCTACGTGCAGGTACAGCTCCCTAGAGCTCCTGGCTTTGCTGTCCCGTGCTTGTTGCCTCCTCGGGGGCTGAAGTTGGGCTGGTGACTGAAGTTTTTACCGGCAGCCACCACAAGGGGCACTTCAGGGTGCCCGGTTATCTCTAGGGTAAAAAGCAGCACTGGCCATCCCAACCCTGGCCGTCTGTGTGTCCTGGAGGTCCTCAGTGGATGCCAGGTCTCTAGAACCATTCTGAATTCCTGCTGCTGTTCCTCTCCCAGGCATGGGTGATGGTCCTTGTGGGACAACCTGGTCCTAGATCGTGCTGTTTTTCGGGGCTGCTTCTTTTCTGTCTGGAAAACAGCTCCTCCCTGATGTGGAGGGAAGCAGTGACAGGGCTGTGTGGCTGCCCAGCCCACAGCCGTGTCTTCTCTTCCTACACAGGCTCGTGACGACATTCTGAACGGTTCCCACCCTGTCTCCTTTGACAAAGCCTGCGAGTTTGCTGGCTACCAGTGCCAGATCCAGTTTGGGCCGCACAATGAACAGAAACACAAGCCAGGTTTTCTGGAGTGAGTGTCTTAGGGAGTCCCAGGTGGCTTGAGCAGCTTGGCAGCCCCCAGCACTGCACCAGCACATGGGGCTTAGGGACACAGATATTTCTGGAGCAGCCCCTCCTCGCTGCAGCACAGTGCTCAAGGTGTGGAGTTCCACTTTGGCTGCAAGGGGTGCCAGCCCCCCATCCTACTCCCTCTATCACCCCCCAGAATATGCAGCCAGCTCTGATGGGGGGACTCCCAGCCTGCTCTTCTCTGATGCTGCAGGAGAGGCTGCATCCTCAGCACCTCCACCCCTCTCTACAAGGCAGCTGCCAGGCTAGTTTTCATTACTGCAGCCTCTCTTGTATCCTTCCTGCTTCCCAGAGCTCCCAGCCCATGCCCTGGCAGGGGTTTGTCCGAGGCTCTGGGTTGTGCCTCTTTGTAGTTGAAGACAAATGCTGGTTTCAGGCTCTGCTGCTAACAGCTGGCTTGACTGTCTCTTGGCAGACTCAAGGATTTCCTGCCCAAGGAGTACATCAAGCAGAAGGGAGAGCGCAAGATCTTCATGGTACGTGCAAGGGGCATGTTCAGGCCTAGGGTTCTTGTTCCTTCACCAAAGGCTGAGGCTGCCCTTGTCTCTGGGGGCAACACGTAGCAACTTGGCGGGTGAGAAAGAGGTGCGTGAAGCTGTAAGTGTGCAGACAAGGCAGCTCCTGAGGAACCAGAGATCACAGGAATGCTTTAATAGGGGCAGGGGATGCCATTGAGGTGGGGGGAACTTGGGAAGCCTGTGGCAATGCAAAGAGGGCATAGTGAGGGGACTGTGAAGCTAGCATCTTGTTCTCTCTTTGCTGCTGCAGGCCCACAAGAACTGTGGGAACATGAGTGAGATTGAAGCCAAAGTTCGCTATGTGAAACTTGCCCGTTCCCTGAAGACCTATGGTGTTTCCTTCTTCTTGGTCAAGGTAGAGCAGTGGCTTCCCCAAGTCTCACCTCTCACCAGCCAATATTCCTCTACTCCAACATCCTTCCATCTTTTGTGTCCCCAGCTGCTATCCTTCAACCCACATTGCTCTGTTTTTTCCTGTGTCTCCTTCTTCTTGCCTTTCCTTGTGCACTGCCGTCCCACTTCTTCGTTCCTGCTTTTTCTCTTTTTCAAACCTCATGTCATGTTGTGACACCTGAAAAGTGTGGCCTTGAGGGTGTTTGGTAGCCACAGCAGGCCTCAAAGGTCTCTGCCTGGATGGATCTGTCCTAGGGACAGCCCACAACCCTTGTTTTGTGGCCTGCAGGAGAAGATGAAGGGGAAGAACAAGCTGGTGCCGCGGCTGCTGGGGATCACCAAGGAGTGTGTGATGCGTGTGGATGAGAAAACCAAAGAAGTGATTCAGGAGTGGAGCCTGACCAACATCAAACGTTGGGCAGCCTCGCCCAAGAGCTTCACCTTGGTAGGGGCCAGCCCTGGTCCTCAACCTCACTCCCTTCCAGTGTCCCTGTAGCGGGCTGCTTTCGCAGCAGCCTTTCTCCTGGTCATTGCCCTGTGGTGGGAGGCCTTGCCCTCCTCTGGTGCCTCTCCTGGCTGCCTTTTTGGAGGCTGGCACTTAGGTGCTTAGCGCATACCAGAGGGGCTCAGGATGGCTGCCAGTGCCCTGCTCTGGTGCTACCTTGTGCCCTGCTGTTGCAGGATTTTGGAGATTACCAGGATGGTTACTACTCGGTGCAGACCACAGAAGGGGAACAGATCGCCCAGTTGATCGCCGGCTATATTGACATCATCCTCAAAAAGGTGAGGCTGTGCTGAGAAGCATACTGATAACTGGCTGCTCTCTAGAGAGGGGTGTAGGTGCCCCTTCCAGCTACCTCCAGGTAGTAGTTGGCACATGGTGCTGCATGAGGAGCTGGAGATGGGGCAGGGGAATCTTGTGGCCCTGGTATGGTGCCTGGGCTGCAGAAGGAGGGGAAGGCTAGGAGGTATGTGCTGGCCGTCACATTTCTCTCTCACTCCACAGAAAAAGAGCAAAGACCACTTTGGACTGGAAGGAGATGAGGAGTCCACCATGCTGGAAGACTCCGTGTCTCCAAAGAAGTAAGTCTTCCAGAAGCAAATTAACTGCCAAGTGGAAGCTAAAAGGAGAGCGAGCTCCAGCCAAGCTTGTAGCATAGCATGTCTGGAGGAAGAGCTGACAGTCCTTCGGTGGCAGCACTCCCACAGAGCCTGGTGCTGGGGCCATGGACATTCCTTCACCTGGTATGTCTCCCCATTACAGGTCGACAGTCGTGCAGCAGCAGTTTAACCGCGTGGGCAAGGCAGAGCTGGGCTCAGTGGCTCTGCCAGCCATCATGCGGACAGGGGCTGGAGGGCCAGAAAACTTCCAGGTGGGCACGATGCCACAGCCTCAACTGCAAATCACCAGTGGCCAGATGCACCGAGGGCACATGCCTCCCCTGGTAAGCTCTTCCTGTGCCCGCCATAGGGCACAAACACTGGAAGGTGCGCATCAGGCTCATGTGGACTCATCTGTTTGGGTTTGTGGCTAGGAGTTGGCCTGCCACGAATAGCTGGGGCTCTGTGCCTCTGGCCATGTCCTTGCTGGCCTGACTGAGCTGGTGTCTTCCCACACCCATGCTGCAAACTTGAGCTACACCCTGGTGTTTTTCCCTAGCCAGCAGCTGCAGCCTCTCCTTCAGATTAAGCTGCCTCTAGCTGTCCCCTCTGGTGCCACCTTGTGCCTGGCTTTGGCACCCTCCACGTACTCTGCAGCCCAAGAATCACTTGGAAAAGGCCACGAAGAGGCTGTTTTCTTCAGCCTCACTCAGCCTGCTTTAGGCCTTGCTGTTAAAGCCTTGTGGGGTCCCATGGTATCTGCTCCCCACTCCCCAAGAGCTGGTTAACTGTGAAACTCACTGGTATCCATGTTTGGATGGGGCATTTCCCAGTGGGAGGTTGCAGAGGAGAGACCTCCTTTTTGCTAGGTGCACCCCTCTTTGTGGAGGTGCCTACCTAAGTGCTGTTATCAACACTGTGTTAACCCATGTTGTAGGGGGGTACTTGAACAATATGTTTAAGCCTAGATTTCAAGCCTTGGGCATACCTCGATCTGTCCGTGTGTTGCAGACTTCAGCCCAGCAAGCCCTGACTGGTACCATCAACTCCAGCATGCAGGCTGTGCATGCAGCCCAGGCCACACTGGATGACTTCGAGACCTTGCCGCCCCTCGGGCAGGATGCTGTGAGTGCCAGCTGAGGGCGGGGTGCTGGGAGGGGGAATTTGCTGGAGGTTGCTGGCTGGGCTGGGTGACTGGTTGTGTTCACAGGAGACGTGTCAGCAGCTCCTGGGAAAGTCTACCTGCAGAGAGGTGGGGTTGTCTCCCACTCTGGGAGCAGGAGTTGTGGGGACACTTGGTCACGTTGCTTTCTCAGGATGTGCTAGGGAGTTTTGGGTGGTCATAGCTCTTCCTACTTCCTTGCCTTCTCTTTTCTGCATCTCTCTGTGTGGGCATGGGTGTGGCTTCCCACCGCCTCCTCCACTGCCTCCTGACCCGGTTCTCCCAATTTCAGGCATCTAAAGCTTGGCGCAAAAACAAGATGGATGAGTCAAAGCATGAGATCCACTCCCAAGTGGATGCTATCACTGCTGGCACAGCCTCGGTGGTCAACCTCACTGCAGGTATGTGGAGGGTTGGAGAAGAAAGATGCCCTCCATCAGAAGAAGTCAGCCTGCTCCAGATGGAGCTAAATCAGCTCCTGCTGCTGCTGATATGCCTGTAAAGTCAACTGTGCCCTTGCAGAGTGCCCTGCCTTTAGATGCCTCAGCATCTCTGCCTGTGCCCAGCCCAGTTCTTCTTCCCAGTCCTTTGGCTGACCTCTTCTCTGAACCAGGAGCTCCCTGACATAGCTCCAGGCACAGCCATGGCGCAGTGCAGCTCTCCTTCCCCTGGCTCTCCTGCCCAAACTAGGGTGATGCAACCACCTTTCAGGCTTAGGAGCCAGGATTTCCCTCCCCATGCTCCCAGGAAGGAGAACCACATCAGTGACAGGCACAGGGATGCTCTTTGAGCATCACCTGAAGCATGTCCCATCCTGACTCGTCTCTTCCCTGTGCAGGAGATCCAGCAGACACAGACTACACTGCTGTGGGCTGTGCTGTCACCACCATCTCTTCCAACCTGACGGAGATGTCCAAGGGCGTAAAGCTGCTGGCTGCGCTGATGGAGGACGAGGGAGGCAATGGGCGGCAGCTTCTGCAGGCAGCCAAAAACCTGGCAAGCGCCGTCTCAGACCTGCTGAAAACAGCACAGCCTGCTAGTGCTGAGGTGGGGACAGGAGGGACTGTGGGTCCTCCTAGAAGAGGGTGGAAGCCAAAGGGTAACTTCGATTGAGTTTTTAGGGCATATTCCTAGTGTTGCTTTTGCCTTGTTCCTCACAGCCTCGTCAGAATCTCCTGCAGGCTGCTGGCCTCGTGGGTCAGACTAGCGGGGAGCTGCTGCAGCAGATTGGAGAGAGCGACACCGACCCACGGTTCCAGGTGAGTGCATCTATTGGCAGACAGGGACACAGTTGGCCTTTGCACAGAACCGGCAAGAGGGCTCTGCACTGAAGTTTGGCCAGAGTTTGGCAGTGACTTTGCTGAGGTAGGGGCTAGGCCATTGCCCATCTCTGCCTAGAGCCACTGTGATATAATGCCTCTTATCTTGTGGATTCCCGTGTAGATCCCAGAAAGCCGGCGTGCTTGGATCCTGCCTACCACAGACCCAAAGACGGTAAAAAGGGGGCTGTAGGCATGGCTTGGTGGTCCTTGCCCTCTCTGATGTGAAGGGTATTCTTCTGGGTACAATCAGCTGAACTCTTTGGAGAGGGGCTCTTGTCAAAAAATCTGCTTTTCTGGTGGTTGGCCTTCAGAAGTCCATGCACTCGGGTTGCCACTCAGGTGACTGCTGCTCCGGGTGTCCTCCTTCACAGCAGCTTTGCCTCCTGCCTGCTGCTCCCTGCCTTTGGGAGCTGCTGGTGTGATCCTATCAGAGAACCAGGTAGCTGGAGCCTCGTGAGGTGGTTTATTTTGTCTGAGCTGAGTCTTGCTTTCCCATGACTACTCCTTCCAGCGCCTGGGAGATAGCACACCAGGCTAGGGAGGAGGATTTAGCCATAAAATAAAAAAAAAAACCAGACTCCAAAAAGAAGGGGAGTCTGTTCACGACAACCGCACAGCCTCAGCACGAGCTGCACAGAGGGCCAAGGGGAGCAGAAAATCTATCACCACGGCAAGAGGCCATGTTCAGCCAGGCAGCAGTACCAGGAACGTATTTAGGACCTGGAAAACAATTTGAGTGTGTACACGTTTTGCCCTGCAGCTGCCAGACCCGAGTGTATCTACTTCCCTCCTTGGTCTTGGATGCTTTGGTCTGGGGACTCTGGAGCTGGGTGCATGCATTCTCTGGTCTCTCCTGTCTGGAAAGGTGGCAGATTGCAGTGGGAGTAGTCTTGGCTTGCAGAAAGCGAGGGCATGATGTGATGTTTTTGGCTTGGTGACTAGAGGTTTAGCTGTCGTGGGGTGTGGAGCCACCTGCTGTGAGCACACACACAGCAGAAAGGTTGCAGATGAAGCAGGCAGAGCGTGCTGCCCTGCGTACCAAGGTTTTTGCCCCAGCCATTTGGTGTCTGGTGCTGTTGTTGCCAGTTTTCACTGGCAGTGTGCCACAGGACCTGATCCTGATGTCTGCAGCATGCTGTCCTGTCATGTTTGAAGCGCTGCAGGAAGGCATGCTGGCAGGGTGGCCTGTGACTTCCCTGCTGTGTGCCGGGGAGAGGAGGCTGGTTGCTGAGTCATACATCTCCTTTAGCCCTAGGAATCACAGCAGGAGTGTAGCCTATCCCTAGTGGGCTAGAAAATAGCTGTCCTGCTTGCCATACAGGCGACCAGTGTGAGCAGCATCTCCTGCTCACCTCTTTCTGGTGGGATCAGCTCCTGGGCTGGCAGCTGCCCCCAGTGTGGCTGTGCTGCGGCCAGCCTGCACCTGCCACTTGTCCGGTGTGTTTGCCATTTCTTTGCCATTTGGCTTTGCACCCAGCAGTGCCTTGCAGCAGGTTGTTGCTGTAGCGCGACTGGGAGTTTGTTGTGGTTTGTTGTCTGGGGATTGGGCAGTGAGCAGTTAGTGGGTGTTGGGGTGATGTTGAGCATTGCTTGAGCTGCTCTGAGTGGTGTTTGTGGCAGTGCCGCAGTGCAGGCTGTGACTCAACGCCAGGTTACAGCCTCACTGCTAACTGTAGCACACACTGTAGTAGAGATGGGGTCAAGGTGTTGCCAGCCACTCCGATGCTGGGACACAGTGGATGAAAGGCCCCAAGAGCTCACATTTCCCCACTGAATATTTCACAACAGCCTTGTGGGCGGCTGCCGGTGCTCCCACTGTGGTGGCTTCTGTACTGACACTCTCCTTTCCCCGCAGGACATGCTCATGCAGCTTGCGAAGGCGGTGGCCAGCGCCGCTGCAGCGCTGGTGCTTAAAGCCAAGAATGTGGCTCAGAAAACGGAGGATGCAGCGCTGCAGACGCAGGTGATCGCAGCAGCCACCCAGTGTGCCCTCTCCACCTCCCAGCTAGTGGCCTGCACCAAGGTAAGCAGCAAGGTTAACCCTTACCTTTGCATGGCTGCAAGCATCACCTGGCTAGTTGCTGCTCCACGCTGAGGTCTCATGTGTCGGGAGTACATATCCTCAGGTGGGACATTAGAGGCTCCAGAAGCGTGGGCTGCCTGAGCTGGGGTCGTTGCTGCTGTGCCCAAGCACTGAATGTTCTCTTCAGAGAGGCAAAAGCTGGGGGCAGCTGTCCCTGCACAGCTCTTACAAGGAGCCCACCATGCTCACTACCCAGCTTTTCTCCTCTCCTCCAGGTAGTGGCTCCCACCATCAGCTCCCCAGTATGCCAAGAGCAGCTGATCGAGGCTGGCAAGTTAGTGGCCAAGTCGGCAGAGGGCTGCGTGGAGGCCTCCAAGGCAGCCACCGATGATGACCAGCTCCTGAAGCAAGTGGGGGTGGCAGCCACTGCTGTCACCCAGGCTCTGAATGACCTGCTGCAGCACATCAAGCAGCATGCCTTGGGCGGGCAACCAATCGGACGCTACGACCAGGCCACTGACACCATCCTCAATGTCACCGAGAACATATTCAGCTCCATGGGCGATGCTGGTGAGAGTGGCTGATGGCACCCAGCGTAGAGTGCAGTGGATGGGGGGGGTATCGAGGAGCCCATGGGACTTATTAAAAGACCTTTCCTTTCTCCCTCAGGGGAAATGGTGCGTCAGGCTCGTATTCTGGCCCAGGCCACTTCTGACCTCGTCAATGCCATCAAAGCTGATGCAGAGGGAGAGACAGACCTGGAGAATTCACGCAAGCTGCTGAGCGCAGCCAAGATCCTGGCCGATGCCACTGCCAAGATGGTGGAGGCTGCAAAGGTCAGTGGTGTGCGGAAGGATGGATGGTGGCTTTGGCCCCCAGCCCCACCAGTGCTGTTAGCTTAGTGCTCTGAAGGGCACGAGCAGCCTCTGGGAGGGGGAGTAGTTGCCAGAGCAAGATCCTGCACCGAGCTGAGGACCTATGTGATGGCATGAGGCTTCTATAGCAGAAGGCTGTTAACTCTTCTGACGTCGAGGTATCCTGGAGAGGCTTTGGGCATCTCCACTGTAGGAGGACGGCTGTCTTGGGGGACTACCTGGCATCAGGCTGGAGCAGAAATGCTGCAACAGGAGGACAAGGGACCTTGTGGTTCCTACGAGGTGCGATGGGTTTCCTGCTTTCTCCAGGGAGCTGCAGCTCACCCAGACAGCGAGGAGCAGCAGCAGCGGCTGCGTGAGGCAGCAGAGGGGCTCCGTATGGCAACCAATGCAGCAGCCCAGAATGCCATCAAGAAGAAGCTCGTGCACAAGCTGGAGGTGAGAAGCCAGAAAGCAGCCACAGAGGGCAAGGAAGTGTGGTCCAAGAGTGAGATCTGGCCAGAAGTCCCTACATCCTTGCACTTTCCAGAAGGATAAAGTCCTTCTCACATACTATGTTCTCCAGAGACCCTCTTCCCTCCCCTCCCCTTCCTTTCCCTTCCCCTTCCCATGCTAACCCATGACTCTCTCTGCCAGCACGCAGCCAAGCAAGCTGCTGCCTCCGCCACCCAGACCATTGCCGCTGCGCAGCATGCTGCCTCTTCCAACAAGAACCCTGCCGCTCAGCAGCAGCTGGTGCAGAGCTGCAAGGTAAGGGCCTGGGCCTGATCCCAGTGTCTCCTGCGCCGCCTCCCTGTCCCTTCTGTCACCAGCCACGCTAGGGCTCCGTGTTCAGCTACAGCAGGCAGGCTGGACTCTGGTGTCCTTGCGGGAGCTGGTCTTTTGGTTGCTGGTACTGGGTTTGGTCCTTGGAGAGTGCCAGCTCCTGGATGAGCCTCTCCAGTCACCCTTCTCTCCAACAGGTGGTGGCAGAGCAGATCCCGATGCTGGTGCAGGGCGTGCGAGGAAGCCAATCCCAGCCGGACAGCCCCAGCGCCCAACTGGCTCTCATTGCGGCCAGCCAGAACTTCCTGCAGGTACGCAGAGCTTTCCACGCTGGCTCCAGCACAGCCATTGCTGCATTCGTGCTCTGCCTGGCCCTCCTAACAAACCTACTGCAGGTGGGCAGCAGAGAGAGGCTGCATGTTTGTCCTATTCTCATGGCTTCTTCTTTTGGCCTGGCAGCCTGGTGGCAAGATGGTAGCTGCAGCCAAGGCCACCGTCCCCACCATCACAGACCAAGCCTCTGCGATGCAGCTCAGCCAGTGTGCCAAGAACTTGGCTGCAGCGCTGGCCGAGCTCCGCACAGCCGCCCAGAAGGTGAGAGGCTGTATCCTGTCTGGCTGGACGACCCTGGCTGTGCAAAGGAGGGGGCTATAGGAGGGATGGCCCGGTGACGGGTCACAGTCTCTGCTGTGGCAGGATGGGCTTAGCGGTCACTCCGCTCACCTTCCAATTTCTGTCACCACACAGGCTCAGGAGGCATGTGGGCCCCTGGAGATAGACTCCGCACTGAGTCTGGTGCAGAGCCTGGAGAGGGATTTGCAGGAAGCCAAGGCAGCTGCCCGTGATGGCAAACTCAAACCTCTGCCAGGAGAGACGGTAAGGGTGCGGGGAAGGGTGGTGCAGGGTGGGCAATAGAGTTGCGGGAGCCATGAGGGTGTAGGCTGGAGGTACAGTCCACCAGCATGTCCCCATTTATCCATGTGCAGATGGAGAAATGTGCCCAGGACCTGGGGAACAGCACAAAAGCTGTCAGCTCTGCCATCGCTCACCTCCTGGGAGAGGTGGCCCAGGGCAACGAGAACTACACAGGTACCAGCCTCTGCGCCAGGGCTGGGAGAGGGGAGGGTTCTGTGCCGGCAACAACTGACCTCTCCATTCCCACAGGGATTGCTGCCCGAGAG
Source organism: Cuculus canorus (assembly GCF_017976375.1). Taxonomy (NCBI): domain Eukaryota; kingdom Metazoa; phylum Chordata; class Aves; order Cuculiformes; family Cuculidae; genus Cuculus; species Cuculus canorus. Next base: position 67,300,995 of record NC_071441.1, on the reverse strand, counting down.
GTGGCCCAGGCCCTGCGCTCACTCAGCCAGGCTGCCCGCGGTGTGGCAGCCAGCACCCCTGACCCGCAGGCACAGAATGCCATGCTGGAATGTGCCAGCGACGTCATGGATAAAGCCAATAACCTCATCGAGGAGGCACGGAAAGCAGTGGCCAAGCCTGGTGATCCGGACAGCCAGCAGCGCCTGGCCCAGGTAGGGGGAGCAAGGACCCTAGTGCCCCCTAGTAGCCCATGGGAAGCGTCCAGGACTGGCTGGGTGATGGTGACCTCTTTTTGCTTTTCTGCAGGTGGCCAAGGCAGTGTCACAGGCTCTGAGCCGCTGCGTCAACTGCCTGCCAGGGCAGCGGGATGTGGATGCTGCCATCCGCATGGTGGGAGAGGCCAGCAAGAGGCTGCTTGCAGATTCGGTGAGCTGAGTAGTGGTGGGAGAGGAAGGGGGAAGCCTTGTAGGGATGTGAACTAGTCTGTCCACACAGGTTTCCTCTACAGCGTATCCCCGAGGATGTGCCAGATCTTCATTCTCCATCTCCATCCCCCTCATTGCCTCACCTAACTTCCCTCCCTCCCTCCAGTTCCCTCCGAGCACCAAGAGCTTCCAGGAGGCGCAGAGCCAGCTGAACAGGGCGGCCGCAGGGCTCAACCAGTCTGCCAACGAGCTGGTGCAGGCATCACGTGGCACCCCTCAAGACCTGGCCAAGTCCTCTGGCAAATTTGGGCAGGACTTCAATGAGTTTCTGCAGGCAGGAGTGGAGATGGCCAGTCAGTCCCCGGTGAGAGCAAATGCGCTTTGGGGAATCTTGGGAGTGGTGGGAGGTTTGGGAGGCCTGAGAAGGTGGCTGACCAAAGGCAGGGTGGCTGGGCAGCAGGGTTTGGATGGCTGTGGCAAATGCAGCCATTGAGATGGGGTCTGGAGCTGTGGAAAACTGCAGTAGCAGGGAGAAAGTGGCCTGGGTTAGTTCAGTGATAGTTGCCACCTTATCCTTGCTGTTGGCGGACAGGTTGGATGAAGGGAACCGGCTTAGCTTGAAAACCACCAGAAAAGGCCCAGGGTGGGCGTGGAGCTTGGAAATCTGCTGCAGGTAACACCCTTTGGCTCTTTGCAGAATAAGGAAGACCAGGCGCAGGTGGTGTCGAACCTGAAGAGCATCTCTATGTCCTCCAGCAAGCTGCTGCTGGCTGCGAAGGCACTCTCCGCCGACCCCACAGCCCCCAACCTCAAGAATCAGCTGGCAGCAGCGGCACGGTAGGAGGATCTGCTCGTTGTGAGCTGTTTGCTGTAGCAGTGGAGTGGGTCGCAGAACCAGTGTTGATTCATGGGTCTTTTTCTCTTGTCCCCGGCAGGGCTGTGACTGACAGCATTAACCAGCTGATCACCATGTGCACCCAGCAGGCGCCAGGGCAGAAGGAGTGCGACAATGCCTTGCGGGAGCTGGAGGTGAGACACCACATCTTGGCGAGGCGGTGGAGGGGCTGAAATGATTGGGTGATGAGAAGGTGGGGAGAGGGGAGCTGCTCTCCACCGCAGGGGAGAGCGAGGAGCAAAGAGGAGGTGGGAGCAAGTGGAGGGGGTGGGCCCTTCCCTTGGATGTGACACCTGTGTCCCTGCAGACTGTGAAGGAGCTGTTGGAGAACCCCACCCAGACCGTCAACGACATGTCCTATTTCAACTGCCTTGATAGCGTCATGGAGAACTCCAAGGTGAGCAGTGAGCTGGAGGTGGAGGTTTGGGGGAGAATGAGGAGGTTTGGAAAGAATGCAGGGGCAAATAGAGAGGAGTTTCATCCCCTGCTGATGAAGCATAGTAAGCTCTTGAGTATAGGAGCATGGTGCGGGAGTGGGAGGTGGACTCTAACTGGTGTGTGGTGTGTTCTGCAGGTGCTGGGCGAGTCCATGGCTGGCATCTCCCAGAACGCCAAGAACAGCAAACTGCCTGAGTTTGGTGACTCCATCAGTGCCGCCTCCAAAGCTCTCTGTGGGCTGACGGAGGCAGCTGCCCAGGTGAGACACTCACTCCCAACCCTGTGCATTACCCTTGTGCATCAGTGCTGTGCGCACCTCTCCTGCCCCTCAAAGCCAGGCCTCGTGGTATGGTGCTGCAAGCCTCCTCCGCAGCCCATGCCTGCTCAGAGCCTCTCCCTCATGCATGAGCTCTCACCGCCTCTCTCATGCTCCTAGGCTGCCTACCTTGTGGGGGTCTCGGACCCCAACAGCCAGGCTGGACAGCAGGGCTTGGTAGACCCCACTCAGTTTGCCAGAGCTAACCAAGCTATCCAGATGGCCTGCCAGAACCTAGTGGACCCTGCCTGCACCCAGTCCCAGGTAAGTATGAGCTGGGCCACCGTTAAGGGCATTTTCTTGCACAAAAGGAAGTGTGAAGCTATTTGGAAGAGCTGCACGCCAAGAGTTGGCCAAGACTGTGGCTTTGGTGCAATGGTGACAGTCCAGACAGGAAGCTGTATGGATGTACAGGACCTTGGTGATCCTTCTTGGATCCCAAGAAGGACCTCTGCTCACTGTTGTAAACATGGGCCTGGCAGAGAGGGAGGACTGAAGGGATGGGGAGTCATGATGGATCCTGCCTCACACTGCTCTTTTACACAGGTGCTGTCAGCAGCCACCATTGTAGCTAAACACACCTCGGCCCTGTGCAACACGTGCCGCCTGGCCTCCTCCCGCACTGCCAACCCTGTGGCCAAGCGCCAGTTTGTCCAGTCAGCCAAGGAAGTGGCCAACAGCACAGCCAACCTTGTGAAGACCATCAAGGTACTGTCTTCCTGCCACAGCACCATGGCCGGGATGGGATTTGAGGCTTGGTGGGGATTGGATAACTGCTCTGGTCTCTCCACACCAGGCCTTGGATGGCGAGTTCAACGAGGAGAACCGGGAGCGGTGCCGTGCCGCCACTGCCCCTCTGATAGAAGCCGTGGATAACTTGACAGCCTTCGCCTCCAACCCAGAGTTTGCCACTGTTCCTGCCCAGATCAGCCCAGAGGTGGAGTGCCACTGGGGCAAGGAGGATGGGGTGGGGTTGCCACTGTGGTGGGGTTGCCGAAGCGGGGGGAAGAGCTGTGCATCCCCTTGAGCTTGGGATGGAGTCTCAGTGTGGGTCTGGTACCTTTAGGATGTGTAATGGGGAGGTGGCAGCAAGCCTTAGGCTTTGAGGGGATGCTCCAGGGTGAGCACTATGGAAGGGGGAGTAAATTCCCATGCACAGTCCTTTGCACGCCTCACCAGCCCATTGTCTCCCTGTGCAGGGACGCAGAGCCATGGAGCCCATCGTCTCTGCAGCGAAGACCATGCTCGAGAGCTCTGCAGGCCTCATCCAGACCGCACGCTCTCTGGCCGTCAACCCCAAGGACCCACCGCAGTGGTCAGTGCTGGCTGGTCATTCTCGCACTGTCTCAGACTCCATCAAGAAGCTGATCACCAACATGAGGTGAGGCGAGTCATGCCTGCTTGGCTGTGGCCCCGTCCCTCCTTACAGGTACCCCTGTTCCTAATGAGCATCCCTGAGGATGTTTTGGCTCATCTCCTTCTTGGGTGCTGCCAGTGTGGGGGAGGCAAGGGATGGGGAAGACGTTATCCCTCTTGTCCTGTCTGGGAGCTGCTTCTGTAGCCCTGGCATGAGTTGATAGGAATGCATGCCAGCATGCCCACACTCTGTCAGACTGGGGTGCCCCAAAGCTTGGGAGAAGCGTCCTGCCCCTCAGCAGCACTGGCTGTGGGTAAAGAGGTGGCGTAGCAGCTGCCAACACTGGGCTGATCCATCTGTCACGCAGAGACAAAGCTCCAGGACAGCGGGAGTGTGATGAGGCCATCGAGGTCCTGAACAGATGCATGCGGGAGGTGGACCAGGCCTCCCTTGCTGCCATCAGCCAGCAGCTGGCCCCTCGAGAAGATATCTCCCAAGAGGTGAGTCAGGGACACGCTGCTGCAAGCTTAATGGGGGTGGGCATCCTTTCTCTCCAGTTCCCAGCAGCACATGGTGACCCCAGCCCTGTTGGAGCCTCATGCAGTGTCCTCTTTTTGTGACAGGCTTTGCACAACCAGATGATCACGGCTGTCCAGGAGATCAGCAACCTGATTGAGCCCGTGGCCAGTGCGGCACGGGCCGAGGCCTCGCAGCTGGGGCACAAGGTAATGTGGGGTTGGGGACAGGGAGCTGCTGACAAGGTGCTCTGCAGACAGGGAGGAGCTCACAATGTGGGCAGAGGCACAAGGCAGCTGGGGCTGGAAGCTGCTGGTGCTGATGCTGCTCTTCCCTAGGTGTCCCAGATGGCTCAGTACTTTGAACCGCTCATCATGGCAGCTGTTGGTGCTGCCTCCAAGACACCCAACCACCAGCAGCAGATGAATCTCCTGGACCAGACCAAAACACTGGCCGAGTCTGCCTTGCAGATGCTGTACACAGCAAAGGAGGCTGGTGGGAACCCCAAGGTGAGCAGGAGGGGCATGTGGCATGTGCACATTCATGTGTGGGTGCTGCGTGATACACACTCGTGTGATGGAAACAGAATCCTGATGTAAGTGTGCAGCATCCGTGTTGGGAAGGGAGCGGCTGCCCACCTTCCCTAACTCTGGCTTGTCCTTGCAGCAAGCTGCCCACACCCAGGAAGCTCTGGAGGAGGCTGTGCAGATGATGAAGGAAGCAGTGGAGGACTTGACAACCACCCTGAATGAGGCAGCCAGTGCTGCAGGGGTTGTCGGGGGCATGGTGGACTCCATCACCCAGGCCATCAACCAGGTGAGAGGAGCATGGAATGGACCTGGCCAGGGATGGGGATGGGGGCGAGGAAAACTCAGAGGCAAAGGGATTTGGGCTGGGACTGGAGCCTGACTCTCCTGATGGTCTCTTGCAGCTGGATGAGGGTCCAGTGGGTGAGCCAGAGGGGACCTTTGTGGACTACCAGACCACGATGGTGAAGACGGCCAAAGCCATTGCAGTGACCGTGCAGGAGATGGTGAGTGCAAGCCAGCCTGTCACTGCAGAAAGCGCTGCCTGCCACCCAGGCAGGGGGACTGCCGTCCTTTCTTGCCTATCCCAGCATAGGCCTCCTCCAGCTCCTGCTCTTCTTCCTTTGGCAGGTCACCAAATCCACCACCAATCCAGACGAGCTGGGCACACTGGCCAACCAGCTCACCAACGACTACGGGCAGCTGGCACAAGAGGCTAAGCCAGCTGCGCTCACTGCCGAGAATGAGGAGGTGCGAGCATGGGGAGCAGTGCTGGAGCATGCTGTGAGGCAGAGCAGGGTCTGCTGGGGTGTGAGAGCAGAGGACAGGGACACTCGAAGTTCCTGTTGGAGCAGGCAGCATTCAGATCTCCCCTGTGTGGAAATTTGGAGCAAAACTGTGTTTCCTTTTACCCCCTTCTGAATGGGAGGATTGGGAGAGAGGAGCTGTGTGGGGGTGGCTGGTGTTTCCTAGTGGGTATCATGGATGCAAGGCTTAGTTACCTGCTGGCTCTCTCACACACGTGTTCCTCTCCAGATCGGTTCCCACATCAAGCGCCGGGTGCAGGAGCTGGGTCACGGCTGTGCTGCGCTGGTCACCAAGGCTGGAGCTCTGCAGTGCAGCCCCAGTGATGCTTATACCAGGAAGGAGCTGATAGAGAGTGCACGCAAGGTTTCCGAGAAGGTAAGTGGCCCAGAGAGAGGAATAACAGAGTGATGAGATGGAATGGATGCTGTATTGAGCCATGTGCCCTTGGAGCTACCACACTAGGTTCTGTCCTAGGTCGGGTCAGGGTCTAATGGCACTCTCAGCCATGCTTGCCCTGCCCGGCTGACAAGGTGGAGGATGGATCCACCTCTTCAGGCACCATAACAGCAGCTGGTGCTGTGATGGGTGAATGTTGTGTCCAGGTGCTGCCTGCCGATGTGCTGATAGAGGCCTTCTAGAGGAGACTGATTTGCACACTGGTGGCAGCCCACGGTTCTCCATATCAGCTCTTGCAGTAGTAGGCATAGTATTTGCTGTATCTCCAGCCAAGCTTGCAGCTCATGCTGGGTGATACATCTCCTCCTCACTTTTTGCTGGCAAAAGAGCACACTTCTGAATGTGATGAAAACATGGCTAAAAAACTGTAGACAATCAGGGTAGAGCAGCAGTGTTTGTAAGCAAAATCACAAAACCCAAGCAAACATTGTGCCTTGCACACACCTTCATGCTCAGGACCTCCTGCAGGTTCTTCCAAGATTGCTTTCCAACTTACTCTCCTATGTGTGCTTGCCCAAGAACAGAAATAGAGTTTACCAGCTATCGAAGGAATGAATTGTGGTGTTCTGATGCTCATCACAAAGACCTTATTCCTTTGAAAACTACCAGAGTCCAGTATCTCCTGGACCCCCAAACACAATAGGTACTCTCAGTTCCACTAGGAAAACCAGTGCCCACCCAATAACTTCTTTCTGAAAGCCGCTGTACTCTTCATGGTTAGACACTTAAGGAGACAGTGTGTTTATAGAGACTTCCAAGATTCCCAGGTCTCTGAGAATAATAAAAAAATAAATAACTGGAAGCTAAGAAGGGGTGTCCAGACCACATCATTCCCAGCTCCTCTCTTTGGTATAGAGCAGCTCTGTCCTGGGAGCTGTTGGAGAAGGTGTATGTGGTGGAGGTTGCCTGAACCTGCTCTGCTCTCCTAGTCAGCCTTCTCATACCCAACAGGTGTCTCACGTGCTGGCAGCTCTTCAGGCTGGGAACCGAGGGACTCAAGCCTGCATCACAGCAGCCAGCGCTGTCTCTGGCATCATTGCTGACCTTGACACCACCATCATGTTTGCCACGGCAGGAACTCTCAACCGGGAGAATTCAGAAACCTTTGCTGACCACAGGTACCTGGTCACCTTGTTCAGCCTCTGCTGAGCCAGAGACAGCGCAGCAGGCTCTCTGCTGTGGTCTCCTGTCTTTCTGAGCTGTGGACCAGCCCCAATGAGAGCTGCAAGTGCAGGGCACGCTGCCTCTGTTTCCCCTCTAGCTCGTACATACAGAAGGCAGGGTCCACAGTCTCTCCGCACCCCAAGGACCCTGTGTGCATATACAGGGCTGTGTCCTTTCTGACTCTCTTCTCCCCAGGGAGGGCATCTTGAAGACAGCCAAGGCTCTGGTGGAGGACACCAAGGTGTTAGTGCAGAATGCCACAGCCAGCCAGGAGAAGCTGGCCCAGGCTGCCCAGTCCTCTGTGTCCACCATCACCCGCCTGGCAGAAGTGGTGAAGCTGGGTGCTGCCAGCCTTGGATCTGAAGACCCCGAGACTCAGGTTGGCCTTGATGTGTAAGGTGAATGGAGGCTGCTTGTAGCGTGCTTGAAGGGGTTGAGAGTTCCAGGTGTATGTAGTGCTCTGGGCTGGGCACTGTGTGTTGTGGAGAGAGCTGGCTTTCACTGGTGCTAGTGCTGAGCTGAACTCCATGTGTGCCCTGGGATACCCGAACTTCTCACTGCTGGGCAACTCCACCTACTGCCTGAGTGTGACCATAGCCAAGCCATTACCTTCGTCTTGCTCTCCCCAGGTGGTCCTTATCAATGCTGTGAAGGATGTGGCCAAGGCACTTGGAGACTTGATTGGTGCCACCAAGGCAGCTGCTGGCAAAGCTGGGGATGATCCTGCTGTCTACCAGCTGAAGAACTCTGCCAAGGTCTAAACTGGGTTTGATGGGAAGGCGGGGATGGGGCAGCGGGGGCTGGAGAAAGAGCTGGGGGCTCCTCTGTCTTTTTGGAGACAGGAGGATGACTGGGAAGCAGTTGGGGCAAGAGGGGAGGAAGGGTAACATAAAAGCTGGGACATAGCATGCAGAGAAGGCGCTGGAGGGAGAACAAGATGAGGTTATGTGAGTGGAGTGTGGTGATGAGGCCATTTTGGACCAAACCACGAGAGAGGGATAGATGCCAGCAGCGTCCCAGAGCTTGCATGGGGCTTCACCTGGCTCTCTTTTCCCTTCCACAGGTGATGGTGACGAACGTCACTTCCTTGCTGAAGACAGTAAAGGCTGTGGAAGACGAGGCCACAAAGGGGACGCGGGCGCTGGAGGCCACAATTGAGCACATCCGTCAAGAGCTGGCTGTGAGTACAGCCACAGTGCTGTGGCTGCTGTTCCTCCTGCTGGCTGCCCCACACCTCACTGCTGCCTCTTGCCTTGCAGGTCTTCTCCACCCCAGTGCCTCCTGCCAAGGTCTCCACCCCAGAGGACTTCATCCGTATGACAAAAGGCATCACGATGGCCACGGCCAAAGCGGTGGCTGCCGGCAACTCATGTCGGCAGGAGGATGTCATCGCCACAGCGAACCTGAGCCGCCGTGCCATCGCGGATATGCTGCGCTCCTGCAAGGTGGGGTGGGCAGGGGATGTGGGTCTCACATGGGTTTACGGGTGGCTGTGGATGCCAGCAGGGAGTGGTGCTGGATGTGAATTGGGGTTTCCCTGTCTCTGGGTTTCAGGAAGCCGCTTACCACCCAGAAGTGAGTGGGGATGTGCGGCAGCGGGCACTGCGCTTCGGGAAGGAGTGTGCTGATGGCTACCTGGAGCTGCTGGAGCATGTGCTGGTGGTGAGTACCCCTGTCTTGGTTTCTAACATGGGCAGAGGCTGCCCATGCATACCCGGGTACTCCCCAAATCCCGAATGTCCACTGGGCTCTACACCTCTTCCCGATGGGGTCTTTGCATGGCCCCCTTCACTGCCTGTGTCAGCACAGCTCAAGGCAAAGCTTCTGCCATGGAAGTAGGTGTCAGAGAGATAAAGAAGCGCTGAAGAAAGGTATTTGGCTAACAGCGGGTGGAGATTAACTGGCTGTAAACAGATGGAGGCTGGAAATGCAACAACACAAGAGCAAAATATTGAAGCAGCTTCCAGTAAAAGTGGTGGGAGTGAGAGACTTCAGGCAGTGTGAAAACAGAGCTTGTTAAGTTTGCGGTGGCGTGGGATGCCCGTGGTAGTGGAGGTGATAACTGCGAGTACCAGCTGCACCCTTTTGATCTGGATTTCCTCCGTCTGAGTCCTCCTGCAGCTGAGCTTTTCAGCTTGCTGTTTTCATTAGCTGTCCTACAAGATGAGCATTGTTTGCAAGAAGCAAATTAAGAACATGGAGCAGTAGAAAGGATTGGGTGAGAACCTTCCCGTGTTTTGCATTCTTGGTGATATCACAGACATGGAGTCAAGGGCACTTGAGGGATGGGCAGACCCAGCCCTGGAGCTGCAAGAGCCTTCAGACTGGGGTCAGGATAGAGACTGAGGGCAAGTCAGCTCTGTGGTAAGGTTTCATTAAGCTGATTAGAAGGGCTTGCTGAGAGTCTGCGGTTCAGGGTCACCAGATACAAGGCAGTGGAGCTCAGACTGTGATTTCCTGCAGGGAAAACCTCTTTAGGTAAAGGGTAACCAGCCCTGACAGCACAAAGAGAAGGTGGGCAGAAGTTGATGGCTAGACATTGAAACTGGGCAGAGGGGAAGTCTAAGGGTGGTTTTATCTGAAGGAGGTAGCCACTGAGGTACAGTTCCAAGGGGAGCAGTGAGTTTTCCATTCTCTGCATCTAGATCAAATGTCTGTCTGGAAGATGCTTTAGCCACACGTGAGTGATGGCATCCAAGCCTGGACTGCTAATGAGAAATTCTCTGGATGACCTGTTGTTAGCAGATGATTGGGCTAATGACTTAGTGTGGCAGTGCCCGTCATCAGCCCACTTGCTGGAATAAGTTATTCCTCTGTGTTTTGAGTGTAACCATTGAGCTGCTGTGTGACATCTCTTGAGTATTGTGCATCGGTACATGTTGTGAAGTGCTCACTGGAGGGGCATCTTAGTAAGCACACAGTCCGCTCCAGGATGCTACAGCTCCAGAGACCATTTACCAGTTTTAAACATGTTCTCAGAGCAGATAGCAGACTTCATAGTGTGGCATTTAGTCTGAATACACACATGAGAGCAAACGAGCTATTACTGTGTGCCATCAGCTTGGGGACCCCAAGCCTTGTGCAGCTCTGGTGACTTTGCAGGGATGGCCACATGTGAGTCCAGTATAAAGCAATGTCCCCCAACCTCTGCAGCTCTCTGGTGTGTGAAGGCAGGAATGAACATCCTAAATCTTGTTTGTCAAGGGACAGCAGGTTCCGGGAAAGCCATGAGCAGGAAGGTTGTAGGGAAATGGGAGCAGAAATGGCAGATGCGACGATGACTCGCTCCCCAGTAGCAGTGAGTCCATTGCTTGCACACGGCATGAACAAGCATGATTAGCCTTTAAGAGAAAGAGTTATTTGACTGAGGATGGAAAATGTGGCTCCCGGCAGGCAAGTGGGAAAGCATGCATGTTTCACTGGGGAGGGGAAGGAATTTGAACCTCCGTGGGGACTTGGTATTTCAAAATGATAGGTGTCTCTCTCCAAATGCAGAGAGATCTGCTAACTAAAAGTTGCAGTAAAGCAATTCAGGATGGATAGAAGTAAGGTGTAAAGAGTGTTGAGGAGGAGAGCAGCTCTGTGGCTGCTTTGGGTATAGGTGGCTCACCTGACCTCTGGAGCCTCATTTGGCGACGCTGGTTGCCCCAGCCCTGCCAGGCTGAAATGTGAGCTAATGATGGCAGCATGGCTCCCTAGCAGGGACCTCTGATCCTTCATTCCCACCTCTCCTCTTGGCTGCCTTTCACCCCCTACTGGAGACCACCCACCCTTCCCTGCCACCCAGCGCCCGCGTGTCCTGGTCAGGACGTTCACTGCTTTCTTCTCTCTCTTCTTCCTCCCTCCCTGTCAGCCGGTGAGTAAGGCGACATTGGGGTGCCTGCTGGTGTCTAACCTCAGCATGAGCCTTGCTCACAGTGTGTCTGTGTGCCCAGCCCAGTGCTGGGGTGGCACTTGCGTGTGTCCGCGGGGACCCCGTGGTCCCCGTGTGTGCGTGTATACTCACACCTGCTCTAGCTGATGAGCAGCTGCTGCCTCTGTGGTGCTACTTGGGCCAGCGGTGAGCTCTGCTTGTGCATACAGGCCCCATGTGTGTGTACACATGTGTGCTGTGGTGTGTGCATGTCCCCCTCTCCACCTCAGTGAAGGACCCCTGTGGCTATGCCAGCCACCTTGTGGTAGTGGGACCAGTCCTCCTGGGCTGGAACGTGACTCCAGAGTCCTCCCTTTTTCCAGCTTGTGTTTGCAGACAGATCTCCAAAGGGAGGACAGTAAGGTGAAAATGCTTCTGGAGCTTGAAATGCTTTGATGGGGTGGGGAAGAAATCCTGGAAAGGATAGCTACTGAGTGCTGGAAAGCTTGCACTGAGGTACTTGTAGCTGCAAGATGTCCCAGAAGCTGTGGACACAGCAAGGTTTAGGGGAAGCTCATCCCATGCTCAGGCAGGAGGAGGCTAGCCGGGGTCACTTGAGCATCACAGACAATGCCTGATGTGTACATGTGTGGGGGAGCTGGGGGATTCAACCTTCCTTCCCCAGAGAGCTCACTCGGAGGAGATCTGTGAGATCCCCCTACTCCAGATGCTTACATCTGCTCCTTCCCCACAGATCCTGCAGAAGCCGACTCACGAGCTGAAGCAGCAGCTGGCAGGCTACTCCAAGCGCGTGGCCAGCTCCGTCACTGAGCTCATCCAGGCAGCTGAGGCCATGAAAGGTAAGGAAAGGTCTTGCTCAAAGGGACAGGACCAAGGGCTGGCATTAGGGTGGAAGATGCAGGAGCTGATGGAGGAAGTAGTGTAACTCAGTTTAACCTGCTTCACCTCCCGTTTTTTCTAGGGACAGAGTGGGTTGACCCAGAAGATCCCACTGTCATCGCTGAGAATGAGCTGCTGGGGGCAGCAGCTGCCATTGAGGCTGCAGCCAAGAAGCTGGAGCAGCTGAAACCGAGGGCCAAACCTAAGGTAGCAGTGCTGAGCCCTGGCTGACCTCCATGCTCTGTTTGGGGTGGGCTGAGGCCCTCCTGTCTGTGCTTTGGCCAGGTGTGAAGCGTCACGCCCGGAAAGCCCCATATGGCAACCAGTCCCTCATCCCGTGCTCCTGCTGCCTCCCACATCCCTAGCTGGACCTTCCTCGGGCAGCCCATGCCCTCCTGTGCCCCACAGCCCTTAATCCGGCTCTATATGTGCAGCCTTGGCCCCCTGACATCATCCAGCTCTGCCCCATCTGTCCCAGCTCTCCTGCCTGGGACTCACATCCTGCTTTTGCCTGCAGCAAGCAGATGAAAGCCTGAACTTTGAGGAGCAGATCCTGGAAGCTGCCAAATCCATTGCTGCAGCCACAAGTGCCCTGGTGAAGGCAGCCTCAGCAGCCCAGCGAGAATTAGTGGCTCAAGGAAAGGTAAGGCTGGAAGAGGGAAAGAAATAAGAAAACGTAGGGCTGTGGTGGGTTCTCCCTTCTCTCTGAGGCTGCCTACGACCCTTGTGCCCTGTGGCCAGCTGCTTTCAGAGTAACAAACCTCACTCGTGCTTCTTCACAGGTGGGCGCCATCCCTGCCAATGCAGTGGATGATGGACAGTGGTCCCAGGGACTCATTTCAGCCGTGAGTATCAAGGTTGTGCCCAGAAGGTGGGGGAACCCTCCTCTTGGCTTCTGCTGCAAAGAGAGGCTGCTCTGCCCTTGTGCTTTTCCTCCATGGAAGAAGCATCCATGCTTCTTGCTCCCTCTCCCACCAGCTGAGATGTGGTGTGGAAGCTGGTTGTTGCTATCCCATCCCCCAAAAACCCCCTGGGGCCGGTCAGATCATACCTTCCCTGAGGGAGGTGCCCGTACCCCTCCTTGACAGCTTCTCTCACCACAGGCACGCATGGTGGCAGCCGCCACCAACAACCTATGCGAGGCCGCCAATGCAGCGGTGCAGGGTCATGCCAGCGAAGAGAAGCTCATCTCATCTGCCAAGCAGGTGGCTGCCTCCACGGCGCAGCTCCTAGTGGCTTGCAAGGTGAAGGCTGACCATGACTCAGAGGCCATGAAGCGGCTCCAGGTGAGTCCGAGGCTGCCCCTGCAGCCCCAGATACCTTCTCCTGGCTGCTCGCAGGATGGGTGGGAGTGGAGTGAGGGCACATAGGTGCTCACCAGGCCTCACAGTCCCTGCATGCTGTCCTTGGGAAGCACACTGGGGCTAAGGCTGCGAGTCGCTTGGACTTCACTGCTAGCTGTGTGCCAGGCATACGAGCAATGCCGGGCTGCTGAGCCCAGCGGTGTTTGGGGATGAACTGACAACAGGAATGCCTGAAATGCATGCACCGCATCACTGGCATGTGAGAGGTTAATATTTGGTGGGCATGCTTTGTAGCACCCTTACTCCTGACAGGCCATAGCGCCCAACAGGTTAATGCCCATGTGTTGGAGAGTTGACCTGGGGTCCTAGTACTGGTCCCTCTGGGCCAAGTGCTCGGGAGGGTCAGCAGGGCTACCCTGCAGTCCCTACCCCGCTGCTGAGACAGGAGACAGAGCCCAGCTGGGAGCAACAGTGCCTGAAATGGTCATGAGAGGGTGGCAAGGCAGCAAGCCATGTAAAGGAATCCCTGCCTGCAGCTCTTGGCATGCCTGGCTGCTTGTACGGCCCATCGGCCTGGCCTGGGACAGGGGTTCTTTCACACACCCCCAAAGGCAGCACGCATACCCTCAGTCTATGACTTATGCTTCTGCTTTCCCTCTTCCCTGCTGCAGGCTGCCGGCAATGCAGTAAAGAGAGCGTCTGACAATCTGGTGAAGGCAGCGCAGAAGGCAGCTGCCTTCCAGGACCACGACGAAACGGTGGTGGTGAAGGAGAAGATGGTCGGGGGGATTGCGCAGGTGAGGAGCAGGGTGATTCTGGCGGGGCAAGAGCAGCTCTGGCTGCCACCACAACTTGTGTGTGCCCATCTCAGGGGCATGTCCTATCACCCACCAGCTCAGGGCATGTCTCCAGCAAGCCTCACAAAATCCTGCGGGTCCACCTGTCCCGCCCAGAGCCAGTTAAAGACTGTGGCTTCATGCTTCTCCTGCCACATGCAGCAGTGGACTCAGCCGGTGATGGTGCATGCTCCCGGAAGCATAATGCTCTTGTTTCTCCTCAGTGCAGTGCCCACTCCACCCCAGTGTCCATGACACGCCTGAAAGTCAGAGCATCCAACAGGGGGTGAGAGGTGCCGGGTATGGGGTGCCACAAGTCTGAGTGCTGCCTCCTGGACACAGGCTCGCAGCTGAAACCCCTCACAGAGCACGTGGGGCTGAGCCCTACAAGCTGTGCTGCTCCCCATTATCTCTGGAGTATTGTGGTCCCACTTCAGGGTCAACAGCTCTCATGCTGCACCAGCCCAGGAAAGCAGTGGCTGTGCTGGTGGGAAGCAGCAGCTGCAGGGCCTAGCTCTGGGGTTGGCATTGCTGTGGCAGTGTCTCCCCGCTGGAGACAGCTGTGACCTGAGGGCTCTCTCCCGGCAGATCATCGCCGCCCAGGAGGAGATGCTGCGCAAGGAGCGGGAGCTGGAAGAGGCCCGGAAGAAGCTGGCCATGATCCGGCAGCAGCAGTACAAGTTCCTGCCCTCGGAGCTGCGGGACGAGGAGCAGAACTGAGCCCCACACCCTCCCATCGCTCACTGCACAGACTGCCGCCCGCCCACCCGCTCCTATTTAAGATGACCCGCCTTGAGCGAAGGGCTGCCTGGGCTAGACCAGAGCTCTGCACGCACCCAGAGCACCAGGACTAACCCAGCTGCTGCTCCAAGCTGGCGCTGCACCAGCAACTCTGCTTTGCCGCCCAGCCCACCTTCCCATGCTCACCCAGGACATAGCCAGAGCACCTGGAGGGACCTGGCTAGGGTGGGAGCCGAGGCTGCACAGCTCAGGGCTCACTCGCCAGCCCCAAAGCGCAGGGCTGGAGAGCTGTCCACTATAGGGGATATTACTGTGTGCCTTTGTTGTTCCCACTCGTGCTCCTTTCTTCTCTCTCCTCCGCGCAGGAGGGGAGAGGCGGGCAGCTTGCCCTCTCCTGTGCGATGGGGCGCAGGGAGCAGCATGGTCTCTCACTGAGCTCTCACACAGAGCCGCCTTTCACCTCCAATGCCTTATTGCTGGCTGGATATTCCTCCTTCTCCTCTTCCTCTGTAGCTTCCCTGGGAGGCACTGAGCTCCCCCCATGAGCATATTCTTCAGCCTGGGCCCCTTTGGGGAGCAGCAGGTCTGAAAGCCACAGTGCCTCTGCTTGAGATTGGGGGGATGCGATGAGTTCTTCCCCGGAGCTGCTCTTTGCCTTCCCTGCCCAGTGGCCCCAGCCAGCTCTGCCTCCTCCTCCTTCCCAAGTGCCTGTATCGTTTTCCAAGATCTGCAGTATTTTTGTAACTTTTCCGTTTCTCTAGTATCCAGCCTGCAGCTTTCAAAGTTCATTTATTCCCTGCCCCCAGCTCCTGCCCTGCCCACTAACACCCAGCTCTTGCTGGGGTCCCGCAGCCCAACATCCCACTTCTGCTCAGCTCCGGGACCCCCATTCCCTTCCCCCTTTGCACTTGCTGAGGCTTCTCTCACTATTTTGATACTTTAAGCATCCCATATTAAGCATTGAAGGAAACCAGCTCCCCTCAAAGCTCTGGGGTGGAGTTGGGGGTGCCGATGTCTCCTTGGAAAGACACGTTCATCAATAAAATATGGTTTTCCTGCTTTCTTGCTCAACTACTATCAACGGGACCCCCAAGGAGAAAGGGAAAGCTGGTGGTCGGGGCGGCCGCGGGTGTCTGCCCTCCCGGCAGAGGCAGGGGGAGTGTAGCACGGGTGCTTATACAGCATGGAAAATATTTGAGGCACGTCCAGCCCCAGGCACCCGGCAGGCCGGACCCCCGCTGCCAGCCATGTGCCGGCCTTCGCAGGTGCTGCCGTGGGGCCGCCACCGCGGGATTTTGTTTCTGGGGGATTTGTGCTTCAGGAGGGATCTTGCCAGGCTCCTGGCCCCATTCCTGCTGCCAGCCGAAAATATCGCAGGGTAGGGTGCTACAGGGATGAAGGTGGAGGACCCCTCAGTCACTGGTGGGTAAGTGGCAGCCCTTGGTGTGCTGTGGGTCTGGGAATGTGTCTGAAGCCCTCCCGGCTGCCGGTGCTGAGCTCACGCCCCAAAATAGCCCCCGGGTCCGACCTGTGCAGGCAGCAGCTGCCTGGACCGTGTCCCCACCTGTTCCCACCCTGTCACTCAGCGGGGGCTCGGGGGGCCTGAGCGGCAGCGTGGCAGGCAGGGATGCTGTGAGGTGGAGCGAGGACACAGGTGGGCTCTTGTGGGTCCCCTGCCTCCAGGATCCGTCCTCGGCAGCGTGAGCTACCAGCACCGCGAGCGGTGAGGGCAGCATCCCGCAGCACCCCAGCTGGCGACCCCCTGTCCCTTTGCGGGCACATCCACAGTGGTACAGAGGGGCTGTCACCCCCTGGGACGTTCACCCCTGGCTGGGATCCAGAGTGGATTTGTGGCTCTAGCAGGCATCCCAGTCCTCCCAGCTGTCCCCTGACAATCTGCGTTGGCCTGACCCGGCCCTAGGCTCTCACCCAGGTATCGGCCAGGCACGAGGTCTCTGAGCAGCCAGCAAGGACAGCGAGCGGACACAGTGGCAGCAGCAGCCCTGGCCGCATCCCAGCATGCCGGGGCCATGGGAGCCCTGGCAGCCCAGCACAGAGCCGCAGGCAGCCCCACTGTTGCGTCTTCTATGCTGGGGTATGGACAAGAGGTGGTGGCATAAACACCAAGGGAGTGTTGTTGGATCCAGTTCAGCCCAGTCCACTAAATCTTGCCTGCCCGAGCAAGATGTTGTTTACTTTGGCAGGCAGGTTTGGGTGAGCACATGCAGGGGCTTGGAGCTAGGACACCAAAGTCATGAGACAACAGTGCCTCTGAAGAGACCCAAATCCGGCTAAATTGGAGGTGGTCAGGGAAGCTGCAGCCTAGCTTCTCAGGGAGCCCAGAGGCTGCAGCACGAGTTGCACCCATGAAGTGTCCTTTAGAAAGCAGGACAAGACTTTCCCCAGGAGTGCAGTCAAGCCCTGGAGTGGGGCCCGCAGCAAGGTCCAGGTTCTTGGAGACAGCCCAAGGTGGTGCAGTGCATTGGGCAGCACTGGGAAGAATGTGCACTCATACCCCTCTCTACCCCCTTGTCAAAGTAGTCACCCAAGAAGCTTTGAGGGCAGACTTGTGGACCTGGGCACCTGGAAGGCCCCAGCTGTGCTGTTTGGACTTGACCATGATGCCTGGCCGGAGCAAAGGAAAGTGGACAGCAAGCAAAAAGGCATCCTTTAGGAGGACATCTGAACCCAAACCAAAGCATCTGCCTGGCTGCTTGCACCATGCACATCATTGTCTTTCTCCTGTTTGCTAAGATGATGAAGTTGCTCGCAGTCAAAGTACCTCACGGAAAACCATCCATCCTCACCCAGGAAGAACAGAAGGTGGATCTTCCCCTTCCCCTCAGATGCCACGTGCTGGTAGTTGCTGACTTTCCTTGTCCAAATATGTGCCTAATTCATCAATATTAATTAGGCTTTCCAGGGTCCAGCTATGGCTCTTCTGCTGCTATCAACAAAGTGCCAGCAGCCCCTTAGTCCTTGGCTGCTCCTGCCTCCCCTGTGCACCCCACAATCCAGGGCTGAGGACTCCTTGAGAGCTACTTTTTCCACCTCTCAAAAACTTTTTGCTTCTCTCTGCTTGGAGCACTGGTGCCAAAAAAGTTGCAGCAGGCAAGGGCTGGATGTGACCCCGGGGTGATGGGCTGGGGGAGGCTGCACGCCCCTCCTCTCCCTGTCCCATCTCAGCCTCCCCACGTGCTGCACGGCTTCCGCAGCCTCTCTGCTGGCTCCTTCCAGCCCCAACCCCCTCAGCCTGGAGCCCACCCTGCAGCTGGGAATGCGCCAGAAGCATTTATGAGCATTATTAAAGCACGAGTTATTTTTGGAGGAGTCGGGATTTGAAGGGTTTGCATTTTTTGCCTGTGGAATACAGTTTATTTAGAGCTGAAAGATAGAGAGAAGTGGTGCCCTGTACCGCCCTGTAATACCACCCCATGGGCTGTGCACATTCTGGGGTGTCCCTGTGTGCCAGGGATGGTGGCTCCAGGGTATGAGGCAGTGGCAAGGTAGGTGCCAGGAAGCCTGCATGGAGCTTGGGCCCTGCTGCCCTGCCATGACACAGGAGCTGGATGGAGAGGTCAGGGGCTTCACGAACTTCTCTCCCAGGGGATTTTCCCCATGTGGACAGTGCCAGCCTGTGGGCGTCTCTGCAGTGCAACATCCCTGAATACGACCACAGCTTATGGGTGTCCCAATCTGCAGTCACAGCCCATGGGCATCCTTGTGTGCAATCACAGCCTCAGAGTGTCTTCAAGAGTTCAATCTCAAATACAATGCCCCAGGGTGTCCCTAGCACAGTGCCAGCAGAGCATCCATAGCTCCGTGCCACCAGGGTATCCCTAATGCAGTGCCCTGGGGTGTCCATAGCACAGTGTTCCCCGGTATCCCTCATCTGGAGCCACTAGGGAGTTCCTAGTCCAGTGCCCTGGGGTACACCTAGCACAGTGTCACAGGTGTGTCCCCAAGGCAGTGCCACCAACATGTCCCCTATGGATTACCAGAGGGGTACCCCTAGCACAGTGCCAGCAGGGTCCCCCCAGTTCAGTGGTCCAGGGTGTCCCTCACCCAGGAATGTCGCTCACACAGTGCCACCAGGGTATACCTAGAGCAGTGTCCCAGGGTGTCCCTATCACAATGCCCTGCAGTACCAATCACCTGGTGCCTCAGAGTACCCCTTACCCTAATGCAGTGCCACCACGGTATACCTAGTACAGTGTCCCATGGTGTCCCTACCACGATGCCACACAGCGTTCCTCACCTGGTACCACCAGGCTACCCCTAGAGCCATGTCCCAGGGTGTCCCTACCATGATGCCCTGAGGTGTCCCTCACTCAGTGCCACCAAGGTAGCCCTAGAGCTGTGTCCAGGAGTGTTCCCATCACAATGCCCAGGGATGTGCCTTGCCCGGTGCCATCAGGGTACCCCTGTAACCGTGCCCCAGGGTTTCCCTATCATGATGCCCTAGGATGTCCCCCGCTCAGTGCCACCAGGGTACCACTCGCTCAGTGCCACTGGGGTGTTTCTCACTCAGTGCCACCAGGATACCCCTAGAGCCGTGCCGCAGGGTGTCCCTATCATGATGCCCTGGGATGTCCCTCGCTCAGTGCCATCAGAGTACCCCTAGAGCCGTGCCCCAGGGTGTCCTATCACGATGCCCTGGGATGTCCCTCGCCCTGTGCCATCGGCGGGTGCCCTGGCCGGTGCCCCCCATCCCCGTGCGGCGGCCGGTGCAGAGCCTGTCCCTATACGGTGCTGATGTGCGGCGGGGGAGGCGCCGGGACGGCCCCCGCCCGGGGCGGCCCCT
Source organism: Cuculus canorus (assembly GCF_017976375.1). Taxonomy (NCBI): domain Eukaryota; kingdom Metazoa; phylum Chordata; class Aves; order Cuculiformes; family Cuculidae; genus Cuculus; species Cuculus canorus. The sequence continues at coordinate 67,281,676 of NC_071441.1, read as the reverse complement.
CTCCGGCTCTTAAAGGCGGTGCGGTGGCACGGGGGAGACACACAGTGCTGGTGCTGCCACAGACCCCCAGTGCTCCGCCACCCGCCGCCCACCCGCCGCCACCATGGAAGCCATCAAGAAGAAGATGCAGATGCTGAAACTGGACAAGGAGAATGCCATCGATCGCGCCGAGCAAGCCGAGGCTGACAAGAAGCAGGCGGAGGACCGCTGCAAGCAGGTGGGTGTCCCACCGCCTCCCCTGGCATCCACCGGGGACCCTCGCCTCAAGGGTTTCAAGCCCCGGGGCCCCTATCGTGCTGGGTGTCCAGCCTGGGAACTCTCCACCCTAGGGCTGTCCAACCCTGAGGATGCCATCCTGCTGGGTGTCCAGCCTGCAGACCCCTGCCTTAAGGACCTCAAACCCTGGGGAGACCGTCCTGCTGGGAATCCAGCCTGGGAACCCTTGCCTTAGGGATCCCCAGACCCCAGGACCCTGTCCCACTGGCTGTCCAGCCTGGGTACCATCCACCCTGAAGTTGTCCAGCCCGAGGAATCCTGTCCCACTGGATATCCAGCCTGTGGACCCCATTCTAGGGCTGTCCAGCCCCAGGAGCATCCCCACACAGGCTGCTCAGCCTGGGGACCCCATTCTAGGAGGTTCCAGCCCTGGGAACCTCCCCACACTGGGTGTTCTGCCTGGAGACTCCTGTCCTGCGCCAAGGACCTTGCCCTGCTGGATGTCCTGCCTGTGGATCCCAGCTCTGGGGATGCCCAGCCCTTGAGACCTCACCCCACTGAATCCCTATCACCAAGGGCTTCACCCTGCTGCATGCCCATCCCACTTGGTGCCTGCCCCTGGGGACCTCACCTCGCTGGGTTCACAGAGACAAGGACTCCTTTCCTGAAGGCAGGGGTCCCCAGACTGGACACACAGTGGGATGGGATCCTCAGGATTGGACACCCCTAGAGCAGAGGGTACCCAGGCTGGACACACTGACCACTCACCTTGGTCCCCCCAGTCATGCCTTAGGTCAGTGGGACACCTCAATGCCGCATCCCCATCCCTCTGCCACGGAGACCTTTGGGGACAGCGTACTCCCACCTCAGCCACACAAAGATGGGGACCTTCTTGATGTGCCCCAGATTCATGTCACCCAGCCAGGACCTCTCCAGTCCCCTACACACACCAGTCCCCTACCACCACTGTACTCAGGGATGCTAGGGGCTGCTCTGGCCCTGGGGACCAAGGGAGTCTCCCCGGAGAGGTGTGGACTTGAAGCTGACAGACGGAGTGTGTCCGTTTACTCTTGCTCTGTCCCCAGCCTGGCTGATCTCAGGAGGAGGATGGCTGCATCCTAGCCATATGGGCACTGCTGTCCCCCTCTAACCCTTGCCCTTTGTCCCTTCCCCAGCTGGAGGAAGAACAGCAGGGCTTGCAGAAGAAGCTGAAGGGCACAGAGGATGAGGTGGAGAAGTACTCAGAGTCTGTCAAGGAGGCTCAGGAGAAGCTGGAGCAGGCGGAGAAGAAAGCTACAGACGTACGTAGACATGCCAGCAACTCCTCCCCCAGGCGGGAGATGGACCTCGGGGAGGGGGGGAGGAGGGGGTTGAAGGAAGAGGGGGGCCTTATATGGAAAGCGTCTGTGGGGAAGACTGTCAGGATCCCATTCCTGCAATCTTGACGCTGAACCAGGCAGAGATGCAGGGCAGGGACCTGACAGCCCCTGCTCAGGGTGCGTGTCTCAGGCCAGCTCCAGCAGGCATCGCTTGGGTCGCTGGTCTTGCCTGGAGCTTTGTGACCAGCTGCCTGCCTGCCCACCCAAAGCTAATGAGTGTCCCAAGTGCTGTCATCGGGCCCCACACAAGCGCTTCTGCCATACTTGTAGGAAAAACTCCATAGCACTTGCTAAACTGTGGCAGGAGAGAAAAAAGAGTAGTGAAACACAAAAATCTCTTGCCTGTGGCCAGCTGCCGAGTGCTGGCTGCAAGGAAGGATGCTTAGGGTGTTTGGGGGGGAGGGTGGACTTGGTCATTTGGGGGCCCAATGTGCCACCCTGTGCCCAGAGAAGGGCAAGGCCAGGAAGGGTTTTATTTAGTGTTGTGACTGATGTTTCTCCTGGGAAATGGATCCTGCTGGGAGATGTTAGGAAGGTGTTGAAATTGGCTTGTGCCCGGCTGGGATGAAGGGTGGAACAGCTGTGTGTGACCACGGAGCCACTCAGGAACGGCATATAACGACCTGTGGTGCCATACAGGGTATTTGACACCCTATAAATAAATCCTTCTTTTGATAGCCAGTCCTTCTTTGATGAAAACCAATCCTGGAAATCGGAGGAGAAACTAAAGGGGAGCCGGCTGGAGCATGGCCAGCAGCTTATGGCCAGGCTTTTTAGGACTGAGAACAAAAAATTCAATCCCAGATGGTTTATCGAGATAAAACGGGGGGGATGTGTCAAATCTCTGAGGCAGCTGCCAAGGACAAGGGTGAGGAGACAAGGACAAACAGGAGCAACGCAACTCCCTGGAGGAGTCTGGAAACCTGCAGTAGTAGCTGGGAGGGTCCCTGACTTTTTTCTTTGATCCTACAGACCTGCCTTGGTTTAGTTAGATTATAAACCAAGTAGTGAAAATGTTGACAAACCTCTGGAATGGCACATTTATTCTGGCTTGGGGCAGGAATGTTGAGCTGGGCAGGGTGACTGCTCTGTGTAGCAGAGTTCACACTGGTCTCACTGGATCCATGATTGTCTGGGACAGGGCAAACTCTGCGTGGGGTCTGGCTGAGTGTGGACGGGATGTCAAAGGAAGGGGCAAACGGTGGCCCTGGGCAGATGTTGGCCTTGGGGTGTGGAGTGGTTTGCTGATGGCAGCTGGCTGTGTGATGCCATCCTGGGCAAGAAGGATGGGTTGCCCTGCTCTCAGTCCACAGTTGCTTGACAAGCCTGCAGACTTCATCACTGAGAGTCCTACCCTAGCACATACGGTGGATGGGAACCACCTACCCCTCCAGGGGAAGACTGGAGGTGGAGGAATGGTGAAGGAGCAACATCAGGGCTGGCAGTCCAGCTGCAGTGTGTGCCACAGGCAGGCCTAGGAGCCCATCACCACCACAGCTGCCCCAAGTTGATGCCGAAGCCTGGACAAGTGGTGCTGTGTGCAGGAATCTGGGAGTCACCAGGTCCCTGCGCCAGGAACCTGAATGTGCTGACAGCACTAAGTGCCAGGGCTGGAGTCACTTCCTCCCCGGGATGAGGTGCAGCACAGCCCTCAGCTTCAGCAGAGGAAGTGCAGGGTAGATCCCCAGAGCCCATCCACCCACCTCTCCCAGCTGTCAGGACAGCATGCGCCTGTGAGCACGGAGCATCCCCATCCATCAGCCACGTCAGGGCCCGTCACGGTGATCCAGGCAGCCTCTGGCTCTAGGCAAAAATGTCAACACCTGCCTTAAAAGAATAAATCTGCCCGTGCTCTGGCACTGCCCTGCCTCCACCACAGAATGGCAATGCACAAAGCCCGTGGGAACTGCACTAAGGGGTACAAACGGAGGGTATTTGGAGGGGTATCAGACAGTGGCACAGACAGGGAGCTTCTGATACCCGATTGGCAGCTCCATGATGCGTGGCACCCCCTTCCCAGCAGCTCTGGAATCCACCATGTCCTGATCACTGCTTGTTCCTAGGGGAGCACCCCGTGGTCCCCAGGGCAGGATGCAGGCAGATGGGACAGCGGGCTTAGCCAGAGCAGTCTCCTCCAGCCTACCGTGTTCCCAGCCAGTGTCCCGTCCCTTGACCATCCCAGCAGAGCCCAGGGAAACTGCCATTCCCAGACCATGATCCCAAATGCTTCACCCAGTTCCCGCCCCGGTTGCTCTCCCCAGCTGAGACTTTGCTCTTATTTGGTGATTCCCAGCACCAGTGGGAGGGAACGGGCTCTGCTGGGAAGTGACTGCATCCCTGGGTGGGGCCAGAGCAGGAGGCACCCAGTCTGGCCGCTGTTGGACCTGGGTGGCTGCTCACCAAGCAACCACCCTGCTCCTCAACCTGCTTCCTAACCTGCGCCCCTCCTGCCTGCAGCCAGCTCACCCCAGTCCCATTGCTGCTGGGACCCCCGTTCTTGCCCTGGGCCCCATGCACTGGTGTGGGACTGCTCTTGGCACCCAGGCGCTGGGCTGGGAGAAAGGCAGGATCGTCCGGGACTGAGGCCAAGCCCAAGCCCATGTGCTCTCAGGGGATCCGCTGCACCGCCTCTTCCACCACCATTTGGCAGGGGGACGCGGGGTTGCAGGGTGCTGATGGTGGTACAGCTGGGTCCCACCAGGACCCCTGACCCCAGAGCTAAGGGCAGCTGGTAGGGTCAGCACAGGAGCTGGCAACCATGGAGGCAGGTGTGGAGTGCAGCTGGGGCTGCCCATGAGCTGTCAGAGCTCCTTAAGTGAGGATTGAGTGCCATCAGCGCCAGCTTCTCCTGATGGATCAAGGCACATGCCCTGGCCAGGATGCGGAACTGGGAGCTGGGGAGCTGACCTCCCTCGTGGGGCAGAGCTTGCAGGGCAGCTGGGGGATGCAAACAGCTCCATGGGTCCCTGTGGGACTGCTAGCCATATCCTCACTGGAGGTAGAGGATGCTAAGGGGCTGAATGGGATGGCTTCTGGGAACCTGGCTGTGCTCCAGGGCTCCAACCCCAGGGCCCCCAGGAGGATGCCTGGCAGTGGGCTCTGCCCCATGCCTCTCATTAGCGTACCTATGGCTCCTATTAAGAAAAAGCCCGTGACCCATCTCAGCTCTGCAGCAGGGATCGGGGGCAGAGCTGGGGGAGCAGCCATAGGTTCACTGCTCCTGTGCCCACTGGGGCTCGCTGAAGCCAGGCTCTGGCACTCTCAGATTCCCTAGGTCTCTTTTTCCCCAGGGAAATGGGCTCCCTATGCTCCTCTCCATGTCTCTGGAGCATTTCGGTGTGACTGTGCACCGCTGTCATAAACTCTGTCCAGGGAGGGGACCACATGCCTCCCTTTGGGGGGTACTGTGTCCCAAAGCCTGGTGGGCACATGTGCCCTGTTTGGGGGTACTGTGTGCCCTGTTTGAGAATACCACGTGCCCCTGCCAATGGGTATTGTGTATCTCCCTGGGGTGAGGGGCACAGTGTGCTCTGTTTGGAGGTAGTGTGTCCACCATAGTTTAGGGGTACTATATGCCCCTGCCAATGGGTACTGTGTATCTGCCAGGAGTGGGGGGGTGCCATGCACCCTAACTGGGTTGGACGTATCGTGTGCCCTGCTTGGGGGCACAATTTGGCCTGTTTGGGGGTACTGTGTGCGCAGTTTGGGAGTACTGTGTGCCCTGTTTGGGTGTACCACATGCCCTGCCAGTGGTTTCTGTGCGTCTGCTTGGTGTGGGGGGGCATCATTCACTCTGCCTGGGGTGGGTGCACAGTGTGCCCAGTTTGGAGGTACCATGTGCCCCGCCCCTGGGGTGCATCTGCCACGGGTGGGGGCCACCATGCACCCTGCTTAGGGTGCGGGCACAGCGTGCCCAGTTTGGGGGAACAGTATGCCCAGTTTGGGGGTACCGTGTGGCCTGTTTGGAGGTACCATGTGCCCCACCAATGGGTACTGTGCATCTCCGGGGTGGTGGGCACCCCGCTTAGGGTGGGGGCACAGTGTGCCCCGTTTGGGTTACCGTGTGCCCTGGCAGTGGGTTCTGTGCATCTGCCAGGGACAGCATCCTGCCTTGCGGCGCAGGGTCGGCGCGCCCGCCCGGGCGGGACCGTGCAGGGGTTCACCCCGTGCGCTCTCTGGGGGCGTCCGCGCTCCCCTCCCGGTGCCCGGCGGTCGCAGCCCCTTCCCGCGGCGGCGCAGGTCGCGGCCGGAGGAGGAGGAGGAGGAGCAGGAAGGGATGGAGGCAGGGCGGGAGCGGGCGCTGCCGGAACGCTTCCTGCCCGAGCCGGGCGGATCCCACAAAGGGCCTCCCCGCCATGGCCGGCATCAGCTCCATCGACGCCGTCAAGAAGAAGATCCAGAGCCTGCAGCAGGTGGCCGACGAGGCGGAGGAGCGCGCCGAGCACCTGCAGCGGGAGGCCGATGCCGAGCGGCAGGCCCGGGAGCGGGTAAGGGCGCGGTGAGGGGCGGGGGGAGCGCAGCGACCCGGGATGCTCCACCGGCATCCCCCTCGCTGTCCGCATCCCTCCCCGCATCCCTCCCCCTGCCCGCATCCCCCCGCAAATGCCCCCTGCCCGCATCCCCCCCCGCCCCCATCCTCCCGCATCCTTCCCCCTGCCCGCATCCCCCCGCAAATGCCCCCTGTCCGCATCCCCCCCCGCCCGCATCCCCCTGCATCCCTCGCCCTGCCTGCATCCCCCCGCAAATGCCCCCTGCCCGCATCCCCCCCGCCCACATCCCCCCCATCCCTCGCCCTGCCCGCATCCCTCCACATCCTTCCCCCTGCCCGCATCCCCTCGCTGCCGGCAACCCCCCTCACATCGACCTGCCCGCATCCCCCTCGCTGCCCGCATCCCTCCCCCTGCCCGCATCCTCCCCCGCATCACCCCCTGCTGCCCGCATCCCCCTGGCTGTCCACATTCCCCCCCTCCATTGCCTACATCCCCCCCCCATTGCCCGCATCCCCCCCACTGCCCGCATCCCTCTCGCGCCCCCCACCCTTCGAACCGGGGTGGCCCCGGGACGGTCCCGAGGGAGCTGGAGAGCGCTGCCGTCCTGGGGCTGGGGCGGCTGGAGAGACCCCGGGGTAGGGGGGATGCGGGCAGCATCCCTGCCTCCGGGCTACCTCCTCTGTGGGGCTTGCGAGGGATCCTTGTCTCCTCCATGAGTCTTGCGAGAGATCCCTGTCTCTTCCATGGGTCTTGTGAGGGGTCCCTGCCTCTGGGCTGGCTTCTCCATGGGTCTTGTGGGGTTTCCCTGCCTCCTCCATGGTTTTTGGGTGGGATCCCTTCCTCTGTACTGCCTCTTCCATGGTTTTTGTGAGGCATCTCTGCTTCTGGGCTGTCTCCTCTATGGGTCTTGGGAGGGATGCTTCCTGTGAGGGGCTCCCCAGGAGTTCCCCGGCCAACAAGACACAGGGGAGGTGTCAGCAGCCAGATCGGCTTTAGCTCTGCATTGGATCCAGCAGTACTGGGAAAGGATCCCCTCCTCTCAAAGGTTGGCCGTGTACATGGCTGAAAATCCTGTGCCCGGGCTCTTGTCTGGCTTCCAGCAGTCTCTGCGGTCCGAGCCACAGTGAGCAGTCACAGAGCCTTTGGCTCTCCAACGTGTCCCTTTGCAGGGGCAAATCACCCATTCATGCTGCCACAGGCCAAAATTTCCACTCTGGCAGTGGGACAGCATTTCCAAGCTGCAGCTTGTTCCTGGTTTGGCTTTTTTGTTGTTGCTGTGGCTGGTTTCTCTTTCCTATGCCTACTTCTTTAACATCCTCACTGTATCAGGAGCAGCAGAGCTGGGTGCGGTACCCGTGCTGTTGTCACTCGGGCTGTGTGCGGAGGAAATGGCCCCTTCCTGCAGCTGCAGATCGGGTTCTTCTGTCACTGGGTGCTGCTGGAGAGCTCATGTGTCCATCTGGGTAATTCTGACCCACTTCGGGGGTGATTCCCTGGGAAGAAAACTCCCACCAAGGTGAAGCAGATGCCACAGGCCGAGCATCGCCCTGCAAAGGCCAACCTCAGTTCCCCATTGGGCAATCTGGCTGTGGATGAGCTCTCAGTAAGCATGGAAAAAGGGCGTTCACGGAGCAGAGGTGGCTGTTATGCCAGCTGTGGAGCTGGCCGCCCTCCTGGTATGCCGCCTGGCATATCCTCAAACTGCCTGCAGGTGCTCAGTGGGGCCATGCAGGGTGACAGCCCTTCGCTGCTCACACGGACCTCCTGCTTCGCCAGTGTCCCCCAGGGCATTCTTGGTACTGGAGCATGAAGCCAGACAGGGCGGCCAGGCCTGCAAATAAGCAGGAGACATTGTTCCCCGGGTTAGTGCGTCCTTCCCTGCAACTTGGTGCACAGGGCTGCTCGCTGTGGTGAGGTGTCATCTGCACCATCCCTTTGCACCCAAGGTTTGTCTTCCCCATAGGCCCCCCGGTGGGGAGCAGGGCTGGGAGCTGCTGAGGCAGAGTTTCCCGACAGCAGCGATGGAGCAAGAGGCCTTTACCAAATGGAAAGAGTGCGAGGCCAGGCATCGAGGGGCTGGCAGGGGGCCAGGGCCACTGCTCCCAGCCAAACCCAGCTCCTGGCCCCGTGCACGCGGAGCCTGGGAAAATGGGGGGCCCAGGTCCCAGGAGCCACAGCGGCCAGAGTTTGGCCAGACGCCAGCCTGCCAAGGGCGACTCGCTCCATTGCCCCCAGCACTGCACTGTACATCATCCCGGGGAAGCTGAGCTTCAGGCTGCCCCGTTGCACAGCGCCGGGGGGGTTCCCGCAGGAGAGGTTCCCAGCTCTCTCTGCCGCCGCCTCCGTAAACAGGAAATCCACAAGTGGCTCTGATCTCCTTTTCGGGAGCAAAACTGTACAGGGCATTCCTCCCTCTTTACTCACTGTTCTGCTAACCCCAAATACCATCCCTCTGACGGCACAGCTGCTCCAGCTACCCTGTCCCAGTGAACATGCCTCATTCCCTCTCCAGGGCAAGAGCTGGAGGTTTGAGGACGTATTGGAGGGGCTGCACATGCTGGGCTGGGCTTCTGTGGCCAGAATGAGCCAGCGTCAAACAGAGTACTAGGGATGGAGAAATCTCCTATTGTCCTTACAGAAAGGCAAGGGACTGGGTGGTCAGGCATCCCATTCCAGCAAGCGCTGGCTTGTTGCATGGTGCTAAGGGGTGTTCTGGATAGTGAACACAGAAGTAACTCCTAAAAATGCCATGTTATATGTCTATATTTTATGTAGATATGTTTAATATTTTTTAATATGAGACACGGGGTGACCTGAGTGGTTTCTGCTCTCCTAGGCTGAGGCTGAAGTAGCTTCTCTGAACCGCCGTATCCAGCTGGTGGAAGAGGAGCTGGACCGAGCCCAGGAACGCCTGGCCACTGCCTTGCAGAAGCTGGAGGAGGCTGAAAAGGCGGCTGATGAGAGCGAGAGGTGTGATGGGGACAGTAGGGGTGGCATCGGGTCACTATTAATTGCTGGCAGCCCGCTTGGTTTCGCTGTGGGGTCTCTGAAGTGACCTTACGGAGTTTTCCTTGGTTTTCTTGTAGACTTTGAAGGGAGAGAGCAAAGCCACAATGTAGAGAAGTCTCCCAGGTACAGATGTTCTTAAAAAGGCTTTGAAATTTCTAGGGCACCCAAAAGTCCTGAAAACTTTGATCTGGTGTTTGTACAAATACCAGACTGTCACCAAAGCCAGAGGGTGCTTGGAGCCTGTTTTCTGCCTTCTCCTCTCAAGAGCTGAACAATAGCCCAGGAGGGGACATCTGTGACTGGGAACCACAGTCAGCTTTTGAGAAGGAACCTCATTCAACAAAACAGTCCAGCGAAGCACATTGCCCCATCCATGTGCCAAGCAGGTTTCCCAGGCAGAAGCTATGCAGGCAAGGACACTCAGGTTCTATGGGAGTGCCCGGACATGTTGCAGCATTCCTGATAGTTACGTGAGCTCTTCCCTTCATTGGCAAAGACCATTTTGAGCAACAGCATCAGAGGGAGAAAAGAGCAATCTTCAGGAGTTCCTGCCATGGGCATTTGTTGGGGTTTGATAACCCCCTGCTTGTGAGCTTCATTCCTGAATGAGAAAAGGCTGTGACATAGTATATATTCTAATGTTTTGTAAAGGTTGCTGTTCTGTCAGGCTCCTTTTGTGGAGGTTGCAGCTGGCTCGTCCAGAGCCGCACACATTTTTGCCCCATCAGATGATGGGTTCAGGACTTGCCTGGTTGGTAGGCATCTTAACCACAACTCCTGGCTCTGGGATATGTCTCTGGGGCCAGCTCTGCTGCTGTAACTGTGCACCAGAGCATATTGGAGCGCCACTGGCGTGACCCTACTGTATGGGGTGGACAGCAAGTGCAGCATCCCCAGGAAATGTCCTGTGCCTCTGGAACTGGAGGATGGCAGTGTCAGGATACAGGGGGCAAGCAGAAAGTACGGGTGCTACCTCAGCCTCTGGCAATAATATCTTCTGGCTTTGGCTTTCCTCAGAGGCATGAAAGTCATCGAAAACAGAGCCATGAAGGATGAGGAGAAGATGGAACTCCAGGAAATGCAGTTGAAGGAGGCGAAGCACATAGCGGAGGAGGCTGACCGCAAATATGAGGAGGTGCGTGCCACACCCGCGTGCACCCTTCCCCGAGTCCTGACCACTCGGCAGCACCTGGGGCCACGTCTATGCATCCGTGTGCACACACTGGGGGCAAGCAGAGAACCAACACGTGCCTCTTGCTGCCATCAATAGGTCGCTCGCAAGCTGGTTGTCCTAGAGGGAGAGCTGGAGCGCTCAGAGGAGAGAGCAGAGGTGGCAGAAAGGTGAGAGGGGCTCCTGGTGGGCAGTGTGTGGGGTCCCATGCAGCCCTTACCCCAAGTCCCTGGCAGCTATGGGTACAGGGTTGTCACTTCCTGGGAGCGGCTGGGTGTGCCATCAGCATGGTCCCTGGGGTCTCAGGCTGGGGGCAGGGGAATACTGGCCTGCTGGCAGCACATCGTTGACCCTATTCTCTGCTGTCCTCCCCCGGGGTGCCCCTCTTCCACCCCAGCCGAGTGAGACAGTTGGAAGAAGAGCTGCGGACCATGGACCAGTCTCTCAAATCCCTCATTGCCTCAGAGGAAGAGGTACTGGGGCAGGGGCATGGGACAACGTGCAGCAGCCCCCCTCTCTGTCGCTGCCTCTTGAACTGTGCGAGCCTCCTCTCTGCACTGCTGTCTCCACCACCGACCTCTCCTCACCTGCCCCTCCGATGGCACGCTCCTTCATCCCTCCATGCCTGTTCTTCTTCTCAGAGGGTCTGGCAAGAGCCCAGCCAGCAGTGGTGCACGGGATGTCCGTGTTAAGAGGCACGAGGAATGGATGAACGGATGTGTCCCAGCAGCTCCCATTCAAAGCAGCTCTGCTCCTTCTCCACCTGCACTGAGTTTTCTCCTCTCTCAACTTGTTCTCTCTCTTTCTTTCCTCCTTCCCCATGCCCGCTCTTCCTGCTCCCCTCTTTCCTGCCCCTCGGCTCCGCTTCCCTTCCTGATGACCCCTGCTTGGGATGTAGTAAATGTGGTGACCTAGAGGAGGAGCTGAAAATTGTCACCAACAACTTGAAGTCCCTGGAGGCCCAGGCTGACAAGGTAGGACCTAGCGGGGCTGCTGGTGCTGGGTAGAGTGTGTGGGGTCTGTGGGTGCTGGGGTCTTCTGGTGGGGTGAAGGACGACTGGAAGCATCCCATGGGACTCACAGACATCCGTCTCTGTCTCTGCAGTATTCCACCAAGGAGGACAAGTACGAGGAGGAGATCAAGCTTCTAGGGGAAAAATTGAAGGAGGTAAGGAGTGCAGGGTCAGCACTGCACGAGTGCAGGCATGAGTTTGCCATCCAGTGTGGATTTTGACCCTGTTATGCCCATGTCCTCTCACTCTTCTCAAAACTGCAGCCCTGCAGTGTGGCAGGTGACAGGGTTGTGGGGGTTTTCCTGCGGAGGGGGACATCAGCCTGCTCTGGTTTAGAGTGTGGGCCTTCAGGAGGCCTTTGTCCCTTACCCTTCCCAGGGGATGGCTCGTGGGGGTGGTATGGGAGGTGCAGATGGGATGGATTTGGCATGCGGTGCAGCCTATACCATCCCTGTTGTGCCCCACCACCCACCTTTTCCCCACTACGCTTCCACAGGCCGAGACCCGAGCGGAGTTTGCAGAAAGATCCGTGGCAAAGCTGGAGAAAACCATTGACGATCTAGAAGGTAAAATGTCCCTATTTCCTGGGGAGCACTTGCCAGGTTGTGCCCCTTGCCGGGCCAGACAGGGCTTGGTCGGGATGACGGGCTGGGCAGGGGTCCCAGAATGGGGGAAACTGGATGCCATGGTGTCTGCTGTGGGAGCGCAGAGCTGCTTGGTTCTGGGCTCTGCTCTCGGGTGGGGAATAGGGCTGCTGCCTGTGCCCGCACACTCCCACTGCCCTCGCCCCCCCCTGCTCACAGCCACTCTCTCTCTCTCTTTGCTGTCTGCCCCCCACCCTGCTCCACTGCCTGCCCCTGTCCACCCCTCCCTGCAGACGAAGTGTATGCACAGAAGATGAAGTACAAAGCCATCAGCGAGGAGCTGGACAATGCACTTAATGACATCACCTCCCTCTGAGCCCCACACCGGGCACCAGCACTGCACGCCCTTGCCTGCCTCTCCCCTCCCCAGCACGGCCACCTGCCTGCCTGGCTGCCCCACTGCTCTCCCTGCTGACTTTGTCCTCCTCTGTCCTATTAGCCTGTGCCTGCCCATCAGCTCCTATGGGACAGGAGCCAGCGTGGGGTGTTCCTGCAATACAACTCTTGGTGGGAGATGAGGAGAAAGTGCTTAGGGATGTTTGGTGGGGCAGGGGAGCAGCATCTGGGACCCCATAGACTGGGTAGACTGGTATGGTTGCAAGGTTTGTGCCCCAGCATTGCCCAATAGGGAGGGCTGTTCTCAGGAGCCTGCTGTTCCAGTAGCTCTTTCCTCTGCTCCCCAGCACCACAAGCACCAGGAAGCCCGCAGCTCAAGGGCTGAGGGGTTATTTGCATCACATATACCACCAAAAAAGGCCCCCCCAGTGCTGTTTGTTGGGCCCAAGGTGGGGAGGACATGCACAGGGGAAGCGGCACCTCCACTGCCAAAGCTCAGACCCTGGGGATGGAAGTTTGGGTCTGACTGTCAGGCAGCCGTTTCCCAGCCAGGCAGGCAGGCAGCCCTGAGCCCCCTGGCTCCTCTCTGCCCCTACCTCCCTTCTGTCCTTTGCACATTGCTCTTGAGTTTGCATTTCATGACTTTTAATTTGTGTTCTGTCCCTCTGGGCTACTGAGTTGATTTCAATAAAGCATTTTCTTTCCTTGGTTTCTCCTTTGTTTTGTTCATGCCATGCTGTCCCTCATCTCCTGCCTGTCTCACGCGGGTGCCAGCAGCAGGGTGGTAGGAGGTGGTGCGGGCAGCTCGCAGCTGTGGGACCCTCAGGACGGCTGTGGCTGAGACCTGAGCGGCTCCCATGCTGCCACGCTGAGTGAGATAGGGTCCTTTGTGCCTCAGCGATGAACCCTGCCGCTCCCTGTCTCTCATACACAGCTTTTCTCATCTTGTGTCATCTGCGTGACTCCTTTGGCCTCAAACAGCAGGATTAAACCTAGTCCTGTACATTCCCTTTCCCCACTTCCAGTCATTTCTTGCAAGCAGGATGTCAGCCCTGACATCTCTCCTGCGTCATCATCCCTTGACAAAGGGGCTGATCCTACCCTTCGGCAGTGATCCCTAAATGGGCTCCTCATGCTCTTCCTTCTCCTTCCTCAGCATCCTACCCTGCCCCACAGCCCAGTTCCCAAACTGGTGGACTCACGGTCCCATCCCTGTCCTGGGACCAGCTGCCTCCTCCTGCCAGTTCAATTCATCCCTGGTACTGGCTGGGTGACTGTGGGATTCCAGTGAGGGCTTTGGGGAATACTGTCTCTTTTCACTAACTTGACTTTCTCTCTCTCTTCCCTCTGCTGCGCTGACGTCTCCATTTTCTCTAGAGCGCTCCCGGGAGGAGGCTGAGAAAAACCGCGTTCTCACTAACGAGCTGCGGGTCATCCTTACTGAACTTAACAACTGAGCTGCCTAGAGCTCCCGGCCCCAGCCCAAGCTCCCACACCCAGGCTGGTACTGGCCCCACTCCCTGCCCAGTTTTGGTCAGGCTGGCCTGGGGCTGGGAGCCCCTGCCCGCTCCCTGCCGGGGCTCGGCAGGGTGTGGGTCCTTGTCTTATCCCTCCCCCAGGGGTAACCACCCTGCTTGATGGGGACAGGGAGCCCCTCTGGAGCTGATTGTTTTTTCTTGGGAGAAGAATAAGGGGTTTTGTGATATCCTAGGACACCTATGTAGTGTTGACTGCCCCCCAGCATCAGCCTGGCATTGCTGGGGAGGGATGCGGTGGTTTGTATTGCTACTTTCCTCCCCTTGTCCCAGGAGTCTGCAGCCAGCCTTTACCTCCTCACTCTGGTAACCCAAACTGCACAGGGAGGATCTCCTCAGAGTGGGGCCCCTGCAGGCTGCTGGGATAGGAGCTGGGAGCGGTAGCACCCACTGCCCCAGACTTCGGGCAAGGGCGAGGGAAAGGTCTAACAGGATGTGTTGGGAGAAGCTGATTTGGCAGAGCTCCTGTCCCATGCCTGTCTCGAGAAGTAAGGAGGATGCCGTTTGGAAGCGAGTGCTGGAGGAGGCTGCCTCGGCAATGGGCTGCCTGGCAGAGCTTGTCCCTGAAGCCTCATTAGCTCTGCTCCTTCTCTCTGCTGTTGTCTCTGCCCACTTTCCCGGGCTGCTGTCTCACTCTTCACAGACCACCACTGGGTCATGCAGCAGGCACAGGCTCTTCTCTTTTGCTCTCTAAGGGTTTCTGCATGTGCTCACAGCCGGCCCATGATGATGCCCCTGGGTGGGATGTGCTTGTGACTGGCCAGGGAATGGTACCCGCCAGTGGTACGTACTCTGTGGAGGGCCTGGCTGTGGACAACAGGGCAACAGGGGAGGATGGAAATGCTGTAGAGACCGCCTGCCCCAAGCAACCACTCCTGGCAGGTTCCAGAGTGGCTGGGCTCATCCTTGCAAGTGGTAGGCATGCTTGCGTGTACTCTGCTTCCAGGGATACCCCAGTCAGCTGGAGGCTGGTGCCATACTGATATGTCTCTCTGTGTGTGTGGATCTGTGCTTGGTGATGTTTGTGTGGGTCTGGCTGCACCTGGGTGCACTTGGGCTGTGTCTGTGTGTGTGGCTGGGTGTCCCTTGTATTCACAGAGAGTCTGGCCAGTGCCAAAGAGGAGAACGTGGGCATCCACCAGGTCCTGGACCAGACTTTGTTGGAGCTGAACAACCTCTGAGCTGCCCTGGGGAGTCCTCATCCCTCTTCCCTACCCCACACATGCACCCCACAGGCACACTCAGGACATCATCAGCTGAACTGCGTCTTGGCCAAATCCACACATCCATTGAGAAGGGAAGCCCTTACACCATGGCTCAGGAGCATCTTGTCTGTGCACAGCCTAACTGGCTCTGTCCTGTCTTCATGTCCAAATATTAAAGCAGTTTGACAAGACGGATGGGTGTGTTTGGTTCTTGGGGCAGACACAGGCGCAGGGAGATGTGGTAGGGGTGTCCCTAACCACTTCATGCAAGGAGGCTCCAGAGGGGCTTGGGTCCCGGGGGGATATGGCCAGCATAAGGATGTCTCCTGCAGTTATGGGGAAATGGGAGCAATAACAGACAGTCTGGTGTACCCTTATCTCCAACAGTTCCTTGGGATCCACAGGAAACCTCCATGACTCAGGCTTAGTCCAAGCTGACCATCATCTTTGAGTGCACAGTGATATACATATGTCACAGGCATGTCCCCTTCCACAGCCAGCACTTTTGCTATCTGGGGAAGCTATGAGGTCTTTCACCTCTCCATGGAGTCTGCTTCATGGTTCATGTTTATGACACCATCTGAGGACTGCCACCATGTATGCACACACTATTATTTTTCAGGGTCTTCTCCAGGTCTGGGGTTAGCTGTTTACCCTGGCATATTGGTTGCATTTTCTACTACCAGTTGCTCTCTGAGTGACAGCTGTATAAACTAGAAAACGTTAATGCAGTAGGCAACTGCTTCCCAAAGTGTTCAGGAAGTTTCCTCCTGCCTTGCTATATTTTCTCCAACACGAAGAGCAGCAGGATGTGCCTCATCACCATCACCAGAATGGAGTGGATTCCCTGGGGATGGCCAAAGTCATGATCTAGTCCTGTTCTGCTTCAGGCCCCTCCACAATATGCGTCGAGCCCTGTGGTCCCATGCTATGTGGCGGATATCCCTCTAAAAGCACAGTCTCATGCTGCCAGGAAACGTAATTCATGCTGACCTCTTGCTGAGCCAGGCCATCGCCCCAGTGAGCAGCTGGTAGGGATAGCTTTCGTTATCTGCTTTCCTTTATTTGCTGTGCCTCTCAGAAAACCAGGATAGTGAGATCGCATCTCTTTCCTGTCCAGGTGCTGCCGGCCTCCTGCCTTCCCCATAGTCCAGCACCTCTGGTTTTGGTTCTGAAATCTCCTACAGGGAAAATACACTCTCCATGGATGGGGTGCTCATCTTCTGGTTGTCCTGCCAGGCTGAGAAACATGCCGTGAGCTGCAGCTTCCCACCCTGGATCTACAGGAGGGATGCTTGCTTTTCCACAGCACATCAGCAAAGCTATTCTATTGTTTGGTCAAAGCATCTTCCAGGCAGGGGGTTGTCTGGCTGCGAAAAGAACAAGAGTGTAACCCCTCCTGTTCTCTGTGAGCCTGCACCCCGCACTGCAAACAAGTCTGCTCTGCGTTCCTATCAGGGTGCGTCCCCAGTGCCCAGCTTCTGCACAACCTTCACCTTCCTGCTGGGACAAAGAGCCCTTTCACACCCAGCGTTTTTTCCCATTAGCTGCTCCTGCCTCCTAGTTTGCACCAGTCCATTTAACTTAAGCTCTCACACCCTGCTGCAAGAGCCCCCGTTTTTTTCACTCTGAACTTTCTGTGGTTCGGCAGTGAGATCCTTGCTGCTGCTCCCAGGTGATGTTCTATCCCAAAGACTTGAGGCTATCTCTCACAGTTCAACAGAGCTTCACATTTTCTCCATCCTCCCACATATCTCCTTCCCTCTGTGGTCCTGCAGAAAGATGGAGGCCAGGAGAAGCTCCAAGAAGCCAGTCATGGTGGAGCCACTAGCAGCGGGGGCTCAACCTGGAGGCACATCTCCCTACAAGCCCCACACCGAGGACTGCAGTGCCTGCACTCTCCTCCCTTCCCCGGCACTTATCCCATGAATTTCAACCTTTGGATTTGTTTATCTTGGCCTGCCAAGGCCAAAGATCTCCCCTATGCTGCCACCCCAATGATAAACTATCCCATTAACCTCCAGCAGCCTTTCACTTACGCTCTCTCCTCCAGTTTTCTCATCACTCTGGAGCCTCATTTCATCTCCAAATCCTTCCTGTTTAGTACTCTACACATCAGAGCATTGCAGAGACATTTTGACCAGCCATGGTGAGCCATGCAGAGTTGGACACAGAGCCCCCTGATCCCTCCCCCCATTTACAGCCCAAGACATTTGAGTGAGGGCAGGAGGCTCGTGTGTATCTGAGCTGTTTGGCTTTTCAAGGCTCTGGATGATTCTGGGACAGGTCAGGCTGCTTAAAAGCCAAGTACCACACAAAGCTCGCAGTCTCCAAAACAATATTACCGGTTTGTTGAACCCAGTAGAGGACAAGGCAGCTGCAGGAAAACATGAGCAGCTACAACCACGCAGTACCGCCTCATTTCTGCACCGGTTATGTGTGCCCTGCGTGCAGTGCTCACTACTGCACTCCACACCAGAGCTGTGCTGCCTGAACTGAGCGTGGAGTGGGCAGCACAGGGGGAGCGTGTGGCCCGGGGGCTGCAAAGGGTCTGGGAGCAGTGTTTGGGATCCCCTGCAGTGAGGCAGCCCCATGGCAGAGGGCAGGCAGCTAGGGACCCTTGGGGACAGCCAGTACACCTCACCCAAGGCTTGGGACCCTGGTTTGGCCTAGGTCCTGGCTGGTAGCAGGGGAAAACCTCACTGGGTGGCACTGGATCACAGACTCATTTGGCTGGAAAAGACCTTTGAGGTCATCGAGTCCAACCATACCCGTCCACTACTAAACTATATCCCTAAGCACCTCATCTACCTGTCTTTTAAATATCTTCAGGGATGGAGACTCCACCACTTCCCTGGGCAGCCCGCTCCAATGCTTCACCACTCTCTTATGCCCCTAATATCCAGTCTAAATCTACCCTGGCTCAACTTGTCCTATTGCTTGTTACTTGGGAGAAGAGACCAACACCTACTTCACAGAACCTCCTTTCAGAAGGTTGTAGAGAGCGGTAAGGTTTCCCCTCAGCCTTCTCTTCTCCAGGTTAAGCAGTCCCAGATCCCTCAGCCACTCCTTGTAACCCCTGCGCTCCAGTCCCTTCACCAGCTTTGTCGCTCTTCTCCAGGCGCTCCAACCCCTCAATGTCTTTCTTGCAGTGGGGTGCCCAAAACTGAACCTAGCATTCAAGGTGCAGCCTCACCAGCGCAGGGCACACGAGGACAATCCCTTCCCTGCTCCTGCTGGCACACACCGTTTCTTATACAGGCCAGGATGCTGCTGGCCTTCTTGGCCACCTGGGCACACTGCTGGCTCATGTTCAACCAGCATCCCCAAGCCTTTTTCTGCAGGGCAGCTTTCCAGCCACTTTCTCCACACCTGCAGCATTACATGGGGTTGTTGCGACTGAAGTGCAGGACCCAGCACCGAGCCTTCTTGAACCCCACAGAATTGGCCTCAGCCCATCGATCCATCCTGTCCAGAGCTCTCTGTTGCTTGTCTAGGTGCAGGCTGTGTCCTCTGATGATGAGAGCAGGTTCCATCCCGTGATAGGACCAAACTACTCCCAGTGACAGGCAGAACACTCCCACCTCCTGTGATGGGTCATTCTCCCCCCCCAGTGCTGCCTGTCCACCTGTGACAGGACCTGGTGCCTCTGGTGACAGCCCTGAGCACGCCAGGACAGGACCTGCTCCCCACAGAGGCAGCCCCCCACGATGGAACCTGGTCCCCATCCCACTGACAGCCCCAAGCCCCCCATGATGGGATCCGTTCCAGCCAGTGACAGTACTGAGCCCCCATGATGGGACCTGGTCCCGCTCCCAGGTGACAACCCAGAGCCTCCATGATGGGTCCCAGTCCCCCTCACCCCTGGTGGCATCTCTGAGCCCCTGTGAAGTGTCCCTATCCTTCCCCGTTATGTTTCCCTTTTGCCCCTCACGTTCCCCTGCCCCACCCATGTGTCCCTACCCCCTCGCGATGTGTCCCTGTCCCCTACCATCTGTCCCTGTCCCCCTGTGTCCCTGTCCCCCTGTATCCCTGCCCCCACCGTGCCCCTGTTCCCCCCATGTCCCTATTCCCCCATGTGTCCCTATCCCCCCGTCTCCCTATCCCCCCCCGTTTCCCTATCCTCCTCCCCGTGTCCCTATCCCCCCCGTTTCCCTATCCCCCTCCCCGTATCCCTATCCCCCCGTGTCCCTATCCCCCCCGTTTCCCTATCCTCCCCCCCGTGTCCCTATCCCCCCCCCCGTTTCCCTATTCCCCTCCCCGTATCCCTGTCCCCCCGTGTCCCTATCCCCCCCGTGTCCCTATCCTCCTCCCCCTGTCCATATCCCCCCCCGTTTCCCTATCCCCCTCCCCGTGTCCCTATCCCCCCCCCCGTTTCCCTATTCCCCTCCCCGTATCCCTGTCCCCCCGTGTCCCTATCCCCCCCGTGTCCCTATCCCCCTCCCCGTGTCCCTGCCCCCCCCGTGTTCCCCTGTCCCCGTCCCTGCTCCCGGTGGCTGCGCGCGCAGGCGGCGCTGACGTCTCTCGCTCCCGGAAGGGCGGCGGAGAGGGAAGCGGGGATCGGGGCCGGTTCGAGCCTCCCGGTCCCGTCCCGGGCCCCGAGCGACGCCGACATGACCCTCGCCGTGTTCTTCGGCTGCACCTTCATCGCCTTCGGGCCTGCGCTCGGGCTCTTCCTCTTCACCATCGCCCGCGAGCCGCTCCGCATCATCATCCTCATCGCCGGGTGGGTAACGGGGGGGGGGACCAGTATGGGACAGATGGAGCACTGGGACCAGTGCTAGGACTGGTATGGCGTGATAGGGCACTGGGACCAGTGCTGGGACCAGTATGGGAGAGATGGGGCACTGGGACCAGTGCTGGCACCAGTATGGGTGTGATGGGGCACTGGTACCAATGCTGGGACCAGTATGGGCGTGATGGAGCACTGGAACCAATGCTGGTACTGGGACCAGTATGGGTGTGATGGGACACTGGTAGCAATGCTGGGACCAGTATGGGTGTGATGGAGCACTGGTACCAATGCTGGGACCAGTATGGGTGTGATGGAGCACTGGTACCAATGCTGGGACCAGTATGGGTGTGATGGAGCACTGGTTCCAATGCTGGGACCAGTATGGGTGTGATGGAGCACTGGTACCAATGCTGGGACCAGTATGGGCGTGATGTGGCACTGGTACCGATGCTGGGACCAGTATGGGCATGATGGAGCACTGGTATCGTTGTTGATGGTGGGACCAGTATGGGCGTGATGAGGCACTGGTACGAATGCTGGGACCAGTATGGGCATGACGGGGCACTCGTACCAGTGCTGGTGGTGGGACCAGCATGGGTGTGATGAGGCACTGGTACCCATGCTGGGACCAGTATGGGCGTGATGGGGCACTGGTACCAGTGCCAGTGCTGGTGCCAGCATGGGTGTGATAGGGCACTGGTACCAGTTCCAGTGCTGGTGCCAGTATGGGTGTGATAGGGCACTGGTACCAGTTCCAGTACTGGTGCAAGTCTGGGTGAGATGGGGCACTGGTACCAGTGTTGGTGCTGGTACCAGTATGAGCACGATGGAGAACTGTTGTTAGTGTGGGTGTGATGAGGCACTGGTACCAGTATTTGTACCAGCATGGTTATGATGAGTCACTGGTACTGGTGCTGGTACCAGTTTCAGCAGTGGTGCCAGTATGGGAGAGATGGGGCACTGGGACCAGTGCTGGCACCAGTATGGGTGTGATGGGGCACTGGTACCAGTCTCAGTACTTGGTAACAATATGGGCCCGAAGGGTACCAGTTTCAGTATTGGTACCAGTACGGATGTGACAGGGGTGTGACTGCACTGCCAGAGGCACAAAGACAAGAACAGTCCTGGTGCTGTTGTGGGTACAAGAGTGGACCAGTATCAGTACTCGGACCAGTATCAGTACTCATACTGGTGCTGTTGCCTGCATGACTGGGATACCATTGTTTTTCTTACTGGTGCCGCCTTGGGCACCTTAAGGACACCAGTGCTTGTACTGGTGCTCACGGTTGTAGCAGGAGCACCAGTACTGGTGCTTGTATCCTTGTGAGTGTGACAGGAGCACCAGTGTTCATACTTGTACCATTGAGGGCATGGCAGGAGCACCGGTACTTTTAGTGGTACCATTGTGGGAGTGACAGGGGCACCAGTACTGGTACTCATGCCAGTTCTTTGCACAATGGGGCACCAGTACTGGTATTGCCAGTACTGTCACCATAGTCACCAGATGGTGCAGATGTGGTGAGGAGGACATTGGTTTCGGTACTGCCGTGGAGCCAGTAGGGCACTGGTACCAGTACCAGTGTGGGATCAGTAAGATATGGTACTGGAACTGGTACCGGTGTGGATATCAGCCTCACGCTGGTACTGGTGTGGGAACAACGGGGTCACTGGTGCCAGATATGGTTACTAGTGGAGGAGTGCAGGCACAGCAGTGGTACCAGTATGGGCTCCAGCTGCTCAGCACTGGCACCAGTACCCATGTGGCCCCTGTAGTGGTACTGGTGCATCTATGCAGCAGGGCCACTGTTACCAGTATCACTGTGGGATCAGTAGAATGTGGTGCTGGAACTGGAACCAGCGTGGATGTCTGTCTGGCACTGGTACTCATGTGGGCACAATGGAGTCACTGGTGCCAGTTCTGGTTACCAGCACAGGAGTGCAGGCGAAGCAGGTACCAGCATGGGCTGCAGATGCTCAGCACTGGTATCAGTATCCCTGCGGTGCCAGTAGTGGTACTGGCGCATACGTGTAGCAGGGCCACTGGTACCAGTACCACTGTGGGATCAGTAGAGTATGATACTGGAACTGGACCCAGCATGGATACCCATCTGGCACTGGTACTGGCGTGGGCACAATGAGGTCACTGGTGTCAGTTCTGATTACCAGTGCAGGAGTGCAGGCAAAGCAGATACCAGTATGTGCTGCAGCTGCTCAGCACTGGTACCAGAATGGCGCTGGTACTGATGAGAGAGTGGGTAAAACCAGGGTGCAGCCGCCAGTGCCGGTACCAACACAGAGGGGTGTTGGCGTCTTGCCAACAGGCATGGACATGGCACCGGCACAGCACCGGTGCCAGCAAACACACTCTCTCTCTCTCGCAGGGCATTCTTCTGGCTGGTTTCACTGCTGCTATCCTCCCTCATCTGGTTTATCGCGGTTAAAGCCAGTGACCCCCGCGATGAAGCACTGCAGAGGGGGCTCCTGATATTTGGGGTGATCTTCTCTGTGCTGCTGCAGGAGGTCTTCCGCTTCCTCTACTACAAGCTCCTAAGGTAAGGGCATCTCCCACCCTGGCCTGGCGCTGCTGGATGGCCCCTGTCCTTGGCATTGGTGAGGCCGCACCTCAAAACCTGTATTCAATTTTCAGCCCCTCACTACAACAAAGTCATTGAGGGGCTGGAGTGTCCAGAGAAGGGCAGTGAAGCTGGGGAAGGTCTGGAGCACAGGGGTCACGAGGAGCAGCTGAGGAAACTGAGGCTGTTTAGTCTGGAGAAAAGGAGGGGAGGACCTTATCGCTCTCTACAACTTCCTGAAAGGAGCTTGTGTGAAGTGGGTGTTGGTCTCTTCTAAGTAACAAGTGATAGGATGAGAAGAAATGGCATCAAGTTGTGCAAGGGGAGCTTTAGATTAGATATTGGATAATCCTTTTCACCGAAAGAGTGGTGAAGCACTGGAGCAGGCTGCCCAGGGAAGTGGTAGTCTCCATCGCTGGAGGTGTTCAAAAAATGTGTAGCTGTGACACTTTGGGGCATGATTTAGTAGGCACCGTGGTGGGCTGATGGTTGGACTTCATGATCTTAGAGGTCTTCTCCAACCTCAGTGATTCTGTGATTCTATGGCCCTCCCAATCATGGCAGATGCCAGAGTCTGGCTGGGAGCTCCTGAGCTGTGGTGATGCCAATTGTGGCACCAAGCTGCCCCTGTCCTCTCTAGAAGCTTGCAGAAGGTACCCATGTTGGTGTGTTGACCACTAGTGGGCCTCAGGTGGTGGAGCAGGGCAGCCGTAAGTTTGGAGGAGCCAGGGCTGAGGTGACTGGTGGTATCTCCCTGATTTCAGGAGAGATAGGCTGTGGGTTTGGGCTGGCGCAGGATGTGTCACATCCTCTGTGCCCTGGTGACAAGCACCAGCAGTGCTCCCACAGCTGAAGGGGATGCCAGGCACTGGGAAACACCTGCTTTGCTGTGTGTGGGATGGAGAAGGGGCAGGGATCTCCTCTTGACTCCTGGCAATTCTCAATCCTTTCTTAGGGGTGGTTTTGTGTGAGCAGGGACAGCCTGAATGTGGTTTTGGAGCTCTGTGGGGTGGCGCATCCCGTGCTCCAGCCTGGGGCAAAGTCTCGGCCTTCCTGGCGCCGCCAGCCTGGAGGACCGGAGATTGTGCTGCCTGCTGGGAGAACGCACGCTGCAGTCTGTACTGTGCTCAGACAGACAGACAGACAGGCGCTGCGTTGCATATGGGCTGGACAGGCAGACAAGAGTTGGCATCATTCATATCTCCAGCTTTCCCAGCTGGCTGGGTGTTGGTGAGGGGCTGGAGGAACTCCATGGATGGCCAGGTGTGTGTTCTCTCACCTCTCCCTGCGGCAGGTCACTGCCAGAGGCAGGCAGGCAGAGGGTGGCAGAGCTCCACAGAGCAGCCTCCAGCAGAAACCACTGCTTTCCTTTCACCCTGGAGATCTCCAGCTGCAGGCCCTGCTGTCCTCACCGGTTTGAGGAGCCATTTGCTGTCCTTCTCACCCACGACACCTTAGCTGATCAAAATTATGAAGCCCACCTCTCCTAATTTCTCCCCGTAAATAATTTTTCTAGCTCTTTGAGCTCCTCTCTGCACCCTCCCCATTTTTGCCCATCATCTTCTAGGAGTATGAATGTGGAGATCAAGTATGCCCTCGTGGCACAGACCTCCCACATTGGCACTGGGCTGTTTTCCGTGTGGAGGTGCTGCTCGCATAGCACTTGATGTCCAGTTTGCCCCAGCCCTGCTCCATCAGACTGGCTGGCACTCGTCCCCCTGTGGAAAATTATGCAGCTTTGCACATACCTGGTTTCACGTGTGGTTTGTCTATTGGATCAAGGTGATCATGCAGATATTTTCCACAGCAGGTGTTGTGGTTTGGTGATGGGGAGGTTACCAAGAGGGTGGGATGGTGCAGAGTGAGACCCCAGCTCTTGTCTGCTCCGTCCTGGTGCTGCACGATGCCCTGGGAGTTGGCCAGACTGTGCCAGGCTCCAGCATCCTGTCTTCCCTACAGGAAAGCCATTGAGGGGCTGGTGGCCCTCAGTGAGGATGGTTGCTCCCCCATTTCCATCCAGCAAATGGCATATGGTGAGTGCTGCGCAGAATGGGATGCCCTGACTACAGGGTCAAGGTTGATTCTGACCAGGGCTGGGAAAGGTGCAGGGCGGGAAAGGGAGTTTTTTTACCCCAAAGCTGTCTGGGAGGTGCCTGGGATGTCCCTTGGTGCCTCAGGACTTGACAGTGTCCCTGTCCTGGCAGTGGCTGGCGTGGGCTTCGGGCTTATGAGTGGCGCTTTCTCCATGATCAATCTCCTGGCAGACGCCTTAGGGCCTGGCACCGTGGGCATCCATGGGGACTCGCAGCTCTACTTCCTGACCTCAGGTGGGTGACTGGCACCCTTTGCTCATGTCTGTGCCCACCACAGAGGTGGCGAACCAGGGAGGATGGAGTCTCCCCTCTGTGCCTCACCCTTTACCTATCTGAGCCTCATACGGACCTATGTCACATCTCTCTGTGCCAAACCCTTCTTTCTGTCCCCCATGACCTTGCTGCTCTGCTCCCTGACACTCTTGGGGTCTACCCCGGCACCTCATAGTCCAGCCCAACACTGCCCATACACCCCTTTCCCAGCTCCTTTGCAACTCTCCCCAAGCCTGCAGGACAGGACGGGGTGGGTGGTTCCCTGGTGACACCCCTCTGCCACTCCCTGCAGCTTTTATGACCATGGTGCTAATTTTCCTTCACACCTTCTGGGGGATCCTCTTCTTCCACGGCTGTGAGCACCGGCGCTGGTGGGAGATAGCTGCAGTTGTTGTCATGCACCTTGCTGTTTCGGGGTCGGTGAGTAGCTGGGAGCACAGCTCTGTGCTGGGACCTGTGTTTGGGGACACTGTCGGAGTGTGCTGGTCCCAATGCTGGAGGGGTATGGACCCTTCACCAAAAGAATTGGTGTCCCCCATCCTGCTCCACTTGTCAAGGTGGTGACACTGCCACCTGTCCCTGTCCTCTCCTGCCCACTTACCTCTCTTCTCTCCTGCCTTTTTCCCCAGACGTTTTGCAACCCCCTGTACGTGGGCAGCCTGGTGCCCTCCTACTTGCTGATGGCCATTGCTGCTGTCTGGGCTTACCTGCTCTCCGGGGGATCTGCCCAGAACGTGCGGCGCTTTCTGCTCTGTAAGTCCTGCTCCATAAAGGGGATGAGGGACCCTACAGGTCCCTCTGTACCAGGACCTATGCTGGGGTGTGAGGAGAGTGTCCCAGGGGCTCGAGCAAGGGCATCATCTCCTTGGCTACCAGACTGAAGGAGATGCTAGGGTTTGGGACTGTGGTTGGCTTGTTGCCTCTGCTGAGGGAAGTGGATGGGGTAAGGAGTCTGGTAAAAACTGACCCCCCCCCTCCTTTCTTGGTTCATACAGGCCTACACAGTGGAGCCAGCCCGCAGCCAGGATCCTGAGGCCCTGTGGGATGTTCCTGTCTGCAGCCACCCCTGCCCTCACCTCCATCCTGGCAGCAAGAACAGCCATCACCTTCTCTGCAATACTTTTTCTCCTGGACTGAGGGACCCTGGCCAGTCCCCGCGGGGCAGGTGCTGGGGTCCAGCTGTGGCAGCCAGCCAACTGGTGTGGCTGGCTCGCTCCAGTGCCCTTTTGGGAGCCCTCAGACAGCTTAGTTTTGGGGGACCCGGCTTTGCTGGCCCTACTGTGAGTGGAGCCCCAGTTAGCCTGCCTTGGAAGGATGCTACCTTGGACTGCTGGAAGCCTGAGCCCAAAGAAACCCATTTCTTCTACCCCCCACCACAGAAGACGTACTGTCCCCTGTGCCAGAGAGGGAACCCCACGTCGCCTCCTCACTGCAGGATGGAGGAAGTGGCTTTGCAAAGTACTACGGCACTTTGGGTCACAGCTGACCGCTGTGGTGCTACTTCCCCCACCTCTTTGCCCATCTTCACTGCCCTGGGAGCCACGGCCCCGGCACTGGACTGCAGTTGCTGCAGTGATCCAGCATCCTGGTGCAGTGAGGATGGTGCTGGGGGACCTAGGGGGACTGACAGCACTTGGGATGGGAGGACAGGGAAAAGACCAAAGCACCCAGCAGATGTGGAGGGTGGTGGAGGGCTCAGGGAGAGATGCAACCCTGCAGGTGGTGCCGGCACAGCTTGGGGAGAGGGTTCAAGGGGCCATTCTAGGGGATATTGCTCTCTCCTGCACTTGTAGGGTCATTTCCAGGCAGGCACTGGCCCTGATGCTGTGCCACAGGGCTGGGAAGGAGAAACTGCTATCAGGCTCAGGGCTGAGAGGGCAGTTTTATCCACAGTGGGCTTTTGTACCAATAAAAGGAAGTACCACAGACAAGCAGGTGTTGCCGTCGTGGGGAGAGCACAAACACCCTACAGCAGTGGTGGCTTACGCTGGTGTGACACGGGTGGGTCTGGCAGTTGCAGACCCCAGTTGCCCAGAGGTCTTGCTTTTGCACTGTCCATTCTAAAGGGCTGGGTTCTAGTCTTGCTGATTTGGGGTGGAGGCTGCTGAGAGCTAGAGACCTGCAGGTTCATCCCCTCTCCTGGACATGGCCCTTTTCTCTTGGTTTTGGCATGGTTGTAGAGCTCCCTGGGGCTTGGCTTTAGGTGCACTGGAGCTGCCAGGAAAGGTGGGAGGCAGTCATAGATGTAGGACTGCTCCAGCTGTGGTAGAGCTGGAGGGAACCTGGGTGGGGGCTGGCCAGTGAGGGAGCAGTGGCCCTGCCACTATCACCCCTGCCTTCCTCTAGCCCTACCAAGCCATGGCTATGTTTTTCCAATGCTTTGCACAAATACTAGGAGGAAGAAGTCCCAGAGCGATGGAGGGCAGGGTGAGCCTGTGCAAGGAGCCCTGCAGTGCTTGCTCTGGAGCTCTGCCCAGGGCATGGAGGCCAATGCTGTGTGCTGGTTGGTAAGGGGTCCTTGCACACCTATCTCCGGCTCCACAGCTTCAAGCAAAGACAACAGAGAGGGCTGGCACCATGGGAAGCTTTTACTTTTTTTTTTTTAAATACACATTTTTTTACCTTTTTTTATAACAAAAATATCTGCTGGGGCCAGATGCTGCCCCAGGGAAACAGTCTGTGTGAGCAGCACATGCGGCTGAGCGATGCTGGAGTGCTGGCCCTCCTTCACCCCAGGTGGGAGGGAGGAGAGGTGGCATGGCAGGCTGAGCCGGTGGGTGAGGACCGCCACAGAGGTGTGGGGCTCAGGCAGTGTTCTCAGTGGCAGCAGCTGTGTAGATGACCTTGGATTTGGTTGGAGAGTCCAGCCTGTCAAGAGAGGAAGGAAGGGAATGTTAGAGCAGGTAAGGGGGCCCTGCTAACCCATCTTGCTGCCCAAATGACCACTTTTAACCTCCTTCTCATGCCCCAGGGCCATGCCATCCCCAGCCCTCCTTCTGCAGCTCCCCATCACTCACCGTGTGTTCTGGTTGCGATGCTTGTAGATGTACAGTAGGAAGGCCAACGCCGTGATGGCAAAGAGCACCCCGAAGAGTATGGCCAACACATCCCCTGCAAGCCAAGCACAGGCATGTTACACTGGGGATGGACTCTGGCCGAGGGGGAAGGTCAGCAGCCTGAAGGCAGAGGGAACATGAAGGCAGCAGCCTTGGCTGAGCATGCTTACCTGCGTGAAATGAAGAGCTGGAGTGTCCATCTGCAAAGGAGACAAAGATGAGAGGATGAGAGCCAGCTGCACGGATACTAGGGCAGCCCTGCAAACCCCCTGTGGCTGCCTATCCCCAGCTCAGTACATGACGGCCAGAATGACCCTTCCCAGGGAGACACATCCCTCCCTGGCCACCTTCCCCTCCTTCAGGTCAGCTCTGCACATACCTGCTGCTTCCGAGCCGTCACTATCTGGAAGAGAGACAACGCTATTAAGAGGGTGCCTGAGGAATTTCAGGAGGAAAGTCATAGAACAGGTGATCTTGAGTGCTGTTGTGAAGCACATGCAGGAGAACTGGGTGATCAGGCCCAGTCAACACAGGTTCACAAAAGGCAGGTTTTGTCTTTTCGCCTAAGTAACCTTATCGCCTACTATGACAAAATGACTCGACTACTGGATGGGGGAAAGGCTGTGGATGTAGTCTTCTTGGACTTCAGTAAAGCCTTTGACAGTTTCTCACAGCATTCTGCTTCAGAAACTGTCAGCCTCTGGACTGGACAGGCGCACACTCTCCTGGGTGGAAAACTGGTTGGATGGCCGGACCCAGAGTGTGGTGGAAAATGGAGTTAACTCCAGCTGGAGACAAGTTACAAGTGGGGTTCCCCGGGGCTCGGTACTGGGTCCAGCCCTGTTCAATGTCTATATCAATGACCTGGATGAAGGCATTGAGTGCACCCTCAGCAAGTTTGCAGATGACACTAAGCTGGGTGGAAGTGTGGATCTGCTGGAGGGTAGGGAGGCTCTGCAAAGGGATCTGAACAGGCTGGACCGCTGGGCCGAGACCAATGGGATGAGGTTTAACAAGGCCAAATGCCGGGTCCTGCACTTGGAGCACAACAACCCTGTGCAGTGCTACAGACTGGGGGAAGTCTGGCTGGAAACCTGCCTAGAGGAGAAGGACCTGGGGGTAATGGTTGACAGCCAACTGAACATGAGCCAGCAGCGTGCCCAGGTGGCCAAGAAGGCCAATGGCATCTTGGCTTCTATCAGAAACGGCGTGACCAGCAGGTCCAGGGAGGTCATTCTCCCTCTGTACTCGGTACTGGTGAGACTGCACCTTGAGTACTGTGTTCAGTTCTGGGCCCCTCACCCTAAGAAGGATGTTGAGGCTCTGGAGCGTGTCCAGAGAAGAGCAACAAAGCTGGTGAGGGGGCTGGAGAACAAGTTTTATGAGGAGCGACTGAGGGAACTGGGGTTGTTTAGCCTGAAGAGGAGGCTGAGGGGAGACCTTATTGCTCTCTACTACCTGAAAGGAGGTTGTGGAGAGGAGGGAGCTGGCCTCTTCTCCCAAGTGACTGAGGACAGGACAAGGGGGAATGGCCTCAAGCTCCACCAGGGGAGGTTCAGGATGGACATCAGGAAAATAATTTTCACACAGGCTGCCCAGGGAGGGGGTTGAGTCACCTTCCCTGGAGGTGTTTAAGGGACGGGTGGATGAGGTGCTGAGGGGCATGGTTTAGGGAGTGTTAGGAATGGTTGGACTTGATGATCCAGTGGGTCCTTTCCAACCTGGTGATTCTATAATTCTAAAGTGTCAAGCCCGCAGGGTTTCAGTCTGTGCTGCCAAAGCGGGGCTGCCTGCAAGTATCCTCATCACCCACAAGGAGGCAGGGGGGAAGCTGCCTGCTGGATCTCCAGCGGCTTGCAGCAGCTTGCTGCTGGAAGCCTGGTCCTGACACACCACCAGAAGCATTGGGGGCAGGGGGAAAGTGAGCAGGCAAGGTTCCAAGCACTGCAGCACCCCACAACTGCACCAAACCCCACAGGAGACCTTGGAGAGGAGCAGAAGATAGGGATAGCTGCCTGTAATGTGATGGTGAACAGCCTGGGAGGTGGCTGCTGGCTGTCGCTGGCAGGGCATGCCACACAGGGATGTCTTGGTGGCCCTGCATGAAGGATGGGGGCTGTCCCAGCCAAATATTTAGCCAGCATGGCTTTTAAACAGCTGCATTATCATCTGTACAGTGCTCAGGTGTTGCACACAGAGTGGCACTATCTGTGAGCTGCATACAGCTGCATGGCCACTGCAGGGAAACCACCACCTTCACCCAGCAGCCAGAGGCAGGAGCAGCTCTCCTGAACTGGGGGTGACTGGGGAAAGATCAACAAGCGTGGGCGTAGGAGGTGCAGCTGCAAGCGAAGGGAGACATGACCCCGCAGCACCGCGCAGCACTCAGTGGCCCCAGGGAAGTTATCAGCACTGAAGTGATAACCAACAATCCCATGCACCCAAGGCAAAGGACCAGTAACCTCATGTGGGAGTACTAGGAAGTGGTCCTGGCACTCCAGGAACCAGGGCTTTGTTAAAGTGGGGATTGGTTAGATAGAAACAGCAAACAAGGAAAGGAAAAAAGGTGAGCTGAGTAACTCGCCCCTCGTCCCAGCCCTGGTGGCTGGAGGCTTTGGAACACATTCTTCAACAAAGTGGTAGAAGAAAGGCTTGGAGGTTAATGGAAAATATGATAAAGTATCAAACTGGTTTACCAAAGATAGAGCATGCCAGCCTAACCCGGTATCTTTCTTTGATAAGTGATATTCTAGACAAAGAAAATGTGGTAGATTTTATCTCTCCCAACTTCAGTGAAGCATTTGATGCAGTGCCACATGGGAAACTGCTAGCCAGGCTGAAGGCCACAGTGATTAAAAGCCTGCAGCCGTTCATGAGCTGGCTGCAGGTGGGACGGTGAAGGGAAGTGCCTTGCACCTTGTGTGTGGTTACGGTGGCATTGCCTAAGGGCTTGGGACCGAGCCTGTTTCTATTAGTGCTATTTCTATTAGTCACCTTGACACAAGGTGTAGGAAATGCCACCAAAACAAGAAAGGAACAGGATGTTAGACAGAAAAAACCCAGTGACCTCGGAAAGCAACAACAGGCAAGAATTCAGCGATGCAGAGCGATAGTCACACCTGAGGATTAACAGGAATTTATATTCATTGGTGGCTTCCACTAATGCAAGAAAGACCTTCAAGGATGAACTGAGGATGGGCAGGAGATGTTTTGGGCAGGGGACAGTGGGCCTGTCCAGGATGGCTGTGTGGCCCCACTGGCAGAGCACAGCCTTTGGGAAGAGGACTCCTGTCCTGCCCTTTTTGCAGGGCTTGGCACCAGGGTGTTCACTGCAGCTCCTACCAAATTTAGCTGTTACATTTGGGGATGAAGAAACTAGTTGGATTCTCAGACCTGGCTGTTTGCCTTTGACCATACATCCTCTAGTCCTGCTATTGTTATTTCTGCAAGACAGAGGATAATATAGTTCCTAAAAACTGATTCTCCCCGCACAAGGTAAGACAAGTACAGAAATGCTGGAAAGCAAGATCCCAAGACCAGCACTGCTGTAAGTCACCTGACAGGCAGGGCTAACCCATGCAAATGCTGCATTTCTACAAGAGACACGAAGCCCCGAGTCCCTCCCCTCACCCCATCCCTGCATCTGGGTGCAGCTTGAGCATGTTCATGCATGTCTTACCAGCAGGCAGATGCTTTGCTGAAGGCAGGGTGGTCTGGAAACTGGCCAGCACCCGTCGCCCATGCAGGTCCTTCACTGGCCTGTAGTTGTTCTGCAGAGGTTTGCCGTCATCGTTTCTCAGGCTCATCACCAGCATTGACATCTGGAAGGAGAAAGGCCTGAGCATGGTGGGGTGCATCCCACCTTTGGGAGCCAGGCAGACCCCAGGGGACTGGCATGGATGGAGCACACTCACAGGGAGAGTCTGGGAAAGACCCAGCATGGAGCTTCTTGCCCTGACAGACCTGGTAATGGGAGATCAGCATGGTCTGGTTAAAGATTGTCCATTTCACTGTCTGGGAGCAGGGAGGGGTGGTCAGAGAGCCATTGTAGTGGAAGTAGAGTTTCAGGTTGGCAGGCAGCAGACCCGCTATGTTGAACCCAGACACCAAGACTTCCTCACCTGGGAAAAAGAAACAACACAAGAGTGAGATCAGGAAACCTTTTGGAAGACAACAGGCAGGACCAGCACGGAAATCATGGGCAGCCTGGCACTGCATGTGCCAGCATCAACACTGCTGCCCACAGTGTGCTGCAGAGAGAGCAGTCGGTTTGCCCTGGAGGCAGGGGAAAGCACCTGCATGCGGAGGGCACCTTGGAACACTGTCTTTGTACAAGCAGTGCAATGCTCCCCTTCTCATGTACATACAGCAAAACGCCTTCTGTAGCCTCTGCTGTGCAGCAGGTTTCTGTGCTGAGTTGCAGCCCCTGAAATTAGTACGATGCGTGAGAGGACTTTACCTTCTCTTTGGATTTTGTACAGATGCTGAAGTATTTCCTGATAGTATGGGTTCTCTCTTGACCCAACCTGCAACACAGACCCCCCACAGTAATGATGAGCACAGAAGCCAAACGGAGCCTGACTGGTGCTGGCAGAGCCAGCAGGCAGGAATCACCCTTCAAGAGTGGCATCCTGTCCCAGTGACACCTTCCTCCCATCAGGGCTGTCCTGCCCTCTCTCTCCCCTTCTCCCCAGGAGCATTTGTGCTTTTGCCTGTCCCTAAAACAGTGCCTGTGCCCAACACAGTCCCACTCTCCCCCTGCAAAACCCCCTTCTTGCCCAAGACTGAGCCATGGACTTACTTCCAGGAAGGCTCCCAGTACAGCCAGTCCATCCGGCTGGACCTTTGCCTCATCAAAGCTGTTGTACTTGGTGTTGTAGTGGACAACGTGAATCTGGAAAGGAAACATGCAATGATGATGCAGGACGGGTACCTCTAGGAGATACTCATCCCTGCCAGAGCAAGGACCAGGAGGGATGTGCACTCATGACAAACACCCATCCTAGGAGGGGAATATGCTGCGGGGCCTGAGTAAACATGTGGCTGTGAAGCAACAAGCATGAAGGTCTGCCTAGAGGAACTTCCTTGGTTCAGGGACAGCAAACCAGCACTCTGCCCTAGATACCACAGGGTCATACCGCACAGTCAGGCTCAGTTTCAGGACAGCGGCTAGAGAAGTAGGGATAAAACCAGATGGGAGCTGGCAGAGCAGGAGGACAGTGTGTACAGAGTAAACAGCCCCACAGCTTCCGAAGCAGGCTGCTCACAGCCACCTAGGGATCTGGTTCTCCCAGTCCGGGAACCACCACAGCTCCAGCTCCATCAGCCCAGGTCCAGGCTGCAGCGTGGGGATACACCACACTGCTTAGATGCAGCCAGCTTGAGTCCACCTGTGGACAGGGCATCCTGGAGGGTTTTCTCCTTCTTGCCTCTGCACTGCAAGGTGCAGCAAGTCTGTTTCTTGCTTTAAGTGCTCAGCACCAAAGCGTGGGCTCCTACACTGAACTCTGCTGCTGCAGAGCTACCCAGGGAGCGGTGATCCTGGCCAAGGATTACAACATCCATCCAGGGACAACCAGGATCATGGATTAGGAGGAGGACAGCACTCCAGTACCTTTACTGCTCAGCACCAGGAGAAGCGAGGATGCATCCGTCACCACGAGGGCTCCTTACCTCTGCTGCAAAGCGGTGCCCATTGACAGTATGCTCTGAACCAGGTCCTGACGGTGAGCCCCAGTGCAGGTGTAGCTGCACAGCTCGGTACTGCTGGGCATAGCCACCAGTGATGGCCAGTGATTCAGGCAACATGAGGAGAACTGCAGAGGCAGAAGGAAGAGGTTAGTCAGTAAAACAAAGCGCAGTCCATCTCACAGGTTCACAGAGGAGGTTTCTGAAGGGAAGGAGGTCACCCTGGGCTTGTGAAAATTGATAAAAACAAACAAACATGCTTTGAATCTTTAATGAGGCTACAGGCGAGTCAATATCCTGAGATGTGCTAATACAGCATGGTTCAACTTTTGACTCTAGGTTGTAGGACACCCCAGTAAATAGACCAGTGTCAAAAATAGCAGCTATGTAAATGCTGAAAAGTGGAGAGCCTCTCTGCAGAGACTCCCAGGGACAAGGTCCAAGCCAAATGTTATCCAAAAATTTACTCAGTAAGTGAAAATAATATAAAGAGATTGCGGATAAAATTCATGGAGAAAGATATTGGCAGAGTGGTGAATACCTGCGAGAGCAGGGCAGTTGGTCAGAGAGCTGCCGCTGCCCAAAGAGATAGTGGAGGCCCCATCCTCAGAAACATTAAAGGTCAGGTTTGATAGGGCTCTGAGCAACCTGATCTAGTTAAAGATGTCCCTGCTCCTGCAGGGGGGTTGGACAAGCTGACCTGTAAAAGTTCCTTCCAACCAAACACGTTCTCTGATTCTGTGCTTCCATGAGAGCAGGGCAGTTGGTCAGAGAATGCTGCAGCTCCTGGGGAGCTGGGATCTCTCAAATAAAGCAGCCTGTGAGTGTATGACAGCACTGAAGTTGCTGTCAAGAGCATTAAATCAAGAGTCAAGAGCATTAAATCTTCTGAAAGCATTTAGAGGTAGAATTTTGCCTCTTTGGGTACAGTACATACTTGCTTTTGCATTTTACTTTAACGTGGTTTAGCCAGTTATCTTGGACTCATGCAGCAGTGCGGCAAATCTAAAAGCTGAGTTACCCAGACATGCAGCAAAAATATTAGGAGCATCCCTGGATTCTGAGAAGGTGCCTTGTCCTTCTAAGCACCTTTTGCTCATTTTGAGTGTCAACTCTTTTCCTTCCTCCTTCTTTATGTGAAGTGTCCCTTAATCATATCACCGAGCTAGGGTGCAGATCCGGGATTAACCACACAACAGGGCTGTGATGAGTCATTTCTCCTCTCCTGTGTTCCCTGCCACTGGGTTCAGAGATACAAAACTCAAATATGGGAAGCGGGAGACTGCTCCCTCCCTGGGATCTTATCTGCTGTTACATTTCTTCTGTATATCTAAATTGATGCATTCTTCTATGAGCTACCTGAGTCATTTTCAGGCCCTTGATAAAGCGTATGCAGCATATACTCTTTGTATTACCAAAAGGATTAGCTGTACAAATATCTTACTGACGTGAAACTTTTTATTTATTTATGGCTTTTCATAAAGCAGATCAGTAGTTGCCAGACTAAAAGAGGCATCTTATAAGCATGTGAAAAACTACTCCCCCCCCAGCAATGAAAATGCTCTGACTGCTTTTCTAAACACCAAGCAACAGCAGATGCCAGGGTGTCTGAAATAGCAACTACTGAGCTCAACTAGTTTAACTCTGCAGGCATGCTAGGGCAGGAGGCCATACTATAAAGCTCTGTGCACGCAACACACGGCTGATCTGACCATGCACAGCAAGTCCAACCTGTTGAGTTTGATGTGTACACAGGTCAACCCCATCTCACTAGCTACAAGGGTAAGGAGGTTCCTTATCACATCGTCAGCAAGTTTTAAAGTCCCTTTCTCTGCCACTTTTTCTTAGCCTTGGGACTGGCAGACACCAGCATGCATGAAACATTCGGCCTGCTCACAGTAAAAGCTGGTAGCAACTAGGACCCATCATCATCCCCAGCTGTGGGTTGGTGAACAGCAAGGAGATGCGGTTTTCCTTTGTACCTGGCACGGTGAGACTGATGATAAAATAATGTGAAGAAGTTGTTCCCGGACTTCCAAAAAACATTCCAAAATTGAAGAAGGAGGGGGGAAGAATA
Source organism: Cuculus canorus (assembly GCF_017976375.1). Taxonomy (NCBI): domain Eukaryota; kingdom Metazoa; phylum Chordata; class Aves; order Cuculiformes; family Cuculidae; genus Cuculus; species Cuculus canorus. The sequence continues at coordinate 67,246,183 of NC_071441.1, read as the reverse complement.
TAAAAGAAATTTCTTAATATCTTGAGGCAGCATCTCAAAGCACAGATTTTGTGAAAAATTAGGCCAATACAGCACCCTCAGAGACTAAGAGTTAGGTACCTTAAAGGCTAAGTCACATCAGAGACTGACTAGTCTTTGAAAGTGAAGTGTGGGAGAGGAACCAATGGCTGCAAACCTGCATCAGAAATAGCAGGGACACATGGGTCATGATAAATTCCTGGAGACAGCTTTCAAAGGCATTGAGTGAGTAGGGAGTTCTTCATCTCCTGGTTTCTCCCCTCCAGACAGGGAAGCACATGGACCTGTAAAGGCTCAAGAGCCTGATGATTCCCTTTTGGTCTTGAAGGCAACAAAACTGCTGCCTGCAAGAGAATCCCCTTCCCAGAGCCCAGAGGAATGGCAGAGAAGCCTGGTCTTTCCGGCAGAGGTTGAGTGAGCTCTGCCTGTGCTTCAGCCTCTACTCGTGTGTTTGCACCTACCTGTGTGCCCATTGTTGATCAGCCTGAGCTTCTCACTGGCAGGCAGGCTGTAGCCAGAGAGCTGGATCGGCCGCAGCTGAGGGCTGAAGATGGTCTTGGCTGTGTCAACGTTGATGGGTGACTGCCTGTTGCCCGCACAGTCCAGGTGGTCCGTACCCCAGTGCTCCTGGTCTGGTACAAGGAGGAGAGATCCAGTGAGACTGCCTGGGCAAGACACCCTTCAGGAAGGGGGTCTGGTGGGTGGCAGGAAAGGGGATGGGCACTGGCCAGGGAATGAACCAAACACACAGGGCTAGTTTCCATCAAGTTAGCTTGGGAACAGCTCTGTGCCACTATGTGACTGTATGTAGCTGTATCAGAAAAGGTCTTGGAGCACAGTGAGCTGCCAGGAAAGTCTATTTTTGGGGTGTTTGGGAAGAGTGCGAGAAGATCATTTACAAGTGGACTTGGCAGACCTAGGATCTGCTGCTCTGCAGCTCATCACACACTTGCTGCCTTGCATGACTTGGGCCCTGTGGCAGGCATTGACCCACCACTTTGCTTGCTCTGCTATTTGAGTGAGGTACCACACTTGTACCTTGTGAGATCACACAGTTCACAGCCACAGGATTCCCCATTGTTAACTGTACTAGTACAGCCCTGCAAAGGTCCAGTTCACATGGCTAGGGTAGCTGCTTGAATTGACACCTCTCCCCACTACCACAGCTGGGATAAGTGTGGCTGATGCTACGGAAACTTCCCCTTACCACAATGTACTGCTTTGAGCATTATCTTGGACCATGTAAGCTGAGGCTCACCTGCAGTCCAACCCTTTGCAGGACCCCCACAAAGAAGAGCTAGGCATTAGCAAGTCCAAGACAGCCTCTGGTCCTAAGCAGAGTGATTGTGCCTTGCCTGACCCACCACCAAAGCTGCAAACGGTGCATTTGTGTTAACGCTGCAGTGATGCCCATCATGAGTGCTGTGCAGAAGCCCCCAAGCCATGATGGGAGGGCTGGGCCAGTCAGAATGTGGAGGGAAGGTGACAGAGGGCATAGGTGAGGACACAAGCTAATCCCTGGGCAGGTCAAAGTCCCAGCACTGTCTGTAAGTCCAGCCTGGAAAGCCTAGCCTGCTTCCCCACTTGGCACAGGATCAGGGGAGCTCCCATTCGGGGAGGAGTCCTACCCCAAGGGGCATGCCCCCAGACCCAGGGGGTTGGGGAAACCTGTGGAGTATCTGTTCCCTTCTGATCAAATTGGAGCGACCTCCAGCTCTTCAGCCCATCTGTGCCCAGGTACAGGCACTGCTGAAGCATCAGAGTCAGACAGGAGGGAAGGGTAAGCCATGGAGTGCGCACAAGAGCCGTGTAATCATTAGCCACAGCTGGCTCTGGCCCAGGGTCTGCTGGGTGGTAGGAAAAAAGCAGGAGTAACTGCATGGTATTTACCTTCATAGCTCCAGTGACTGTGACCGGGACCTTGAAAAAAAGAGAAAAAAACACATGAATGGAAGGGAAAGGTTGGCAGCATACACACCCCTGTCAGGCAGCGCTGCCGGCCCCAGCAGCAGATTTCTGAGCTCCCACTGCTTTCAATCCTCCTCCCCCCCTTTGCCTTCCCATCCCTCCCACTGCCCCTGCAAAGGAAATGCTACTGGAAGGCATTGTCTACTCTGAGCAGGGCTAGGTCTTCTGCATGCATCAGCATAGAGGGAAAACTCCAGGGCTTGACGCTTTGTTATCATCCTTATAATGGAAAAATCATAGATACTGGCTTCTGTCAGTGAGCAGTTGTACCAGTGCTTTTTTCAGCTACTCCGAAGCAGCCAAAACCTCCTGCTGTCTCAAGACAAAACACTTAAGGAGGCAGGTTTGTAGCTTCCCTGATAAAGCTGGGTAAGCAAGAGCAGGAGAGGAAGCAGCTATCCTGGTGGCACTCCTGTGATGCCAAAATGCTGGAGGGCTTGTGGGGAAGGAGAGCTCCCCCACCATGAAGAGTTTCAGCAGCAAGCTAAGTATGCACCACACAGATGCCCTCCTCCCATCTGGGAAAGCAGCCCCAGCACACTCAGTGGAGGAAGCAAATGAGCACCAAAGCAGCTGAGAGAGCTGGGGTTGTTTAGCCTTGAGAAGAGGAGGCTGAGGGGAGACCTTACTGCTCTCTACAACTACCTGAAAGGAGGTTGTAGAGGGGAGGCTGCTGGCCTCTCTGCCAAGTGACAGAGTTCAGGACAAGGGGGAACAGCCCCAGGATGCACCAGGACAGGTTCAGACTAGATATCAGGAAAACATTTTTCACAAAAAGGGTCATCGGGCACTGGCAGAGGCTGCCCAGGGAGGTGGTTGAGTCGCTGCCCCTGGAGGTATTTAAAAGATGGGTAGACGAGGTGCTCAGGGACATGGTTTAGTGGCAGACAGGAATGGTTGGACTCGACGATCCAAGAGGTCTTTTCCAACCTGGTGATTCCATGATTCTGCGATTCCTCCACAGTGAGTGCCCCTACCGTGGGCACAGACTGCCACAGCAAAATGTGCCGGACCAAACATTCAGCTCCTGTCCTGTAGGGTGCCTCAACTGAATTGGGCACCCTAATTCCCACGCAAAGCTGCATGAGGGTCCTACCACACACAAACCCTTGCTGCAGGAAAAGCAGGAGGAACTTCTGCATATCCTGTGTCACCCATGGGGCAGCAGGCAGGACACACCTTGGTGTGTCCCAAGTGTCCCACAGCTGGGGGTGTTCCCAGTGTGCAGATTTACAGGAAGAAAAGCCCCCCTTGACAAGTCCTGAGAATAGCCTGGTGTTGCCCACTCATCAGTCCTCACACCATCACTCTCCCCAACAGCTGCCAGCAAAGCCCATGCTCCCAGAACATCACTGAAGCTGGCCTTAGAGCTTCTTCTCAGATGCCCCCACCCAAATACCTTGGCAATCACCAGCCCTTCTGCATGCAATCAGCTCCAGGCAAAGGGATGTGAGGCTTGGATTTGTCCCAAGCAGAGAAACGTGGCCCATAAGGATTATGCCGCTGCCCTGACTGGCACAACTGGAAACTTGTGGGATTCTCCTTTGCCTTGTCCTTACTAGCTTGCCTGTCAATGCAGACAGGCTGTTAGCACATGCCACCCCATGACAGCAGGAGCTGAGGATAATGGTATTGAACAGGCTCAAGGTGAAGGTGTCTATACACCCAGAAGCAAAGGGCAGCATTTAGATTCACTTCCATCAGCTTCCCAGGATGCAAGGACATGGAGCGGGATTTAGCAGGTGCAATCCATCCCCAATACCATTTCTGTCCCTTGCCAAGGCCAAATGCCTACCAGTCTTTCTGGGATGCAAGAGGGGCTCAAGCAGGCGCTGCTCTGGTCCCCGTCCCTGCTGCTGACAACAGCTATCGACAGCCACTTGCTATTAATAGGAGCAGATTCCAGCTCAGGGGTGAGAAAGGAAGAGGCACATTTTCCCAGGCCCAGATGTCCTAAGCAAGACCCCAGCTCAGCAGGATCCTGCCCTCCTTTCAGCAATGATCCATGCATAGGCGCTGATGGAGGCCTTTGGCGCAACTGCTGCTCTGGAGAGTGGATGGCCGTGGCAAAACCAGGCTGGAGGGTGCTTAGGCGCACCAGGAGTCACAGAGATGGGAACAACCCTCGAGGCTCACTCCAGCATCACCAGTGACTCATCTCTGCAGTGCTTCTGCAGCTCAGGAGTGATGCTCTGGGAGTCACTTGTCCAGGTGCAGGTTACTCCCAAACTCATAGGAAAGGGCAGCAAGCTGGGTTGGGCAAACCGTGTCTGGCTGCATCAGGCAGGAACACGCGTGCCCCAGGACAGGCTGCAATGCCCCCTCCATGCCTGCTTTCATCGTAGTGCCTAGGGATGGACCCAGCTGTGCTGCAGAAAGCTGAGATTCATCCTGCACATCTTGCTCACACAAAGGTTACCTGCTCCCCAGAATATGATCATGCACCAAAATCCACAGTAAACCAACACTCCTCTAGAAACTTCTCTCCCATATCTTCCCCCACCTGGCTCTATCATCTGCATAACACAGTCATGGCTCACATAGGAGAGCCATGTTTGCTGCTTCCTAGGCATGATTCCCCTCCTGGAGCATGAGGGTGCCTATCGGCACAGCCACACAAGCTTTGGGGCAGTACTGGCGCAGATAAGGCACAGCAGCCCCGGGGTTGGCAAGCTGTGCCTTCGTTTGTTGCACATGCCTCAACCAGCAGAACCCGCCCCAGCACCCCACTTTTCACTCACCTCCAGGGACTCTGCCTTGACAGAAAGCAACTCAAACATCACAGATTGAGCAATAGCACCGTGCTGGCACCTGCCCTGCTGTGTCAGCACTGAGCCACTCACCCCAGGCTCCCACGTCCCCCCACGCTCCTCTGTTCACACGGCTGAGGGGGCTCTGAACCTTTCTTGCAGCCTCCTGTCAGCTCAGCTCGGCAGGTTTGAATGCCCAGAAGGCTTCAGCTGCCTCCAGGAGTCAGTCTGATCCATACCAACACAACGGACTTGTCTCTTGTCATCAGAGCCAGGGGTTTCTTGGCCTCAGAGCCAAGGAGACCCACGAACACTTATCGATGCACTGAAGTCACCCAAGTGTGTTTCCTTGTCCTGTGGATCTGGGTGTAGCTATGTCACAGACAGCCCACTCACTCAGGCAGGCATCTGACAAGCCCAGCTTGGGTCCCAAGGATTGGGTCCCCTTGGCACGTGCACCTCGTACTGCAAGAGAGCATCAAGGTGAGCACATCCCGGGCACTGGGTTGGGCTCCCGGCATCTGCCCTGGCCTCACTGTGGCTCGTAGGAGCCCTGCAATACGCTGGTCCCTTCCACGTGGGAGCATTGGCAATATCGCATCCCTTTGCCATGAACATTAACCCACTGCCCTGCCCAAATGTTGATTTGCATAATTTCATCCTACCTCCCACGCTCCCCACCGGAGCACGTCTTCTCTCTTGAAAGGCTGTGCGGTGCCAGGTCTCCTGTCTGCTGAACCACTGCCACTCACCACAACAGACGTGGCTGCACCTCTGCGGTGGATGCACCTCCGCGGTGGATGCTGCAGCTCTTTGCATGCCCTGTCCTACCCCCAAGCACCCACGGCCCTGGCATGGGCTGCAAGGCAATTCCAAAAATGCGAGGGGAAACAGCCTTGCTGCTGCGATGAGCACATTGTGAGATAACATGAAAGAGGAGGATTTCTTGCAGGAATCACAGCGCGAAAACGTAGCAGGTCACCCACAGGACCTGCTTGCTGTTGCAGGCGAGAAAGTTTCTGCATTCAGCCCTGCAGAGTCCCCTTCCTCCAGCCTGTGATCCAGCAGAGTTTCCCCCTTTTATTCACTCCGTTCTTCACGCTTTCTCCCCCCATTTCTCGCTCCGTCTCAGCCCTCCCATTTTGGGATACTAGCGCTGCTGAAAGAGCCAGCTCCCTCCTTGACATCCAACACCATCTAACAACACTTTCCTGCCGAGTTCAGGCTGACGCTGCCATTACCAGTGTGCTGCTCAGCATGTCCTGCATGCCCGGAAGGAAGGGGAGGAAGGGTTAGGAAAAGCTTTCGGCAGGGTGAGCATGACTTCGGGCCACTGCTATCCCCCCGTAGAAAAGGCATCAATGCAGCAGACTGCGCCCAGGGGTTAGAGCTCACCACCGGGACAGAGGGCTGAACTGTGGGCTCGAGGGACTCGGGATCATTTGCGCAGCGCAAGAGGCATTCCTCGGCAGAATTAGGCAACAAGAGGGAGACCAGAGGGTCTGTTGTATATGTCCGCTTCCTCCATCCTTCATTTTTCACATTCTAGGGGATACACAGCCTGAAGATGCTGCAGCACACCTAACAACACTGGAACATGTGCCACTTGAACACTTCCTGGCAGTAACTCGGCCGTCGGTGCTGCCTGCCCGCCTTGAACTCCAGCAGAAGTCCAACACCGTGTGTGTGGGACAGGAAAGTGGGCTCACTTCTAGCTCAGACTTCCTCCTCTCCTAATCAGCAGGGCACACCATGCCAGAGCCTCCTCCTCCAGCTGGGATCCAACCCTGGACCAGATCCGGATCGAAGCCCTGTGGGATGAGCCTGGTTTACAAGGGGTGCCAGGGCAGGACCATCTTGCTGTGCCTCCAGGGAAGAAGCCCCTTTCTGCTGGTCAGTCCCAGGCCTATGGCGGGGCCAGTAGACCTCATGTGCCAGAGAGGAGGGAAAGTGTTATTGGGTGTTATCCCCAATGCCCAGTGAGCCAGGAGGTACCAGGACATACAGAGATGCACAGAATACAGCTCCCAAAGCAGGGAGCAGTCATAGAATCCGGGTCCCAGCCTACATCCAAGCACCGTATCCCTTGAAAGCAATAACCCGATCACAGTACCCAGGCTGTGCAACTGTGCTCGTGCTGCTCGCAGCCAGCTCCCCAGGCCAGTCTGTGGCAAACACAGCACAGATGCAGGGTCTGGACAGTGGGGTGCACAATGTGAGAGCATTCTTCTGCCAAATCTCATGAGGATCCTCTCTACAGGAGGGCTGTGCCATACCAGCCATAACTCCACGAGCACAGCCCTGGTTTCTCCATCCAGACACGCACCCCATGTGGCACCCATGCCCTCTCAGCCCAGAACACCATCCCGTGCACTGCACATGGGGGCACTGATCCCTTCCAAGCCCAGCTGCATTAAAGCCTCTTTTTGTTTATAAACTCTGACCCACTGCAAGCCTTTGGGATCAGCTTTTAATCCACCACTACTAGCACAGGTTGCTGCAGGGATTGTTCTTTGTGCTCCTGTGGAAGGACTGCGTGGGCTGTGGGGCCCAGGATTGGGCCAGCTTCTTCTGAGAGGAGCAAGGGCTTGGGTGGGGGAAGGCATAGGGCAGGTTTTACTCCAGGGTGCATTCCTGCTCTCTGTGAACCCAACTCCCCAGCAAGTGCCAGGGGAAAGAGGAAACAATTCCAGAGTGCTGCAGAGAAGGGGCCATCCCAGCAGAAGGGGTAAAAATGGGGGAATTCCAGGGGACAGATCAGTGCTTGGAGCTGGAGAATGAGGCAAATAACGTGAATAATGTGTATTATGCAAGATAAATGGCCTCAGACAGAGGAAAAGGGAATCCTGGAATGAACAAGAAGAGGGCAAAGAACAGGACAGTTCTGAATAGGATGGATAGAGGAAACAGGCTGAAGTGGGAAAAGGGGTTATTGTTTCCTAAAGACACCTGTAACACCAGACTCTGATCTCTGGACAAGCCAGATGCCTCTAAGAGGGCAACCCCATGGCAAAGCCTCAGTGACAACTCCTCTGCTTCTGCCAAGTGCCCAGGGCTGAGGGGCCACCAGCCCTACCTCGTACACACACCGTGAAGTAGAGGGAGACAGCACATTACCCGACAGTGGTGCTGAGGTCTGCAGTTTCTAGCACCTGGCAGGTCCCTTGGTACTAGACCTGCTCCCCTACAGGACTCCAGCCTGATCTTCAGCCTCTAACACTGGTATAAGATGGGCTAGGCTGCCTGTTCCATACCGACCGACCTCCCACTTCCCACCCCTCACATCCTTTTCCCATCTTCAACCCAATCTCCCCACTCACCCATCCCAAACCCATGCGGTGCCCAGCCCCTTGCTGCCAGCGCACCACATCACTATGCCGAACGCCTGATGCCCTCCCACCCTGTGGCTTGAGTTGCTTCATCTCTGTGGCAAAGGACTGTCTGCATCCCCATCTTTGTCCAGTGCTCAGCCCGGCAAGAGCAGCTCTGGTAAGAAGTGTGAATCACTGCAATAACAAGGACAGCTCCTGGCACCAAACCATTGCCTGTCCGTACCACAAAGCAGCTGTCCCGGCACAGGTCAGGGCAACTCCTTACCAGACTCAAAACCCAAGGGCACACGATGAGGCTGAGCCTGGGAAACAAACCCGCTGGCAAAGCTGGGATGAGGAGCGCAGCCAGGGTCAGGAATGTCCCAGTGCAGCACTCAGCCCCACATGAGCAAATACATGGCAGTACCCCAAAAATCCCTGCTGAGCACTGGCAGTGCCGAGGTCCACAGTTAGAAAAGAGACCATGGCCAAAGACATGGGACTTTTCCCCCTCCGAAACGGTGACCCTGAATTCTGAAAATCCCCATGCCGCTATGAGCGGAGCTCTCAGGGTGTGGGGGCACATACCACCATCCAGCCCTTAAGCACAGGCACGTACGCCATACCCCATGGGGCAGATCCTCAGCATCTCCGCATCGGGGCCAGGCTCTGTCCTCACTGGGATGTGGGGGGTTTAACATGGATGCAGAGCTATGGATGCATCGTGGACCCCACTGAGGGGAGGCCACGCTGCAGGACAAAGGGGAGCAGACACCGTCCCGCCACGCTGGGGAGCGGGGCTGGACCCTCCAGGCAGTCCCAGGAAGGCACGAGTCGCTGCACAGCCCCCACCGCCCCTTACCAGTAGCTGTGACCCCCCAACCTGATACAAAAGGGACTTGGTGGGGGAAAAGGGCTGCAAGCAAGGCTGGGGCTCCCAGCTCTTGTGCAGGGGTCGGACTGCGCACGAGTTGGCGGGAGAAGGGACAAAGGCAGGGACTTGCTGGGGGAGGCAGTTCCCACAGCTGGATGATGCTGGGGAGACCCAGCCCCACAGGGGCACCCTGCACAGGGGCACACCTGGACCCCAGAAATGGTGGAACAAGAGCTGCAACAGGAGGTACAGCAGACCCCCCTAAATACAGCCGCTCCCCCACCAAACAAAGCACCAGGAGAGCTCCCCAGCTCTGGGGACCCCTCTAAAGCATGAGGCATCCCAAATCCATACATCGGGGCGCCACACATATAAAGGATCCCGAACCCCATAAGGCAGGAATCCCGTGCATCAGAGCATTCCATGCAACAGGGACCCCAAACTCAGTATTGGGGTGCTCCGTGCATCACTGTGTCCGGGCACCTGGGACCTCAAATCCAGCATCGGGGATCCCAAACTCATCACCGGGGACCCCAAACCCATCACCGGGGATGCCACACACATCAGGATGCCCCACACAGAGGGGACCCCAAATTCAGTATTGGGGTGCTCCCAGGCACCTGGGACCCTAAATCAAGCATCAGGGATCCCAAAACTATCAGCGGGGTTACCCCACGCATCAGGATGCACTGTGGAAAGGGGACCTCAAACTCAGTATTGGGGTGCTCCACTCATCACTGTGCCCCGGCACCAGGGACCCTAAATCCAGCACCGAGAACCTCAAATCCAGCACCGGGATCCCAAATCCAGCACCTGAGACCCCAAACCCATCACCGGGAATGCCCCACGCAGCAGGATGCCCCGTGCAAAGGGGACCCCGAACCCCCCAGCGAGGTGCCCCGCGCATCGGGGCTCCCCGCACGCGGTGGAGGAGCCCCCTGCTCACCCTTCTCCTGGGAATGCGGCGGTTCCTCACCTTCCTGCTCCTGGCTGTGGTCGCTGCCGGCGCGGCTGAGGGCGGCCAGGAGCAGGAGGCAGACCCGCATCGCGGCGCGGTTCATCTCCAGCAAGTGCCGCGGTGCGGGACGGCGGCTCGGTGCCTGCCCGCCCGGCCGCGCGTACGTGAGAGCGGGCGGGGAGGAGGCGGCGGCTCTGACTCAACGTCGCCGTTACCTTTTATAGAGGCTGGAGGCAAAGTCTGACGCCGCCCGGCCCGGATCGGCCCGGCCAGGTGAGGTGCACCACGCGGGACTCGAACCCGCGGTGCCCCCAGCGAGATGCGCCCCCTCCTCACCCCGGCGTCCCCCGCACAAGGGTGAGGACACGGGGAGACCCATCAGGTCCTCGGACCCCCCTGCGGTGGGTGTCCTCCTCCATCCTCAGCATGGAGTGAGGGACACAGCCACGGGTGTCCTCCAGCCTCAGTGAGGGGTGAGGGACCCCTCTGACACAGGTGTCCCCTCTCCCCAGTGAGGGATGAGGAACCACTCAGTGGTGGAAGTTTCCTTTCCCCCTTGTTGGGGTTGGAATCCATCATCAATGAGTGTTACCCCTCCACAGTGATGGGTGAGGAACTCCTTGATGAGGGATAATTCAGTGATGTGAGTCCTCTCTCCTTCATGTTGGGATTGGGACCCCTCAGCCGTGAGTCCTCCGTCCTCAGTGTTGGGGTTAGAACCACTCAGCCATGGGTGTTCTCCTTCTTTAGTGTTGGCGTTAGGACCACTCAGCCATGGGTGTCCCCTATCCGCAGTGAGGGGTGAGAGACCATTCAGTGGTGGGAGTTTCCCCTACCCGCAGTGAGGGGTGAGAGACCATTCAGTGGTGGGAGTTTCCTCTCCCCAGTGTTGGGGTTGGAACCCCTCAACAACGAGTGTCACCTCTCCTCAATGATGGATGAGGGAATTCTCAGTGATGAGAGTCCTCCATCCTCAGTGTTGGGATTTGGTCCCCTCAGCCATGGGGGTGCTCCATCCTCAGTGTTGGGATTGGGACCCCTCAATAATGAGTGTCTCCTCTACCCAGTGTTGGTGTTAGAACCCTTCAACAAACAGTGCCAACTCTCCTCAGTGATGGGTGAGGGACCCATCAGCAATGGGTGACTTCCATCCTCCATTTTTAGATTAGGATCCCTCAGCCATGGGTGTCCTCTCTCCTCAGTGAGGGACAAAGGACCCCTCAGTGGTGGAAGTTTCCTCTCCCCAGTCCTGGGGTTGGAAACCCTCAACAATGAATATCTCCTATCCTCACTGATGGGTGAGGGACCCTTCAGTGATGCATGTCCTCCACTCTCCATGTTGGGATTAGGACCCCTCAGCCACAGGTGTTCACTCTCCTCAGGAAGGGAGAGGGACCTCTCAGACATGGGTGTCCTCCGTCCTCAGTGCTGGGGTTAGGACTTCTCAGCCATGGGTGTCCCCTTTCCTCAGCAGCGGGTGAGGAACCCTCAGTAATGGCTGTACTGTTTCCTCAATGAGGTGAAGGATGTCTTAGTGATGGGTGTCCCCTCTACTCAGTGAGGGATGAGGGACCCCTCAGCCATGGATTTCCTCTCTCCTTGGGGTTGCGACCTGTCAGCAGTGAGTGGCCACTTTCCTCAGTAAAGGGTGAAGGATCCGTTGGTGGTGTGTCCTCTCTCCTCAGTGTTGCATTGGGACATCTCAGCCATGGATGCCTCCTCTCCTCAGTGGTGGCTGAGGAAACCTGCAGTGGCGGAATTCTCCTCTCCCCGGTGTTGGGTTTGAGACCCTTCAAAGATGGGTGTCCCCCCTCCTCAAGAATGGAGGAAGGACCGTCAGCAATGGGTGTACCCTTTCCTCAGTGACGAGTGAAGGACACCTAAGTGGTTGGCATCTCCTCAGCCATGGGACCCTAAGCCATAGGTGTCTTCTGTCCTCAGTGTTGGGGTTACGACTAGTCAGCCATGGGTTTCTCCTCTCCTAGCAATGGGTGAGACAGCGCTCAGTGATGGGTGTCCTCTCTCCTCAGCAATGGGTGAAGGATCCCTCAGTGGAGAGTGTCCTCTCTTGTCAGTGAGGGGTGACAGATCTCTCAGCCCTGAGTGTCCCCTCTCCTCAGCAATGGGTGAAGGATTCCTCAGTGGTGGGTGTCTCATCTCCTCAGTGTTGGGGTTCGAATCCCTCAGTCAAGGGTGTCCTCTCTCCTCAAAGATGGCTGAGGAATTCCTCAGCCATGAGTGTCCCCTTTCCTCAGCAACAGGTGAAGTCGGTGGTCAGTGTCCTCTCTCCCCAGTGAGGAATGCCTTAGCCATGGGTATCCCCACTCCTCAGCAATGGGTAAGGCATCCCTCAGCAGTGTAACATCTCCTTTCCTTAGTGTTAGGGTTGGGACCCCTCAGCCATGCATGTCCCGTATCCTTAGTGTTGGGACTGGGACCTCTCAGCCATAGATGTTCCTTCTCCTCAACAATGCGTGAGGGACCCTTTAACAGTGAGTGTCCCCTCTTCGCAGTAGTCAGCAAGGGGTTGTTCAGCAGTGGATGTCCCCTTTCCTTAGCAATGGATGAAGGATCCCTCAGTGGTCAGTGTCTCTCCTCAGAGAGGCATGAGGGACCCCTCAACCATGCATGTCCCCGCTCCTCAGCAGTGGGTAAGGGATCCTGCAGCGGTGCGATGTCTCATCTCCTCAGTGTTGGGGATGGGATCCCTTACCAATGGGTGTCCCTTAACCTCAGTGTTGGGTTCAGGACCTCTCAGTCGTGGGTGTCCCTTCTCATCAACAACGGGTGAAGGGAACAGTGGTGGATGTCTCCTCTCCCCAGTGTTGTGGCTGGGACTCCTCAGCCATGGGTGTTCTACTCCTCAGTGTTGGCGTTGGGACGATCAGCCACAGGTGTCCCCTCTCCTCACTGAAGGGTAAGGGACCTGTCAGCAGTGTGTGTACCATGTCCTCAGTGTTGGGTTTGGACCTCTCAACCATTGGTGTCGTCTCTCCTCAATGATGGGTGAAGAACACCTCAGCCATGAGTGTCCCCTCTCTGCAGCGATCGGTGAAGGATCTCTCAGTGGTGGGTGTTCCCTCTCCTCAACGAGGAGGGGAGGGACCCTCAGCAAAGGGTGTACCCTTTCCTCAGTGATGGGTGAAGGATAACTAAGGGGTTGGTGTCTGCTCAGCCATGGGACCCCTCAGCCATGGATGTCCTCTGTCCTCAGCGTTGGGGTTACAACTACCCAGCCATGGGTTTCCCCTCTCCTAGCGATGGGTGAGACGCCCCTCAGTGATGCGTGTCCTCTCTCCTCAGCAATGGGTGAAGGATCCCTCAGTGGAGGGTGTCCCCTCTCATCAGTGAGGGATGACAGACCCCTCAGACATGGGTGTCCCCTCTCCTCAGTGAAGGGTGAGAGACCTGTCAGCACTACATGTCCCATGTCCTCAGTGTTGGGTTTGGGACTCCCCAACCATCGGTGTCTTCTCTTCTCATTGAGGGGTGAGGAACCCCTCAGCCATGAGGATCCTCTCTCTGCAGTGATGTGTGAAGGATCCCTCAGTGGTGGGTGTCTCCTCTCCTCAGTGTTGAGACCCCACAGCCGTGGGTGTCCTCTCCCCTCAACAATGGGTGAGGGACCCTTTAGCAGTGAGTGTCTCCTCCTCTCAGCAATCGGGCAAGGGATCATTCAAAGGTAGTGTTGGGGTTGGGACCTCTCAGCCATGAGAGTCCCCTCTCCGCAGCAGTAAGTGAAGGATCCCTTGGTGATTGTCCCCTCTTCTTAGTGACGTAAATTTAAGAAGACATTTATTACCATTGAGGCTAGAGAATGACACAGGTCCACTTTGATTAGAAGTCTTGCCTTTCTGCTGCTCCTCAGAGGTGGTGGAAAGGGTGTGGGTGCACCTCAGTGTATGTACGTACTGTACCTGGATCCCCAAAAGCTTTGAATGAGGTCCTGCACCAAGCGTCCTTAGACACTTATGCTATGAGACACCAATCTCCATGGTTAAGCAGACAGGCAATGGAAGGTAGAATGGCAGGTCAGTTTTCAAGGAGGAGGGAGGTACCAGCGATGCCTTCCTCAGGAGCTGCATGAGGGCTTGTCATCTTCAGTGCTTGCACTTTTCAGCATCTTCATAAATTGTCTGGAAAAGCACATTAGCAGTAATGGGACACTAATTCAGGGCAGCAAAGGACTGAAACTGCCTTGAAGAGTTCAAGAGGGCAACAGTGGTGTTGAGTGACCAGGCACGTCCACAGCGGATTGTGGTCTGCATTGGTAGATGCACAGTGATGTAATCAAGGATGCGCAACTTAAGGCTGGACTTAAACTAGCTAATGCAACTCACAGAAGAGATCAGAGAGTCATGGTGATGTCATCTCACTGCTTGCCAAGAAAAAAGTGAAGTAAACATCATGGATTATCAAGAAAAAGTGGGGGGGAAAAAAAAAAAAAGGTACTCAGAACAAATCCCCTCTTTTCTGCTTCTCCCATCACAAAAGGGTCAGAATCAGAAACAGCAAGCACGGGGCCCCAGGGCTGTCAGGGGCAGGCAAGCATGGCTGTGCAGCCTGGTGAAGGGAAGTCTGTCCCCGCAGCATCCCAGCTTGTGTGGGATCAGGGAACAAGCACTTACTCTCTTGGGATAGCAGATTTACAGCACAATCAATCAAAATCATCAAGCAAGAAGTTCGAATCCAACCAGCAAAATATTTTTTCATGGCTTGCAGAAGGGAATGGGGGAACTCCTCACCCCAGTGGGTAATTTGTGGGCACTCAAGGAGATATTGGATAAGTTAATGGAACAGTTGCATGTTGGTGTTGCCAGAATCCCAGCTCTGGGCCTCACGTCTTTGCTAAACCAGTTTGCTCAGCGGTTTCCCAGCCCGAGTCACTGGTCATCCCAGGACTTTTCCATTATTAGTGTGCTCAGTGTAGCTCATGCGAATACATCCACATCCACGGACTTGCCATCACTGCAAGAAGGCTCAAGACCCATCAAGCAAGACAGAAGGTCCTGCTGGGATGAGATTTTGTGCTAAGTAGAAGGACTGTCTCCCAAAAAGCTGGCAGTTGGGAACAGAAGCCTCTGACCCTTGGCAACATGGCACCATGGGCTCCTGCCCTCTGCCATGCCAGAGATGTTCTCTCACACCCGGTCTCTCTGGAGAGTGACCTGCAGGTAGGATCAATGCTCTCCCAAACTACAGCTTTTATTCCAACTCACCTTATTCCTTCCAACACCAACTAAACCGAAGCATCAGATAAGAAGGTAATCATTTATCAAGGCTTAAGGAAACAGGACTGTGGGAGGAAAACAAACCATAAAACATATTTCCAATGCTCATTCCTTCTCGTGTTCCTTTGGTTTATCTTGTTAATGGTCTTTTTCCTGAATGAAAAGGAAGAAGACAGCTGGGTTGTGGAGGAAGGACAGGCTCAGTCTATCACTTTCTCAGGACAATGCCCATGTGATTCCCTCTTTGCAGCTGAGTATATCTCTTCTGTTTGTTTCCCAAGACAGGTTGCCCTGTGTTCTTTTGACTCTGCAAAAATGGAGAAATCAGGGAGCTGTCACCTTTACTGCCCTGTCTTTCTTAGGCTTCATTGTCCTCCCTCTTCATGGCTCTTCAAAGCTGAGCATATCACATCACAGAAGCTGTAATCACACATGTCTTCTTACCACCTATAATCTCTTACACTTTGTCAGCTTTTTTGTAGAGGCGATACTTGGCAGCTTGGGACATTACTAGAATGAAAGGTGACTTCATCATTGGGCACTTTGTCTGGATGTGCCTTCTGTGATCCACAACCCTATCCCATGAGGCATGCAGGTCAGGTGGAAGAGCATAGCATTTGTCTTCCTGTACAAAGTTTTCACACCAATGTAATATCCTGAACAAAACACATGCCCCAGGCTTCTCTGGTAGACTAACATCAGAGGAGATCTGGTCAGCTCAATTCAGAACCCTGTAGGCAGCACAGCTCTGTGCCCTTTGAGGCATCTTGAAATGCACTGCACCAAAACTCTGCTCAGCTTAGTATAGATCTAGTCTGAAGCACAAAGCAGCGGCGTACCAGGGAGGTTCTCTGATCCTCAGCAGCACAAGATGCACTGTCCTGAGTTAGAATGGATGTGCTTCTGGAGACACTGGCTGGTCTTGTATTACTTCCAGGGTTGTGGGGAGGGATGACCTCTAAATGCTTGTAAAGGGGTTTATTCTCAGTAAAACAAACGTCATTCCCAAGAAAATTACCTCATGTTAAGGGAAGGCTTGGATGTCTAGAATAACTTAGAAGTTAGAATTCTATGATTCTAACTTTGGGACTCTGGGTCTGATTCAAATTTGTACCAGTAATCCTTTCCCACGGGATATAGTAATGAATTCCTGACCTCTTTTGCAGGCTTATTGTCAGTTACTTTTAATGTAACAGCAGCAGGCACTAGTTTGTCAGTGCTGTTGTTGTGCCTGTTCACGATTTAGAAGTTCCCTGGATAACTTTCAAACGAAACTGGGCTGACGTATGCCTTTCACTGAGGTGAATCGCAGACACAAGCACCTGCAGTTTGTGTTTCGTTACTAAGATTTGATTAAAATTGCCTAAATAGTAATCTTTCCTCCAGGGTGATAGTAGGCTCTGCTTTGCAGTTGCAAAATGCCTCTTAAAAAAATTGTCTCCTAACAGTTCTTGTTGTTCTCATCTCTATAGTTGTACATTCATCTGACTGGTACGATTGGCTGCTCGAGCCCTTCTCCACCACAGTGCATAGCTTACCTCCAGCAAAGAGCCAACTCACAATGCCTAAGGGCAGGAAAGCAAGGAATATTTTGAGGGAAGAGTGTTAATTAGTTTGCTGCTGTCCCTTGATTTTCTAGGGCAATAGTTCCTAATTTCAGAGCAACCCCAGCACCCATGTTATGGGGCTCTAGACTCCATGTGGCCAGATCCTGGTCTTCTCTTCTGTGTAGCCAAAGTGTAGGAAACAAGTAGCTGGAGGAGCCACTTGGCTTGGGATCTCCTGGACTGGGGCCACCCCCATGGTATGGCAGCTACTTTGGAGCTATGAATTGTAGCAACTCTACTAGGGATGGATTTTAAATATACATTTTTGTGTTTCCATATGAAATTATAATGTATAATATTTACATATTCATCCTTATCTGTTGGAAAACAACTAAAAAAAAAAATCTTGGATAGTGAGAAACTGATTTTTATCTTAAGAGATTTACTTACAAATCTGAGTTTCAAAATTTCTGGAAACTAGAAAGGCTGACTTCAGGTAAGGTCTGCATGGGAGCCTCTAAATTACTGTGTCAGTCTGTTCCAGGTAGGCAAGGAACCCTCCTCAGCAGCTGCTGGCAAACACCAGCTATAGCCTTGTCCCAGCAGGATAAAAAGGCAGAGACTGGGAGCTGGCAAACACTTCCAAGAACAGTGAGCTGCACCGTGATCTATCTCAAGCAGTGAATAAGTCAGTCTTTTTAATTACAGCAAACAGAACAAGATTTTACCTATAGCTATGTGCAAATTAGGGCTGACAGCACTTGCCTGGGCACTGAGTCTGATCCCCTTTGTTAAAAAGTAGCTACGTGGCCTCCCGCATGAACTTGATCAAGCTATATGTGGAAAACATCGTCCTCCTCCTGCCCTGTAATTCCTTGGGCTTATTATAAAACCTCAGTGTTTATGAATCTTCTTTGATTTTTCCATTAAAATGTGTTCATTTATTCCTATGTGAAGGCTGCCCTTTTGGTTGCATTTATTCCCTGATGTATTTATAGGCAGCAACCCTATCCCTACTCAAACTGTGTTTTAAAAGGTTAGAGAGAAGTCCAAAAGATCTTAGCTTATCAGAACATAAATGCCCCTTCTTCTCATGATCTCATTAAACCTCTGCACCTCTTCAAGTTTTAAGTATTTTTCTTCTGAATAATTTATGTGGAAAATCATACATTTAACCTATAAGGAAAATATTTCTGCTACATAGTAAGCACATAGTATGTGTGCTCGTAGTAAGCACAAAATCAGTGGTTTGCTTGCTCTTTTTTGTTTTCCTACACCGATTGATACCAGCAGTTCTCATTAGCAGCTCATCAGCAGTCAGGAACATGAGATTTCGTGCTACTGCAGTGTTCACAACTAGCCGGTTGAGGAAGGTGATTGTCATGCTTTACTCTGCATTGATGCAGTCCCACCTCGAGTACTGTGTGCAGTTTTGGGCACCACAGTATAAAAAGGCTATAAAGCTACCGGAGAGTGTCCAAGGGAGGGCCATGAAGTTGGTGAAGGGTCTAGAGGGTAAGTTGCATGGGGAGCAGCTGAAGTCACTTGATCTGTTCAGTGTGGGGAAGCGGAGTCTGATGGGAGACCTCATCACAATTTACTGCTTCCTCGCAAGTGAAGGAAGAGGAGCAGATGCTGATCTTTTGTCTGTGGTGACCAATAATAGGACCCAAAGGAATGGCAGGAAGATGGCCCAGGAGAAGATTATGTTGGATATTAGGAAAAGGTTCTTCATCCAGAGGATGGTGGAGCACTGGAACAGGTCCCCAGGGAAGCAGTCACAGTGCCAAGCCTGACATCTGGACAACGCCCTCAGACACATGGTGTGAATTTGGGAGTTGTCCAATGGAGGAACAGGAGCTGGACTTGCTGATCTTTGTGAGTCCCTTCCAGCTAAGGACATTCTATGATCTCTTCTGTAATAGTGTGATTTCCAGCTGCATCAGCAGAGTTTCCCACCTTCGTATCATTGACATATTCTTGCACTTCGTGAAGATCCCTAATAATGATATTGAGGAAAGTGTGTCCTAAACCCACTTCAGTAGGTGTTGGGAATATCTTCTTCACAGTGTACTGCTTCTTTTCTTGAGATAACCTATTATTTTTCCCTTGAATCTTTACAATCATTATCTCCATCCACTTCAGTTTAATTAATACTCACACCTGAAATTACTTTAAATAATTTATTGAAATCTTGGTACAGTGACCCATAATGCTTCCTTCCTCCAGAGAGAGACTGGCTTAGTTTGGTACAAAAATCATTGTAGCAAATGTGCATGCAATTTTATCCTTCTTCCTGCTTATTCTGTAAGTTTCCTTCTTCCGTTGATACCCAGATCTGTTTTCTTCACTGAAAGTGAGGTACTTTTATCTGTCTCTTGTGTGGCACCACCTCCAGCTGAACACCAGACCTGCAAGTTGTTTCTTCTTCCAAGCTCTCAGGTTACAAACTCCAAGCCATTTGAATCTCTTAATCTTTGTGCTTTATTCTGTATTGAGTGACCTCTTCTTATGCTTGCTTTTTCATAGAATCATAGAATGGTTTGGGTTGGAAGGGACTTTAGAGATCATCTTGCTCCAATCTCTTTGCCATTGGCAAGGATACATTCCATTGGATCCAGTTGCTCAGAGCCTGGCCTTGAACACGTTCACAGATGGAGCAACCATGACTTCTCTGGGCAACCAGTGCCTTGCCACCCTCACAGGAAAAAAAATCTTCTGAATAATTAATCTAAATCTCTCTTCTTTCAGCTTCAAACCCTAACTCCTTGTCCTATCCCTGCACTCTCTGATAAAGAGCCCCTCCCAGATTTCCTTTAGCCTCTTTTAAATACTAGAAGGCTGCTATAAGGTCTTTCCAGAACCTTCTCTTCTCTAGGCTAAACAAGTCCAACTCTCAGCCTGTACCCGTATAGGAGGTGCTTCAGCCCTCTGATCATCTTCACAGCCTCCTCTGGACTCACTCTTAACTGATCCATGTCCTTCCTGGGCTGAGGACTCCAGAACTGAATGCAGGACGACAGGTGGGATCTCACCAGAGCAGAGTACAGGAGCAGAGTCACCTTCCTAGATCTGCTGGTCACACTTCTTCTGATGCAGCCCAGGATTTGGTTTGTTTTCTGGCTGCAAGTGCATGTTGCTGACTCATTTTGGGCTTCTTACCCAGCTCCAGCACTCCCACATCTTCATTTTTGGTCTTCTGCTTCCGTTCCGATGTCCAGCAACATGGAAGCAGATACTTGTTCAGTTGGGAAGTCACACCTAACATCTAATTTTAATCTTTATGTAGCGGCCATCTCCCCTCTATTGTTCCCTCAATCTCATTCATATACTACTTTTGTGGAGCATTAGTTTCCTCTGCAGGATCTCAGCTGGGAATGATTTCTTAGATTTTCTCTCTATGTTCATCTCCAAGCCACAGCACCCTTTGCTGATCCATCACTTTTACAACTGCTAGCAGATTCTTTGTTCATTCTCAGTATGATTCACTGTAGTTATACAACTACTGAGGGCTGAATTTGCCTCCTAAAATATTTACACATTGTTCAGGACACAAATTTCAGATGGCTTTTGTACTGACTGAACAAAAAAATTCCACACCACTCTTTATCCCCTGCCAAGTCCTCATGCTTCTGAATTCAGGTGACTTCATTAACTTTCTGTAATTTATTTATCTTACTGCTGTCCTTGAAATTAAGAATCATGCTTGTAAATTTTTTAACCTTCTACTTGTGTGATTAAAATTTTATCCCTCAGTATAAGGTTATTTTCTGTAACCAGCTTGTGTACAGAAATATCCCCAAGTGTAAGAAACAATGTTAATCACCACGAGCTCAGGCTAGTTCCCTGGGCATTTTAATTGAGCAAGCAACGGCTGGTACAAGTGACAAGTCACTAGCGAACTCTGAGTTGTGTTATAGTCACAGGAAACTACCAAGATACTCCCCTGTCGGTTGCCGCAGTGTGAACTGGCATTAAGGAAAGAGAAACTACTTCTCAATGAATAAGAAATGAGCAAAGCTGAGGATCTTGTCTGTAATTTACAGAAAGTTGTGAAATGCCTCCTGGTAAACATTGCCCCAGAACTGCAGACTCCATATCCCTGGAAACCAAACATTTCACTGCTTAGGAGACATTTGGTGCTGGTTAGAGCTACTCAGATCACTGGCATCAGAGGTACCTGCACAATGACTTTTTCTTTCTTAAAATCTTCACCAAAAAGGGAAACAAACTAAGAAAGCCTCTGCTGGGACCGTAAGACCACAAGCCAGATACCTAAAGGTAGACCAAATTAAAAATAAGAACTCTGGATTCCTATGACAGTGTTTTACTGATCTGAAGCAGCTAAACCCAAACAGAAAGTAGCTGGGATATCAGGTAGGATACCCCCATGGCAGAACAAGTGAGGAGTTTGCAGTTATAGATGTAGAGCTGTGAAATTCTGCCTGGCTATGCATCACCTTACCCACTCACCCTGGCACTGAGCCCAGCCGCTTGTGCGTGATTCAATCTTCGCTTCTGGGAAACACATCGTTTGAACAAACCATGGACGGTGCTCCAAAAACTTAGGGGGACTTAGGGTTTCCCTGAGGAATCTTCTCCAATGGATATTGAAATTATATGTTTCTTATTTGTTTTTTGTTAGTCTGACTACAACACTGCACTGCTCGTTCTCATTTTGCCATGCTGATAGTCCAGGATTCCGAACAGTTCCCATGTATTTTCACATATCCTATCTGAAGAACCTCTCAATAGCCACCTTGATGAACTAATCAAATGAAGCCCTTTAAATTTCTCTCAGGAGGACATTTTCCCTGCCTTACAACAGTCTGTAGTTTTCCCTGTGCTGTCTCCAATTTTCCATAAAACTTATTTCAAAGATGTAGATGCCAGAACAGGATCCTTTATGTCAATCTCATCCTCGTCAAAACAGCTCATGGAGGAAGAATCCCTTCCCTGCTCCCTATTGACTGAAAAACCATTAGCTCTTCCTGGCACAGAGTCCCAGTAGGAATTCACACTATTCTACTTATAGGACTCAAGAGCATTTTCCAGTACATGGATTTCCAGGAAAAAATCTTCATTTTCTAAGCCTGCCTTGCTCCTTGCCTACATGCTTGGCTTTCATGGGCCACGCTTTCAAAGAATCATAGAATCACCAGGTTGGAAAGGACCCACTGGATCAAAGAGATCCAGGCAACTTAGGTCTCACAGTTAATCCTCACTTTACCAGCTTTTGACTGCAGCTGGGACTTTCCCCAAAGGTGCTTTTGTATCAACCTCCAAATAGATTGCCCCCACCCACAGCCAGTCCCTGGTGTCAGAAATCCCGGCAGTCAGCCCAGCAGGGCATGTCACAAGGGGATGAGACTCTTCAGATACCAAAAATCTCCAGAGGAGGTTAGATGTCCGGAACATCTCTGGTGCCATTTGTGTGGAAGCCAGCAGACAGAAAATAGGAATCTTCTTTAACACGTAGCAGGGCGGGATACTGCAGGACCAAGTGAGATCCAGTACACCCCATCCTCTCTGTTGTTAATCATCATCCTCTTCAGTGGCGAGCTGGCAAAATAGGCTGAAGAAAAGGAAGTTGAGTTCACAAATGACGCAGTTGCGACACCAGAGAGAAGAGCCAAGAGCGCTGTCAGAAAGCCTCACAGAAATCACGAGGATCTGCCATATGCTGAACAGGCTTCCCTGAGGCGGCACGCTAGCACATCCCAGCATAGCCCAGCGCTTGCCCCAGGGATGCTCAGCTCCAGCACCCTCCCTCCCCGTGCCCTAGAGCCAGCTGCGGCCATGCAGCCACAGGACCTGCACCTTTCACAGAAGGGCACTTGTCAGATGCACAGAGATGCAGCACGCAAACAAAACAGATTTTACTTATGGCCACCTGTCTTAATTGCCGAAATCAGGCTTATAACAGGCTAAATGGACTTAAGTCTCATCAGCACATGCTAGCCTTGATCTTCTGCAGCCAGGCCCTCCTGCATGCAGTGGCAAGCAAGAGGTGAGCAGACAGGCAGGGATCTCAGAAGGGATTTGTAGCAGGAGCTCCCACTGGCAAGAGTTGCTGCAAAGGGGTGCAGCACACCCACAAATGCTGAGCAATAGTGCAAACATGAAAGAGCTATAGATCAAACAAGCCAAATGGCTCTGTGCAGCAGAGCTGTCAGGGCACAGCATGTCTCCCACCTCAACGGGATGAAGTTTCATTTATCTTGTCAGAGTCAGGAGCGAGGAAGAGGGAGAGATGAGCTTGCTCATCACAGCCACAAAGCATTGCTTTCCACCATGCAAACCAGTATGGGCACCACGGGGCTGCCCTGTGCAATGTCTGTGGTCAGTGTCCATGCACACATCAGCTGGAAATAAAATCACTTGAAGAAGGGCTGGGACAGTGGTCCCACTAGGCAGTGACCCCGAGGCCAGCCTTGCTTCCCGAGTGGTCTCTGTAATATTGCTGGCTGACAAATGCAGCTGCAAGGGGGCATCATAGAAACTAATTTCTTAAAATAGTAGCAATATAGCCAAAAAAATCACCTCTTGGGCTGAAAATAAGAGTGCCCTGCTTTGCAAATACCATATCATTACTCACCTTCTCTTCATACCCTTCAAGACTTTATAAACCCCAGGCCAGACTTGGACAAGGCTCTATGGCAGCCTTATACCATGAAGGAAAGAACCTAGATGCTTCCCTCTTCTCTGTTTTCTTCCTGCTGTTGACTTCTAGCACATGCAAATAGTTTGACTCCCACCCAAACTCACACAGTTCTTTAGGACACCAAAGAGCCCAGAGGCTTTGGACCAGAGGGGCCTGTGCAAACCAGCCCCTCCTTCAGCCTGAAGGCTGCGGCTGATGTCTGCTGGGAGCAGAGAAGTCAGCCCAGCACCTCTGGGGTAAAGCTCTGGGAGAGCCGGCAGGACTGCACAGCCAGACCATGTCTGCATCAGTTGCACGACACTGGGGCACTGTTTTAATTTAAAATGGATTAGGCTTTGTTTTCTTTTTAGCACAATAACATTGCACGCATTGTTGGGCGATAAAACCCACAGATAACTGTGCCAGTAGGGTGTTGGGTGGACGTGATCGGCAGCACAGTATGAGCTGCAATGGCAAAGAGTGGGGGAGAAAGCCTATAGAAATGTGCTGCTGCTGCCTATACAAATGTGCAAAGGCAGCAGCTGCTGGAAGGAAGAAGCACAACTTCTGAATAGCTCCTTCCAGAAAGAGCATGGAGGAGCCCACTGCTCAGAATTTGGACGGCAGCTGGAGCAAGATATGGAGTGCAAGGCAGCAGGGACACATGTAAGCCAGCTATGCCTTGTGACACTCCTACTCACAGCCATGCGATGGTGACAGCACAGATGACGCCTGGGAGGACACTAGGAAGAAAAGGTGAAGATGTCTTAATTTGCCACAACATCTATTAGTAAATTGCTGGTTTTCCCAGGCGGGTTCTACTCCTCCTTGCCTGCCCTCCTTCTAAATTTCCTGGGCTTAAACTTTGTGTATAGTGTTGGCATAAGAGGGAAGCACTGCCTGACCAAGGTGCTTAGGCAAAAAAAGTTCTGTTTCCCAGGTTTCTTGGCATGACCTTGGTATCACATGCACCAGGTTCCTTCACTACCCTAATCCACGCCTTTTGGCCAGCAGCAACGCAAAGCAGAAGGGATGTTATTCAGCAGCACTAACCCTGAGCTGCAGGAAGCGCTCCGAGAACACAGAGCTTTCGGATGTGTCAAGGACAGTGAGTATTTCTGTCTCCTGTAGAACAAGAGGACTCCCTAATAAACACTCCTACAGCCTCATTATCTCACCAAACTATTGTTATCAACCAGGCTGGCCCTTGCAGGTCTCTGACCCAGTTGTGCCTGGATCTCCTCCCCAGTCACGTTGACTCCTGGCATATGTAATGCCTGAAAAAGCTGATGCTGCCAGCAAAATGCAGTGAGTGCTTTCCACAGTGCTCATGTAGCAACTGGGGACTTGACCCCACGCAGCTTTCTGCACAGTATTCTCCCAGTACTTTCTTACCTGAACATCTTCATAACCTCTCATGGGTTTTTTTTTCTTCAGTTTTCCTGCCAACGTGCTCCAGATCAGGCATCCTTTACTTCAAATGTTAACAGAGGGCACCAGGCTCCCCTGGGATGCTTTGCCACGGGTAGAGGGACTGCATCTCCATGCGGGCAAGGACAACAGCAGCTCCTGCTTACAATGTGGGTTGGGGCTCAGACCATTGTACAAGCTACTGCGGTAAGCATAACCGAAACTGCTGCCCCAGGCAGGAACACAGAACTGATGGAATCAGGGGCAGCACGAGAAAATCTATAGATCTGCAAGACATCGGTGTTCATCTGCCCTGAACTGACAGACAAGTGGAAAAGCCCAGACCAGCTAAACTGCAAGTCTTTGCAGGTGCTGTAGCAATGTGCTCCCAGGAGAGAGAAATACATCAGCAGGCAGCTGCAGCTGGTAGGAACACAGCTGCCCAAAGGAGCAGACGCAGGGCAGATGCTCTACGCAGTGCAGATAGGAGGAACAAGTTCCTACTGCTGCTTAACTGATGCCAGGAGAGCCCAGAGCCACCAAGGCAGGAGACAGCCCGCGTGGCGAAGTGTCCCAGGGCACTTGGCATAGGCTGCTGCACTACTGAAACCTCAAGTGGACAATCTGAGAAGACAGAACAATGAGTTGGCATGAACCACCAGTCAGCAGCAGAGCCAACATGCACCCTGGGTCCTCCTGAGCCCCGGGAGGAGGCCTTACACCATGTGGTGAGGACTGCACGAAAGGCTTCCCCTGGGCCATCTGTGAGGTCTGGCCAGGTGATCTTGTGGTTTCTTATGGGCTTAATACACTGTGAATTGACAAGTCCTTACCTGGTCGCAATTTAAATAAACTGTCTTGTTACGCAGAGCCTCTTCTCTAGCAGGTATAATTACAGCAGGAATGCAGAGGGTACAGTTTTGGTTCCATCAGATGCTGGTAATTCCCCCCTCCTACAATCAGGCTTCCAGCATTTTATTTGTCTGACACATCAGACCCCATTTTCTTAGAGAGGAAAGAGTTAGCAAAACACTTAGCAATAACAAATTAATTGTCATTAAGTCAGGCAATCACAGAGTAGAGACTCGATGCCCTAAATGATCTAACTTTTCCTGCAGGAAAGCTCGTGGGTGCTATATCCAGCTGATGGACATTGTAGGCATGCAACTCTTGACAGCACTGGAGATTCTTTGCATTTGATCTGGACTGAAACTGTCCCTTCCAAGAAGGTCCAGACCTTTCAGCACCTACCAGGACAGCAGAGGTAGGACTCTGCCAAACCAAAGCTCATGTTACAAATTCTAACCTAAAGACAGTCCCCAACAGCCAAAGAAAAAAACCTCTGTAAACAGAAGATTCTTCTCTCCTACTCAAGTCAGACTGGATCAACCATCTCCTCTGGCAGCAGTCCCTACAGAAAAGGACAGGGTTTACACAAAGGAGACAAAGGAAGAGCAACCGGGCTGTTTAGACTGGGGTGAGGCAGGGAGGAACTCATTCAAGTGCTAATTGCTCTTGCACACAGTGTAACAAACCAGTGTGAACACAGTGAGAAGATAAAACTGAAGGAAGATGGTAGTCGGGAGATTTAGAAGAGAACACAGAGCTACATTGCTATTTCACATGCATACATATATGTGTCTATGAGAAGTGGAAGTGTGTTCTCAAGTTGCGCCAAGGGAGGTTTGGATTGGATATTAGAAAAGAATTCTTTACCGAAAGAGTGGTGAAGCCTTGGAACAGGCTGCCCAGGGAAGTGGTAGAGTCTCCATCCCTGGAGGTGTTAAAAAACTTTGTAGATGTGGTGCTTCAGGACATGGTTTAGTGAGTATGTTGGTATTGTGTTGATGGTTGGACTTGATCTTAGAGGTATTTTCCAACCTAAATGATTCTATAATTCTAAGTAGGAAAGATCTGTAAAACGCATCATGCTGAGTTTGTTGAATGCAGGCAGAACACATCGGGTGTTAAGTACAAAACCTGGACAAATGCAAGTCATCTGCACATGCTGCAGAGAAACTTAGGCCATTTATTATTAAACTGCAGACTGTCCTCTTTCTCAAGCTGCTTCTTCCACAGAGGATAAAAACCTGTCAGAATAAAACTGAAGTTACCAAATCCCAGCAAAAAAATGAGGAAACCCCACCCTGGAGTCAGTACTCCCAGATCCCTGTGACCCATCTGTTGGCCCTGCAGTCTCCACCTGTTGGCCATGCAGTCTCCGCGGCGTTGTTCTCCTTGCTCTGCTGCCCACTGCCAGGCTAATGCCCTGGGACAGCTTTGGAGCCCATGGAGCATTCAGCCCAGCTGAGACCCAGTCCTGGCCTCTCGTTCTTGCTGCGGCAGAGCCACGAGGGGATAACAGGATCAGGAGAGCGGTAACAAGCTCTGGGAACTTGTCAGACAAATGTGTTTTTAACTGAATCCCAAATGAGCCGCTGAAGGGGAGCATTAGTGCTGTCACGTGGAGCACATGATTTTGGAATTCATTAAGCCTTTGATGCAGTGTTAGCACCGCCGTCTCCTGTCCCAGCCGTTAGCCATCTGGCTGAAAAGCAGCCAAGTTTTCTTCACCCCAGGACCAGAGCAATGGCCTGTATTTCCAGTGGGGTCACCGGAGCCACAGAGCTAGAGGATGCACACACTAGACAGGCTGAGTGCATCCGTCTTGGGAAAAAGTGGCACCTGTTCTTGGAGCCCTTGGCACAAACTTGCTACTCCCCATGTCCTGCGAGGCTTCTCCAGAAAAACCAGATGCTTCCAGGGGCTGCTTCTGGTAGATGTAGTAATCCTTGATCAGGGGTGACCATGCTGAATCCAGCTGGCTTCTGCAGGAGGATTTCTATGTGCTTGCACTGGCAAATACTTGCCATTTTCTGTGCCATTGGGCCCACATTCCATTCTCCCTTTCTCCTCACCTGGCATAAAAGCAAACTTGTAGCCATACAAATACAAAACTTATGTGTATTCCATGTACTAGACACGTTGATTGCACCCATCTTGAGAAAAAATGGCATCTCTTCTTAGAACCCTTAGCACAACCATGCTAATCCCTGTGTCCTGTAAGGCTTCTTCAGAGAAATGCTTCTAGGGAAGCTTCCTTTCTTCTTTCTCTGAGATAGTTTACAGAAGAATGAAAAAAATCAGTTATGGAGAAGTGGGACTAGAGCTGAAGTCCTGCATTTAGTTATAAAGACCCAGAACAGAAACACCTCAATTTGGATGAAACAGAAACAGAAAAGCAATTGAAAGCTAAAGGCATATGTTACTGAATATTGTTGACTGTGGCATAGGGTCATGTTTTGCAGCACTATCTCAAATACAAAGTCCCCTCTGAAACTCCAACTCTCCCTTGTTTGAGGACAGTTTGTAGATTAACCATGCTGTGGACGTGAAGACACAGCAAACATCTTTACCGCTGGCTTTCCGGGCTAGAAAAAGCTCAACTGCTTTTCCACAAGAATTGAAGCAAATGCCTGTGCAATTCCATCTCAGAGCACTAGGGATTGTGCGCCAAGACACCTGTGAAGCTCTGTGCAAAGACCACATGGTGCCACACACTCCTGGCTGATGCGAGCAGTGTGGTGCAGAGCTGGCTTGGAGCCAGAGCAGCATCCATGCTAATATCCCCATGCCTGATGAAACTTTGGCATTAGGGAGCACATTAGGCGCATAAAAACAGCTCTGCAGGAAAGAGCTATGGGTAGGGGTGATAGCTTTGGATCAAGGATGACCATGCCAGATCCAGGCTGGCTTTTGCACAAGTGTTTCTGTGTTCTTGCACTGGCAAATACTTGCCCTTTTCTGTCCCATTGGGATTGCAGTCCCTTCTCCCTCACTCCCCAGCTGGGATAACAGCAAAATTGTAGCCATACAGATACACAAGTTCTCTCTTACAGCTTTAAAACAGAGTGATAACTGCCTTCTCCTAACTGGGATGTGGTGTACTGGGCTCAGTTTCTCCAGGGGAGCCATCATGCTGTCCATGGGCTACGCAGAGCAGTACCTGGTACTTTCCCTCGGCTCTCCTCCCAGCACAGTGCATGCAGGGGGGTGAGGCTGGCGCAACCTCAGCTCGGCAGGCTCTCGCTGTGTGGTTGCTGTTATTACAGCATGGACAATATTTGGATGAGATGGTGACTTTGGTAGAGACTCAGGAGCTGCGCTGCAGCAGGGCTCAGTTGCTGGCAGAAACCTCCAAGGCACAAAATCAGTGGGAGGATCCCTTTGAAAGGCTCTCCTTGGTCTCTCTAGACTATGAAGTGGTTTGTCTTTCTAATTTTCTAACATCCTAATTTGCCAAATCTTTTTGCTTCACTGGGAGCCAAGTATAACTGCAACAAAATCTGTGTTGCACCCGGGGTTGCCCCAGCTGTTAACCCCCACGATCTGTGTGTGATGATAGACCTGACCCCGAACACAGGAAGATCAATGCACAGACCAAAATGCAAGGTGAAAACCCTCCAGCCTGGCCTTTCCTGTCCGGAGCAGCTGTGAGCCTTAGAAATTCCGTGCTTCCTCCAGGCCCTCTGCTGTGAACATGTTCCTGTAGTCAGCATCTCCCCAGGACGCAACTAGAGCAGGGTCAGGAGCTGCCCAGACCCTCATTCAAGTGTGAATGAACACAGAAGGGGCTAAACTTTGCTGCTGGACTCAGATCCATG
Source organism: Cuculus canorus (assembly GCF_017976375.1). Taxonomy (NCBI): domain Eukaryota; kingdom Metazoa; phylum Chordata; class Aves; order Cuculiformes; family Cuculidae; genus Cuculus; species Cuculus canorus. The sequence continues at coordinate 67,216,809 of NC_071441.1, read as the reverse complement.
GTGCTGCTTTGGACTTGAATCCTGCACCTTCTTTGGATGCTTCATGTCCAAACTTCCTCCAAAATGGCTTCAAAGGAGCTCCAGATGAAAGTGTTGAAATCTCAAGTGGTGTGTAACCTCCTATGTAAAGCTGGCTACGAGAGGTGGAAAGGTGGCTAAGAGAATGTTTCTGGGAGTTTTCTAGGAGACTCCAAATGCTGGAGAACCAAATTAATATATAAGAGGGTAAATGAGATATATTGGAAGAGATTATGCACTCTTTATGATATCTCAAAACCTCCTGCAGTTCTGTGAAGAAGAGTAACCACAACAAATTAAATGAAAATCCATAACAGTCCATTAGTATGAGAAGATGAAGAAAATAAAAAAACCCACAAAACAAAACACTAAACCACCCCAAAACAAAAAAACCCTTTTTCACAGTGGGCACTTGCCATAGAGTGAACACATAACAGAGGTGTGAAAGACCATTCAGGGGGAAAAGAAAAAAGGCCCAGCAGAAATACGCAATGAGTTATCCACTCTACCAAGGAACAAAGGGAACTTCCACTCCAGCATGGAGAGGCATGGCTGGAAAGCTGCCCAGTGGAAAAAGACCTGGGGCTGCTGTTTAACAGCTGGCTGAACGTGAGCCAGCAGCATGGCCAGGTAGCCAAGAAGGCAGATGGCATCTTGGCCTGTAAAAGAAAAGATGTGGCCATCAGAAGCAGGGAAGGGATCATCCCCCTGTACTTGGCACTGGTGAGTCCATGCCTGAAATCCTGCTTTCATTTTTGTGCCCCTCACTACAAGAAAAACAATAAGGGACTGGAGCGTGTGCAGAGGTGGCAACGAAGCTGGGGAAGGGTCTGAAGCACAGGGGTTATGAGGAGCGACTGAGGGAGCTGGGGTTGTTTAGCCTGGAGAAAAGAAGGCTGAAGGAGACCTTATCGCTCCCTACAACTACCTGAAAGGAGATTGTAGTGAGGTGGGTGCTGGTCTCTTCTCTCAAGTAACAGGTGATAGGATGAGAGGAAATGGATTCAAGTTGTGCCAGGAGAGGTTTAAATTGGATATAAGGAAAACTTTCTTTACTGAAAGAGTGGTGAAGAATTGGAACAGGCTGCCCAGGGAAGTGGTGGAGTCTATCCCTGAAGATGTTCAAAGAGTGTGTAGACATGGCACTTTGGGATATGGTTTAGTGGGCACGGTGATGTTGGGCTGTCAGTTTGGCTTGATAATTTTAGAAGTCTTTTCCAACCTTAATGATTCTACGAAATTCCCATACGGCAACCTCCTTTTGCAGGTATGAATAAAGCAACCTGCTTGACATGAAAGCATCAGCAGGATATGTTTCAGAACAAATTTATAACATAAACAGTAAATGACATAAATGGCATTTGTCCAAGAGCTCTGGAGGAACCCCAACACAGATCTCTCAGCATCTAAGGAACGTGCAACCTGTTGCTTAATGCAGCCTGAAACCACAGGAATGACAGGAGGCAAATGAGGTGCCAGGGTTAGGCTTTCATTTTTCTAAGAACTCTGGGTAAATCTGGGGATCTATGACTTGTGAATCTGACTTCCACGCTGAGAATTAGGAACAACATCCTTGGGCGTATAGAAAGTGAGAGTAAAAGGAAAGAAACAACCTCATTCTATCAGAAGTCATGTCTCATTTCTTAAAGGAGTGAGGAATCCTGTTTCATGGGTGTGGCAGGGTAGGTGGATGTACTCAGATGCCCAAAACCCTTTCAGGAAGGTCCCACACCAGATCTCCTTAACTGTTCTACTCTACAACACATTTATTCCCACGGTTAATAGCAAGGCAGAAGACAGTGAATGGAAAATTGTCAGTGTGTGATATGGAAGAGTGTATCAGTGTTGTCCCACCAGAATCTGTGCGTGCTAGGATTGTATTCATAAACAATCTGGGAAAGGCCTAAGGAAGTGATGGGGCTGAGTTTGCTGGTGAGGCCAAGATATTCGGTGTAGTGAAAATGGGCATTCACTGTGGAGCTCAAGAAAGATTTTACCATGAAAGGCTGGGTGATAAATGATGAATTGAAGTCAGTGTTGGTAGAGCTAGTTCACAAGGAGAAGCTCTACCTGCACAAAGAGGGAGTTCATATCAGTTATTCCCACTCATGGAGGGTGGGCTCTGTGTTTTGTCCTTCTCTTCTCCATGGAATTAAGAAAAGGCAGAAAAGGGGGAAAGGAAAATCAAATGCATAGGACAAGAGAAGACAGTCAAGGAAGAGAAACTGATGTATATAAAATCACATGCAGTGAGCAAGGTGCTTCATGAAATGATTGCTTGTGGTGTTTTATAGTCTAGAAATGAGGACATATTCATTAAATAATGGCAGAGCAGGTTAAAAAACCAAGCAAATTTAAATACTTCTTCGCTGTGCATCATAAGTCTAAGGAATTAATTTCCTAGGATTGCTACGGAGGCAAAGTAATCTAGAACTGATCAAAACAATCGGATGCTTTTACAGAAGAGCAACCCAGCAGGGACTGGTAGACGGATACTTTGGTCAGAATAAGATTGAACTGAGTATCACTCAGAACACGTAGCAGGGGAAGCAGGCTTTTATGTCTGCATTGCTCTTCAATTTGCTCTAAGTTCCACTGGCCACATTTATGGCCAGGATACCAGCTGGTCTGACGCCTGCATCTCACACAGCAGTTTCTATGCTCTTGTGGTGCTCCAGGAGGAGCAAGTTCAGAAGTCAAATAGCCTGTCCTAAATGTTGCTGCAAAGCAGTGGCACATCATGTGAATATTTAGTCTGGACAACAAAGTTAACTAGAAAACAGGAAACGTGGTTATCTCAGAGATGCTGTTACAATGCTCCTTAACATAACTTAACATAAGCTGGAGTGAGGCTAAGGGCAGCATGGAGAGCCTTGCCCAGGCTGAGGGCCAAATAGGCCTTTAAAATACATTTGGGAAAGGAAAAATGTCAACATACACCATAGCATCGCCCAGGAAGAAAACAAACAACAGGAGGGGTGCCAGTGTTATGAAAAGAGGTTAAGAGCCATACTGGTCCCTGGATAATGGGATCACATTCATAAACCTCAAGCCTACATCAAATGTGGTGGCCAGACTAAGGAGAGGAAAAACCAGAGCTGAAAAAAGGTGGAACAAGACGTGTTGTGAATGGAAGGAGAAAAGAATGAAAATTTCTGTTTTAGACAGCTTGATGGGTAGTTGCTGGCCAGATACCAAAGGCAAGTCAGAGCTGCTTTAGTTTGGACAGAAGAGACTGATCTGGAGTGGGTCTTAGCCTAGAGGTAATTCGCTAAAATTAGTTTGCAGCCAAGATCTTTCAGATGTAAAGCATGGAGAATGGGACACAAAACCTCTCTGCAAAAACAGGAAGGCAGCTTAGGGAAGTTCTAAAGCTTTGAAGCACCAGTAGAAAGGATGGATTGTGGGAGGCTGCCTAGGAAAACGCACATTATGAAATAAGATTCCTCACAAGCCATCAAGCCCAGAGGTCCCTTTAGCACTTCTAGTTCTGGCTCCTGAAGATTGCAGGTCCTTCTCACTGCTGTACTTACCTTCCCCTGTGCCAGCGCTGCTGAGGTCTCCATGGCTGAGCTGCTCTTTCTAGTCTTCCTCTGTGAGCTCCCCTGAAGTGTCATGGGGCATGAAATACAGTGCTTGGGGGGATCTCTGAGCTGCCAGGCCCTCTTCTGGGTGCTGCCCCTGCTCACGCAGCCGGTGCAGCCCAATGCTTGCCTTTTATGTCAGTACATCCCAGTCAGTTCACCACACACCAGCTGAATTATAACATGATATAACATGAACAGTCTTCCCACTTCGGCTTACAGTTTGCTCTTTGCCGTCTCTGAGATAACTTTCCAAGTGCCACAAGGGAAGCTGCTGCCATAGGAAATTAGATAGGGCTGCTCGTGCAGCTGCTTCTCTTTAACTGGGAAGATCATCTTCAGGGAGGAGATGAAAGAAATCCTTAGCATAACTCATGCTCTCACACAGAGCTGAAGCTCCAGTGCCTGACTCTGGCAGTGAGCTGAAAGCACGCAGGCAAAGACTGCGCCAGAAAAGTCAAATCTGCCCTTTAGTAGCCTATTGCATTCCTAGCTCTTCTCCCAGCTTTTCCCCATTGCTGGCACTTATTTCTCCCCACAACAGCCTGGAGCATTGAGTGTTTGCCAATGCTCCTGCAAAAGAGAGCCTTACAGAAATTATGACAATGCCTTCATTGCTGTGTAATATCCTAGCAGGTTCTTACCCTTATTTTCCCTTGGTTTCCTCTTGCTGTGCCACGGAAAACCTCAGAAGTGGCAGAAGTGGAAGAAACCTGACCTGCCAGTGCAGGTGTGCTGACCAGGTAAGTCCATGCCAGGCTCCTGGCGGCACACACAGCGATTTGACTTTCCATCTACCAAAGCAGGAGCAAAAGAAATCCTTGATTAATCTGCCCTGGTTTGGGAAAGCTTGCAGAGACATGCCATGTACAGCCACCAGAGGTGTCCTGACCCTGAGATGTCACTCCCCGCAGTGTCAGTTTTGACCTGTGCCTGCAGCAGCACCCAGGAGGTGCTGGAGGCAACTGCTGGGCTCTTTGCAGCCCTTCTTTGCTCAGCATTATCCCTGCCAGGCTACAAGAGTGAATAGTATTTGCAGCTGGATCTTCGTCCTGGGTTTCCACTATGCTCTTTGGCACAGGAACTAGGAAAGGGTTACAGAGCTGCTCCGTTACTGAAATGCATTTCTCGTACATGTCTCAGTTCCATGCATTAGTGAGTTCTTAGAAATGCTGTGGCTATGAAAATAGTTCTACGTGCTGCCTAGAAGGCAGGCTTTCCAGCTGCCCAGTGCTGGAGGAAGCCAAGAACATTGGCACGGGCTGAGACTGCCCAGCAAAATGCTGCTGGGCTTAGCCAGGAAGACTCTGCAAACAGCAGCCTTTGACTGCCCAGACTGGTTCTGTCCTGAACAGCCTCAAATCAGCTGCCAAAACCCAGCATGAGGGAGAGAAAAGGTGTGTTAACACTGCAAGGCAGTGCCTGTAGACCAGGACGTCAGGCGGAAACCACCATTTCTTCCCTGCCTGGTCCCCAGCAGTGCCGTCTTGTGACCAAGCGCAGCTCAGCCTCACTACTCCAGAAAGCACGGAGGATGGAAGGAAAATAGCCCCATCATTAAAGGAAGTGCTAAGACGCTGCCACAGGCATCCTGTATCACATTAATAAGCTTCCCTGGCCACAGCACCAGCCTGTGCAACTGGGACTCACTTGTGCCTCCCAGAGAGAGGTGAAGCAGAGAGGGCAGTGTGGCTGTCCTCTAGTGCAGCTGGGTCTGCCAGGGGAGCACTGAACTAGAGAGAGCTCGGTGCAGGCTGCAAAGGGGTCTCACTTGTGGCGTACATGGGGAGGTGAGGTTGAGCACTATTACAGGTGGCAATTGTACACTGGAGTTACTGAACCTTTGATTTCTCCACTGAGACACTTTGTGGGATCCTGTGTTTGCCCTCAGAGGTCTCAGCTGTTCTCCTCCATTGGCAATCTGTGGCTGAAGTGACTGCAGGTAACAGAAACAATGAAAGTTATGAGCTTCTGCTCTTAGGAAGGACAGAAATTTATTTTAACAGGTAGAAAATACATAACAAGTAGCACGGTCCTGTATGTTTCAAGCCTCAGTGTAAAGTACCATGTCGTCCAGCCTAGACTTGTAGTGATTCCAGCCGGAATGAACAAGAGGGTTTCACCAATGATTCCCTGACTTGGACCCTGGCTAAGGAATGGGGAGCAGTGTGCCAGCACACTGATGCAAGGGCAGGAAATGCACTCGGTAGAAAGGTCCTCTTGGTCTTCGCCTCAGCTCCTGCACTCAACAAAAAGGGCATAAAATTTTCATTCATTACTTCCCCAACAGAGCCTCCCCGGGCACCCAGAACAGCAGATACACAGGACCAAAACAGAAACAGAGGGCTTGAAGATAAAAGAGGTAGGAAATCAGTACAGGTATCTGTGAAAGAACAGGTTGTTGGGAGTTTGATCTAGTTTGTGACTACTAACAGCTCAAGGCGAGGGGGCTCCAGGCATGCTGAAGTATTGACATGCAGGCTGTCAGGCACTGTGGATCTGTGCAGAGTGTGACTGTTTCCATCCTCTCCCCTCTGCCAGGATGAAGCCAGTCCAGATACTGCAGTTTCAGCCACTGAGACTGGCTGAGCGCTGATGAAAGTTCATTTGTGCAGCAGTCCCATCTAAAAGCACAGGACCAGCTAGGTGCATCAAAAATCCCCAAAACATGAAAAAGCTACTTTATGTCTGCATATGTTCTCTTGGTAAGGCCAGGCCCAGCAGCACTGGAAGAAGATAGGACTAAGGCACTTTGACCTGCAAGAAAGTCAAGAAACACAACTCGGTGGATGACATAAAGGAGGGCTCAATTCAGCAATCCCAGTAGGACACGCTTGCAGTTATTTATGCAGACCCCATGTGTTTTCTTTCTTCTGCCTAACCTCAAACACAAGAAGCATCTCCACGGTACATCAATACAGACATACAGAAATGAAGCAATTGAGTCAAGCACCACAGGGAGAGGATTTTCTCAGCCATCAAAAGGAAGACAAGGGGCAGCCTCAAGTAATGAGTTTTGTTCCAACATGAATTCCTGGGAGCAGGAACTCTGCACATAGGGAACTGCAACCCTGGTGGGACACTGCAAGTTGCACAGTGGCTCTGCAGCCAACAGCATGGTCTTCTGATCCTTCTTCACTCCCAGCTGACACAAACACAGCTTTTTCCAGAGGTGGCAGCAGCACTACTACTGCTTCCTCCTGAGCAACTGAATGGGACGAGGATTTACCCACTGGCTGCAGAGCAGAGCTGCACATCCCTAGATGCTTCAGGCCATTAATGCATAGGGCATAGATAGCTGTGCCAGAAGGCCCTTCCTGGCCCTCTCTATGTCGTCCCATAACCTATCAAGCATATTACAGCCTCGGTAATCAGCCGTGTTACCAGCTGCTGCAACCTTGTTTAAAGCCCTCACTGACTGCTGCCTTCTCCCATGTTCTCAGCCTTGCCTTCAGCTCATTGCCTCTGCTACCTGCCCAGGCTCTCTGCTCAGCACCCACTTCTGATACATGCCTCTCTCCACAACATTAAGCCAGTGCAGCTTAATGTCAGCATGCAGATGTGCTTTCTGATAGCACTTGTCCTTCCAGCTCCAGGACTCCCTCCAGCTGCCCTGTTATTGTACTGCAAGCACACTGCACCACAGATGGTGGGAACCCAACCTTATGCTGAGTTTTCCCCATTTTCAATGATCTCTTTGCAGCCCTGGAATAGAAGCTGACCACCGTCCTGTTTTTCCTGCTCTGTTTCAATGTAGTTGGTGGCCAAGAGATGCTCCAGGTGGAGCATGAAAGGAAGAGCTCCTTTGCTCCTGCACTTCCCAGGGAAGCTACAATTGCTGTCTGTATTCCTGCAGGCTACCCCCTCTTACCATGTCACTTGGGATCTACGTCCTCAACGCTGAGAGCTTGATAGCAGCTCTGTTCAGAGGTGCTCAAGAGAACGGGAGAGAACTGCAGTGAGAAACAGAAAGAGAGCATTAGAGGAGCAGCAACTGGGACACTGGCTATATCACAGCCTCTTCTCTTGTGGACTTACCTTTGGGCAGCTGAGAGCCTCTCCCAGGATTTTCACAGCCTAGCTCTTCCAATGAACAGTATTGACCCAAGACTGCAAAATACAACCGGTGACCCAAGAGCTTGGAAGCCAAGCACCGCTTGTGGAAGCCTCCTCCCTCCTGCCCAGGATTAGGGCAGCTCCGCACGTCCCAAAGTGGCTGCGGGTGCAAAGCCTGGCAGAGGATGGCCACAGCTCACCTGCTGGATTTCCTGCATTGCCCGATGTATGGAAGAGTGGAGGCGAGGGAAGGCTCGCTGGCTGCCTCTCTCCTTGCTTGAGCTTGGCTTTGTCCTACTCTTGTCCAGGCTTTGTTGGTTTTGACAATTCTGGGTCCTCCTGAACCACACACGTTTGAGAACAGCAGCTGCTCCTGATGGCAGAGCAGGTTTGCTGATGGAAGCCCTGGAGGGGCGGGTCTGCTCCTCTGGAGCGGTATCCCTCTCTGCTGCTGGTGGACCCAGCCTGAGGCACTCCAGATTGTCATAATCCAAACTCTCACTACTTTTCTGAGGAGAGGAAAGAGTGAGTTCAGCAGTGGCTTGCAGGCCTTTCACGCACCCCAAACAGCACAACAATAAGGAATACCGAGTTGTGTCCACTGATGACATTCAGGGAGCAGGAGGGTGTCATCCACCCACCACAGCCTTTTCCCCGCCCCAGGACTCCCCACTTCCCAGCCAGCTGTGTTTTCCGGTGCATGCAGAAGAGACCAGACTGCTTGGCCAGAATGGAACCCCCAACAAGAACACAAAAGAAAGATGCTGCTGCAGCAACTCTGTCCACTCAACATACAATCCATGCCCCATCCCCTTTTCTGGATGAAGTTCCTTGACATTCACCTGCCTACAGGGCACAGTCAGTATCTCCATGAAGGGCTGGATGACCACAGTCTGGTGATACCGAACCAGGTCGGCGAGCGAGGCGTGAGCCCAGTCTTCCCCCACGATAACATAGTATGCATTGGGCTGCATCTGGATCAGGTAGTGTCTGCAGCGGTCCTCGCCCCTGGGGAGACGGACAGACAGAAATAGTCATGGCATGGGGGCACAACATCTCTCCAGAACCCAGTCACTGCCTTCTGCACTTTCCAGCCATACACAGCTCAGTTTAGGACCTTCATTCTCCTTCTCTGCAAGGCTTATTACCTACCTGTATGTCAAGATGTAGCCTGGTCGGCTCCGGCTGATCCGAACAAGGAAGCATCCCAAAGGCTTGTCAATCAGCAAGTTTTCAGCTTCCCTGGAAGCAGGAAAGAGTTTTTCAGTGGATAGTGAGCAACTGCCTGTGCAGGGATTCCCATCCTATCTCGCGTGCTACCACACAGCGCTCCCAGTCCACAGGGAGGCCAGCAACTGCCCCATGTGTTCTGAGCCAGAGATCTCCAGGCTCTGGCTTGCTGGTGCATGGGAGTTATTAGCAGGCTAAGGCAGCACACTACTCTCAGCCAAAGCCTCTCCAAGCAGGGCTGCTCAAACCTGCTCCTGTGGCCTGACTAGTGCAAGAGTATCAGCTGCATTCCAGCACAGAGCACATGACCAAGCATCACTGAGGCGAGGATGCTGTGCAGGTGATGCATTTCCTACGCTCCAGGGCTGACAGAAGAAGTCAGGATGCTGTGGGATAGTGGTGCTCAGCACAAGGTAAGTGCCTTGGAGAAACACTAACTTGGATTACACCACTGTGGCTCTCTAAACTTCCTGCTGGAAGGAGGTCTTCCCCTTCTCTGCCCATAGACAAAGCACTGCTTTGTGCTTGTCATGTGCCCTGCTTCCAGGCTAAAGGTGATGGCAAATCACCACTGCAGTCTGGGATAGCTCTGGCTGCTGTTACATAAGGCTGAGCTGTATGTAGACTTAAATCCAGCAGCAGGAAGTAGACCACTTCAAAAGTATCTAATCTTTAGTGTCTTTGGAAAGGACATGCTACTCCTTCATTGTGAAGTGCTCATGGCTACCCTGTAATTGAATTCAGACAGTTTGGTCTTCCAGGCAAGAGTTCCTCTGCTACATTCTTAGATCTGTGAACAAAAGCACTAATGTGGGTGGGAAACTTGTTAATTATCTTAAATAAAAGAAAAAAACAATGCAGCCAGAAGGAACTTGTCAGCTACTACAGCATTCTTTACTAAACTATCATGCTTTATAGTGTCTCCGAGTAGTGTTCACACTGATAACCTGACAAAATCCAGAAACTTGTGATCTAATAAGACTGAAGGAGACTTGCAGCTTAAAAAGAAAAAACTTATAGACTGAAACTAGGTCATAAGGGTGTTGAAATTACACACATGCTTTGCAGCAATGCCCATACACAAGTCCCACCAAATAAGGGACACTGGCAGTTAGCAAGAATACAGCACCATAGGTCAATTTGTACACAGGGGAGACTATAGCCAGAAATTCTGACGTTTACCTGCTAACCCGACTGTGTTGTTTTTATCTGATCACTGGCATAATTAGCATTTCTGCAATTATCACACTGCTTGAAAACTAGTGCTTGGCTCAGCAAAGAGAATGAAATGCAAGGCATACCCAGCAGCATAATTTCAGGCATTTAAATAAATGTTTTCCAAAAAGGCTTGAGAATTCATAGTCTCATAAACAATTCCATAAGAAGGCAGGGCTTTGTCTCTCCCTAAGGGGATGCAAATTCCACCTATGCTGCACTCTCCTTAAATGGGTGGAGGAATCGACAAAAAGCCTTCCATTTCATGTCTCTGTGGGCTTTGGGGGAATCTTGCTATCAGGTACTCATTAAGGCCTCTCTTAAACTTTTTAAAAATAGATGTACACTGAATTCTGTATTGTTCTACTGTAAACTAAGGTTTCCTCCTGCCCTAAACTGAGATATGAGAACAGTCATAATGAGTCAGACCAAAAGCTCATCTTCATTCCATATCACGTCTCTGCAAACAGTGGACAGCAGGGAAAACGCATGTATGTATTTCCTCTCCAAGTACTTTCCATGCCTCCCTTCCCTGCACAGAGTATTTAGGAACCCACAGTGGACTTATTTCCTATGAATTTCCATAGTCTTTCCTTGGACCCATGTAAAGTTTCATTATTTGCAGCCTGTGATGAGGATCTCTAAGCTTCTCCTAAGGGTATGAAGCTCACAGCCCAGTAGTGAAAGGTCACTCCCATTCCTTCAGGAGGCAAATCCAACCTATGCAAATCTCCTAAGGACACAACAGCTCCTGCCTGCCTGCCACAGCTCAAGTCATTGCGTCCAGCGTACTCACCTCCGGCTGATCATCCCATGCAGCCAGCTTGGAAAGGCTCCATCATCCTGCATGACCTTCTGGGCCTGCGTTTCTTTGAACCAGCAGAAAGTTGCTCCTCTCTTACGTTTCCTCATTTTTGCCTCATCTCCAGTCAGCTCCTTTGTCCCCAGAACAGAACGAGGCGCAGTAGGGTCCGAAAAGTTATCAAAAGGAGTAGACTGAGAGTGGGGGGAGGGGGAAAATGGGCATAAAAGAAAGGTCAAAGTCAGTGACCTTTGAAGGGATCACATTGGTAGTGATTCCACTCCCGAGTCCCTTAAGACAAGATTGGTCACAAACTATCAAACATTGCTTTCAGTTCCTCAAAGGTCCTGACCACACTTTTTATCTAACCACCGCAGGAAAGGACTCTTCTCATAACAAGAATGACAGCATCCTCCTGGGACCACACACAGGAGAACATAAGCATGCAGAAGGACCAAGCAAGCAGAGCACCAAGACACCTAGCTAAAGAACCCCAAGCAGAGCCAATGTCGCTACCTCTGTCAGTTTGCTGCGGGGCCGTGGCACTGGTGGCTTATCAGGAGAATGAGGACAAGGCTGATGGCACCTCTTTCGTGCCATGGGGATTGGAAGAAAGACTCCTGCAACAAGAGGAAAGCAGTAGATGAAATCTAGCATCTGACATCCACAAGATCCACCCTTCACATGCCCAGGATAGGGACAGCCTCTGCTGCACAATGTGTGGGAAAGACACAGCTTGGCACTCCTCCCAGTACAGCCAGGCAAATGACTTTCACCACACTGTTTCTGCTTCACACAGAGAAAGCCACACTTTCACATGGCAGAAATATCAGGACCTCCCTGCCCACCGCATTGGTGCAGCCCCCAATCCCAGGAAAGCTGAGGGCAGGCCATCATCACGTGGAGCTTACAGCACTTCGAGGGAATCATCGCATGATGGGCCACGCATGGGGACAGCAGGAGCAGGAATAACTCACTCTGGGCTTCTGCTTCTATTGCCATCAGCCAGCTTCTTTTTCTTTCTGTCTCCTCCTGTATCCACTGTGCCTGAGCTCTCAGCTCAGCCATTAGTTGCTGGTAACTCTTTCTATATCTGAATTCCCTGAAAACTGTTCAGAGAAAAGCTGTGGTCAGAAAAAAAAGTGCTCATCATACGTTTGTGACTCCCTGCGTGAATCACACTGGGTGATATTCCTTCAACTAGTGCAAATCCCTCAACATTTCACTCAAAGAGTAATGCAGGTTTTACTTAAGCAGGCAGTTAAAACCACATGGGAACTGTCTTCCACTCTCTAAGCCGCCAGATCACGGGTTTAAAAAAATCAAATTGCAGATCTAAGCTCTCATCTCTAATGCCAAAGCACAGGACACCTAAAAAACAAAGCCTGACACACAAGGCCTCTGCTAACCACCTATCTCCCCAGTAGCCTCCAGACACTACTCAGTAAAAGCAAAGCTCTTCCGTACAGGGGACTAGACTTCTTTGGTGTCAGCCCACAGGACAATCTTTCCCACAAACAGCCATCACAGTGTTCATCGGGAGATTTAGAGACAGTATATTATCCCACCTACTCAACCAGGTACTAAAGCATGTAAACTGAAAGACCCACTTTCTCATTTCCCACTAGCCCCACATTTTCCTCAGGGACGAAAATGAGGCACTGCAGATGACAGTCTGACATCGTTCACACTGTACGGTGCATAGCTGGAAGCAGCTCAGATGCTTCAGCAGTGCAACAACCTGTACAGTAGAGCAGCACAACAGAGAGGGACCAGGCGAGATGACAGCCTCCTCCTCCTGGTTGTACAGTCCTCATGGAGCCTGTGCACAGGAAAGTACAAAAAACTGCCTACACTGTTTGCTTTGGAGAAACAGGATGCCAAAGCAGATGCTGCATGGAAAGAAAAAAAACTACAACAACCCAAAACTTCAACCTGTCTGTCTGTCTCTGAAAGCAGGAATGAGATCTGCTTCACCCATCTTTTCCCTCCCCTCAGTTCAAAACCACTCACAAACGAAGACCTCACTCCAGAGGATGGTTACCCAGATCTCGAGACACAGCCAAATCACATCCTTGCCCTGTTCAGCTCAGCTCTCCTGCACACGTGCTTTCCCTTTCCAAGGCTCCCACTCTCTAATAGTTCTCCCTGTTTGCATATGAGCACTGAGAAAGTGGGCATCTGCAATAAGCACTCTTGACCACACGCAGCCTTGACACGGAGGTGGTGCCTGGCCTGCCTGTCTGTCATCAGCAAAGGTGCATGGTGGAGAAGGAGAAGGAATGGGAGAAGAGTTTTTCCTTGCTCTGGTCTGAGATTAGAGTTGAGTGATTCTCCTGCCCCAGTGCTCACCTTTCTGTATAACAACTGCTGCTCTTTCCAGTCGTTCCACATACTTTGCCAGCTGTTCCTGGTGCCAATATTTAAAGAAAAGTCGTGACTTCCTGATAAGTTGAGGAGAGAAAGAAGCAGTGAGAAAGAGTTTGTCTATATTTGCACCCAATCATCTTTTGGATGAGCCTTTTCTGCAAAGTTCTCCCTGAGGAGAACCAGGTAACAGTCTACATGTAAAAAGTCTCTGCATTCAGGCTTCTGATTCCCAGCAACGGTGATCCACACCTACCCACACAGCCAGCCTGTCAGCTCTGTACTTCGCAGTATCTCCAAGCAGCTGAAAGACAGTAAAAAAGTGAAATAGATAATTTTTCACCCAAAGTGAATACCATGCAGTCAGTGGGTTTATGTGCATAAAGAGAGGAGAAAGTGCCTCAATGATTCTGCACTGTTTCACTGTCCCTGTCATCTGGTCACATTCAGTAACTGGCTGTCAATCTGTAGTGGTCCCTGAGGTACATCTAGGATCACATTCAGGAACATCAGCAAATGGGTTTCCTACAGGCACATTTCCTTCAGCACACTTGGAGGCAATTCTGCAGTGCCTGTTTTAGTCTCAGAGCTGTTTCTCCTCATTTCATTTCCAAGCCCTTTGGAGCACACAAGTTGCAAGGTCGCAAGACTTCTGCGAAAAAGCCTGTTTTTCAATTCCACTTTCATTTTGCAGACTCTAGAGATAAAATCTGGGTCAATCAGAGAGATTTCCCAACACTTGGAACTGAAACCAATACTCCAGCTGCATCACACATTTTCCTCCCTCTATCTGCAAATCCAGGCTGTGAAACCATAGTGACACTTTTTCCTACTATCACATATAGCAAAGCAGAAGTGGTTTTCCTTCTATGTCAGCCAGCTTCCAAGAAAGTCTATATCCAAGGTAATTCTTCTCTCAAAAGCATCATATAATTTTTGTGTCTGAAAACACACTATAGTGCCTGCCTACCATCATCTTTCTCTCATCCATGAGATTGTCTCTTGGCTCAGGCCTCAAGTGGGTTTGCAATTCTTATTAATTCAGTATAATCAGTAACTTCAAAGAAGCTCTGTGAAGGCTGAAGGAGCTACTACCAGAAGAGAACTTTTCCAGAACATTCAAATTCCTTTCTTAGAAGATTTACAAACCCCCCCACCCCAAAAAAAAAAACAAAACCAAATAACCAGCTGGCTGTTCTACATGCTTAATTCTCACTATCAGTCACAACCGACTATGGCAGGAAGAAGAACTGGGAAAGCAGAAAAGAAGAGGTGGGGAGTTGCTGCCCTAGATGGAGGAAGTAAAAAGCTTTCAGGGTAAGATTGCTGAGCTGGAGGAGACTTTACACGCGCAAGGTTCTGAAGGTGCTGGGGGTATATTATGCCTGTACACATAAAGAGGTCTTTGACCACAAACATCCTTTATAGCCTGGGAGACATTCAGTGCTGGATGCTTCCTCAGCATTATCTTTATCCCTCTTCTTTCCCCAGGAAAAAGGCTGGAGAGGCACCTGGCAACTGTGCTAAGTCTCTGTCATACTGAATTCAGTGGATACCCTTGACCATTATTGTGACTCCTTAAATTAAGCACATTAGCTAGTTCTGATCCCATAGGACAGCAAGGCTTTCTTGTAATTGAATTGAATAGCTACATAGCACTTAAAGAAAGATTTCATTGTACCAAATGCTTTTTAAACACTAACAGTCTTTGTCTACGAATTTGTCGTCTCAATCACCACAAAACCCATCCTTGTTTTGTTCCTTTTACTCAGTTTGCTAGGCTACACCAAGAGCAAAATTATCTGAAGAACAAACTGGTTTGCACATAACAGAGGAAGGATTCTTACCTTTCTTTTGTAAGGGAAACATCTGGTTTAACTAGAAGAATTCCGTACCTGTAAAAAACAAATCAATTCAGCAAGGTTAAGAGGCCAATCCTTGATGTGCTGAGGTGACCCATGCCACACTCACAGCAAAAAACAATAAACCACTATCTTTCCCCCTCAGCCTCCCACAGCAAACAACCCCATGATCTCAGGCATTTTAACTTTAAAGAGGCAGTTTCACTCCCTGTCCATATGCGGTTATCAGGATTGCTTCCCTAACAATATCCTACAAGGAACATTCCAACAAACCTTTCAGCAAATTCCTCAAATAAAGGTCTCCAGGAAAAGCCATCTCTTCGGATACGGATTGTCTCCAGCAGCCCATTGTACCGGAGCTGAAGCACCACAGAGAGAAACAAATAGAAACAGGTCATTAGGACACCCAGTTTGTTCCTCTGCAGCCAGAAATTCCTCCACTAAGGCCTAAACTTCTCTAGTTCAAACTGAAAAAGTTTCTTTCTGAAAATGGTTTCCTTGGTTAAAGACTGAATTTACCACATCCTGTAACTCTGATGATTAACCACTCTCAGTTAAGAGCTGGAAACCATAAAACCCAATGACTGAAATAGCTTAACCTTCCAGCAATGGGTACTGCTTTGCCTCTGTCCCTTAGAGGACTTTTACTGTCTTTTGCTTCCAAATCTGGACAAACAAGTACTCTGACGCACAGATGAATTTCCCTCTTAATCCTATCCTTTCTTATATGCATTAAACAGTCCACAAAGCTTCCTGAACTCTCCTCATCGTTTTCAGTATTCTTTAATGTGTCTGGATCTCAGACCTGAAACAATACCCAAAGACAGTCATATCAGCACATTTCAGCTCCTATCAAAGTAATTCCATCTTGGCTCCTATTCAGAGTTGCCCTGGCTGATGGGTGAGGACAGTCTCCTCCGGGAAGCATCGTTTTTCCTGGAGTACTGTCTGTACTTGTCCCCATCCAAGTATGCAGAGATGAATCCTAGTGCGTGACAAGCAGATCTTACTGCATTCATGAACAAGAAATGGGAGAGAACTAAGACTGCAAAACTTGGACCTAGCAATCAACAATCAAGCACACAGAACCTTTACATGGATAAAATGTGTGCCTACTCTTTTCTCTCACAAGGGAAGATTCAGACAAGTCTCTTCTAGCTACCCTCACAGCCTCTCACCGGGGTCTGCCCTCCCCACTGAATAGTGGCAGAAGTATCTGTAAAGGACACTCCTTTTCCTCACCTGCAGTAGCACCACCTGGTTGTCCACCACACCTGGCTCCTTCTGGTGGTTGGGTTTTATACAGCGCACAAAGTGTGGGTTGGCAGAATACATCCTTTCCATCAGCACCATCAGGGAACACTGGTGGGGTTAGAGAAAGACCAACAGTCCAAAAAGCCCAAGCACTGCCAGAGTCTGGTGTGCAATATCCTGCAGCGAGAATTGCTTTCCCACCCCACAGCGGCTTCTGAGGCTCTGGTAACAACTGTGTCACTCCCATCATGATCAGCTGTACTTGGCACCCAGAAAAAAGACCCATCGACATTCTAGATGCTTTAAATATGCTTAGCAGCTCTCACAAAAATATCACTGCATTCATCTCAAGGGACACAGCAGGGCAGCAACACTTTACCCGAAACTGAGCTCCAACAGACTGTTTTCGTGTGCTGTTGAACTTGTTGTCTGCTCCTGGAATGATCTGAAACCAGACACAGACAAAAGGATCATCCCCCGAAGGACCACAACCAAAAAGCCCTCCTGGGAAGCAGATGGCTAAAAGGAGAGGGAACAGAAACCGGAGGAGGGAAGGCAGTTAAACATATTAGCAGAAGCAAGAAGAAAACGTGATAAAAAATAAAGGAGAAATTGTTGCAAGCAGATTGCTATCTGCTCTTATTTTCAAGTAATTCCTGACTGCTCTCATTTTCAGCCAGTTTCTAGAACAAATACCAGGTAGCTATGCCATCATTTATCAATTGTCATTTGGACCTGAAGTGTAATACCTTGGGTTTCACATGAGGCATCAGTGTCCCTGTCCTGGAGATTGTAGCTGGAAGAATAGAGACAATAGTTAATTTGTACCTTTGTTTGCAGTCAACCATGTCCAAACATTCAAACCCCACTTCACACATGAATCTCCCTACCAATATGGGATCACAGACAAGGTGCTAGGTTTCACGATGTGGAAATACAAGGAAAGAGATAAAGAAAGAGAGAAGAAAATGCAAATATACAAAGCATACAATACAGGCAATATTATTCTCCGTCACAGTGAAAACAAAGAAACAAGGTTATTGAGCAAACCTAAATGACTTCCCAAAGAAATATCATCACTGGGCATCTAACAATGCAGAAAAAACATGCATGTAGCAAATGCACCAGTCAACACACAAAGTCACACAGCTTAAAACTAATTCAGTGACAAAATGAAAAAACTGAGGAAACCTGAATTTAGTGAAGAATCTAATGACATTCCTGTGCACCCCTGATGCAAAGGTCTCATGTGAATCACAGAATTACAGAATGGTTGAGGTTGGAAGAGATCTCTGGAGGTCATTGGGCTCAGCAGGACCATCTAGATACATTGCCTAGGACTAGACAAGGAATCTGAGGATATTATCTCTGTTCTTTATGAACTTTCAAATCGCTGGGACCAGACTAAGTATATTCAGCAGCAGAGTGGAAACGATAATGAAGAAAGGTACTGCTGAGCAGAAGAGCTGAAAACCACAGCATAAAAGAGAAATGAAACCAATCAATTACTTGTGAAACCGAGAAAGCGGCATAAGCTGTAAAGGACCAAAAATAAATATTCTGCACCAAAAGCACTGTGTTCATCCAGACAAATTCCAAGGAAGAATCCACTTGACTTTCCTTTAAATATTTACTTTCATAAAAGCTTTGGAGACTCTGAGGGCTTATCAATAACTGGAAAAAGGGACTATAGTGGTGGAAGAGAAATAATACATGACCTCAGGGGTTTTTAACAAGTTGTACCTGAAGATCAAAATATGTTTGAAAAGGATAATCACTATACTCATTGGTTGAGGCTTTACAGAACTCTATTTTCAGTGTGAACAGCTAGAAGCTATGACCTTGTCCAGCTTAATTTCTAGACAAGAATGGAGCAGATGGAAAGGGGCCATGGAGACAGTCCTGCACTGGCCCCAGAGAAGATTCGCTATCTGATCTGAGGGAAGACGTCTGAATAGTGGATAATTCTCTGGAACAGGACACAACCTGCCTTGCTCTCCAGGGCAAAACAAACAGCTCTTGACAGCTCGGTGTGTCCCAACAGCCCCAATCCAGGCTGCAGCCTTCCCAAAGTCTCCCTGGGGCCGCCAGGTGTGAAACACATTCAGAGCACAGGAGCCTCACTCCCACACTTAAGTCTTGCCAAGGTGGGCCTTGATTCATGTGGGAGGTCCCGTCATAGCAGAGGGACTTGCCTGTGAACAGCACACTCAGCAAGGGGGTGACACTGTTGATGAATAGCCCGCGGACGCTGGCTGGCAGGGTGTCTCTGTTCTTCTCCAGAAAGCCCCCGGCAGTATACTGCACCTAGGGGAAAGGGCAGCAAGTCACACGCTGTGAAAGCCAAAGCCACTATCACAGATTTCCAGGAGCAGCTGTTAAACTGAATTCACACTGGACTGCATGTGAATTCTGCACTGTGGCTCTCAAGTGAATTCTGTAAATGCATATGCATGTCATTCTGATGCAAATCCTACGGAACAACACCCTGTGCTGGCACCAATGCACTAGAACCACAGGAATACCACACAATGCTGAGACACAGACCTTTCCTTAATTATGAAGTTTCATTTACTTTTGGTTTATGCTTCACTGTTTTCCTTGCTCTCCCCCTTTTCCTTCTGAATAGGCTTCAATCCTATTGTTACGTACCTCCTGGTTTCTCTTTCTGCCTTCCTTTCTCATCTCCAGCCTGCCATTCTCCTTGCAATGTTAGGTGTCAATTTTTGTAATAAAGAATATCACAAGTAACAATTTAGTCAACTACAGTGAGATCAGATTACTAAATTGCATACTACAATGATCTGAATCACCATGTCTGCTCCTGCTCCAAAAATTACCTCCAATTAATTCAACATATTTGGGCCAATGCTTTCAAAACTACTGGTGATAGGGTTACATGCAATAGTTCTAAATCCCAAGCTGCTCAGATACCATTTGAATGTGTAAATAAGTAGCTTCACTTTTAAAACAATCATCACTTGGCTGCTCTCTCGGTGTTGCTCAGTATCTGCAATATAAGTGACTGCTATGCTCTGGAAATCAACAGGTAAAGGTAAAGTCAGATTGTCCTTTGGTGCTGCTCAGTGAATGCAGGGGCTATTATTTTCAAAGGGACTATATTTTAAGACTAGAGTGATGGAGTAATAGAGTGATGGTGAGTACATCGCATTCTTCTAATACCCTATACTTCCCAGAGGTAGTTCCACTTTCCTCAGGGGTCCTGGTCCTCTCTTCCTAAGCCTTCTACCAAAATTCTAGGGAATTCTAAAAGCCAGGTCCCTGGGAAAACATTGCTTCTGTTTAGTCATGGCCAGACCACACACTCATTAACATCAAGGCCTTATTTGTCAAGCAGCGCATCTCCTTTCCCCTACAGACATTACAACAGCACCTTTCTCACAAATGGTACATACTTTTCCAGCGTAGTGAATGATACTGAAGCCCAAAACATGGCCTCGACCCGGCTGGAAATGTAAATTCCCCTTGAAGCTGCTGTTTAGTTTATCCACAAATGTCTTATCAGTTGCCTGCAAGAAAGCAGATTTCATAATCAAATGATAAGGCTGCAACAGAGACGTGAGCAGGATACATGAAAGCAGAACAAAGTGTTGGAAGTGGCCTTGGCTGAGCAACAGTTTTGTACTATACTCTCTCCCTGACTCTCCACAGGGATGCCTATCATTAGACTCTCCCTGATCTGGCTGTTCCATCTCATCAGTCACACATGGGAACACTTCCGCTAATTCAGCCCTTTGAAGTCACACTCCAACATAAAAGCTCTCCCTGCAGCCCAGATCTTTATTGCTACATTCCCCACACTATTTCCTCTGCCCCCTGTCTCATGCATACCTGAGGGAATGCACTCTGCTCATCCAGAAGAGACAGGAGCCCAAGTGGCTTGGCCAGGAGCAGATCCTGTGGGAATGGAGACACATTAGACATACTAAACCAGTATAGGAGATCCACTCTCAAATACACCACCCCTTGAAGAGGTTCTTCCCAGGTGCATCTTCCCCCAATGGCAGACGGAGCAACACTTTTCTGTCAGTCCTCTCACTCACCAGAATAGGTTCGTTATTGTTGAATGTGATAGTCTCCCATGGCAGCTCTTCTTCCTTATAGGCAGCCTGCTCCAGCTGGAAAATGTGCTGAAAAGCAGAAAAAAAAATTTGAAGCACTCGACAGACTTGGTTAGACAACCATCAACATCTTCCTTGCCACCATGAAGACAGGACATAGATGTGGCTCTCTCACCCATGGCATGAGAGGTCCAAGATGAAACCAATGTTCTGCACGCTCATCCATAAGCCGGTCACTCACTGATGCTGGTGCGCAAAGCAGGAACATTTCTCAGAGGGAAAGCGCTCCTGCTCTGCCAACTTTTGTCACTGTTTGACCCTTCTACTTCTTCCTTCCCTGCCCAAGAGGCTCCCCCGCCACAGTAAAGAAGATTGCTCCCCTCTGCCCTGCTTCACTAATCTCCATTTCTGTCCTTCCAGGCAATAAACCCGTTTTCCCCCAAGCTTTCCTTCATACGCCAGGTAGATTAGTGCTTTGCTTTCTCTGCCACACAAGGTTAAAACATGCATAGCAAACTTACATGGTTGAAGAAGTGTTGCAGCTGCTCATTGGCCAAGTTTATGCAAAGCTGTTCGAAACGATTCACTGCAAAATTTTCAAACCCAAAAATATCCAAGATACCTAAAAGAGGGAAGACAAGCACATCATGGAGCCTGCAGATAGCTGCCTACTCCAACACACAACTAAATCTCTATTAACTCAGCTCTTACGGCAGAGGGAAACCCCACTGCAGCACCTTTCCCATAACTCCTCTTGGACAACTAGTTAGAAGCCCCACCCCTGGCTCCTCTGCAAAGCCAGAGCACCCCAGAACTACAGTCTCACCATAGCCTCAGGCCAACCAACTGCTCAGAGTTGGCCAAGGTCCTATAGACTTCATGCTGTCAACTAGCATCTCCAGCATGACCATGTCTTTGATAACGGATCCCTGTATGCAATCTCTGTGAAACCTCATATTGTGCCTTTCCTCCATTGTGACTGAGGTACACACATTTGATGACAGAACAGGAGCAAGGCAGGCAGAACTCACCTATCTCCCTCAGTTCCAGCTCAGGATCCACATTCTCAGCCAGCAGCTCATTGACCTTGCAAACAATCCAGCCAAATACTCGGCCATATGCCACCTTTGCAATGGAGTCTCGAGCATCTGCACGGAGAGAAAAGCCGCTCACTGAAGGGCTCCAAGGAGAATAAGGAACACAGCACACAAGCTACCTCAATTTATTCACTGCTAGCAACAACTTCTCATGGTTCATGAAGCTATTTTAAAGAACAAATAAACATTAGATATCTTTCTAGTCATCCCGGCCCTCTGTAGGCTTACACAGAGCTCTTTCATTCCAAAATCTTCACAATGTTTCTACAAGATAAGATATGACACACAATGGCACTTGGAGACCATCTAAAATTGAAAATTTCATTTAAAAAAAAAAGTCCAGCCACTTTTTAGAAAATCCAGAGACTTAGTTTCCCCTCTACAGATCTACTGAGTATGGATTCCACTACTGCTAAACCAAGCAAGAGACTTCAAGTTGTACTTGGAAAACTGAACATTTCTGCTCTGTTCCTTCTAGCCCACAGCTGCAAAGTGCGAAGAATGTTTGGGAAACAGAATGAGCTAATTATCCATTTTTAGCAATAATCTAGAAAATCCGGAATTCCATACTTTTAAAATGTTTTTTTTAAAATCTTTTATTTTAACCAAATCTTTTTGTGCAGTTTATCTTGGACTACTTTCTCTTCTAAAGGGAAAATAACAAGTTGTGCTTATCACTTTAAGATACTCCCCTTTCATCTCACTCCTTCCCTGATACTGTACAATCTCATTGATTATCTCAGTTATTTCTCCATTTACTCTCTAGTGCTCTAAAAAATGCCAGCTCTCTGCAACAGGAGCCCTCCCCTCTTTTGCACAAATACCCTCAGCTTCCTTCTAGACTGGACTGAGGAAGAAAGCAAAGCTAATTCAGCTTATCATTTAATCTCTGCAGTCTCCTGGAGATCAAACAAAAGCAGCATTCATAGTCCTACGTGTCAGTGAGAGACTAGACAGACAAACACTGATGTGCTTTCCTTGGTGAAACAAAGGGGCACAGACAGATATCTGTGTTCCCAACAAGATGCACATGTGTGGGGTTACCCTTCCATCAAACATGGGTCAGCCTTTCTGGCCAGCACATCTGCAATTCATTTTGTTTCCTACCTTCTGCCTGCTGCTGGGTGTGAAAACGCTGAATCTGTTCGCCTCGGGTCACTGACATTGTACAAATAAGGCATTTTAATAGTTCACCTTCTTGGACTCCAAACTGACCCTGGGAGAGAGGAAATAGATGACGACAGTGAATAGCAAACCCTTATTTGACTTGTTGGGATTGTATCTCCTCGCACCTGTGTGACACCCAGTGTAATGGGGTCATGATATAGATTAGGGCTTTTGAGCTCCACTGTAAGATAAGTAGTACTGTTAACATCTCACATCTGGAGTCAGATGTAGGCTCTGAGATTAGCATTCTCCCTGCAGTGACCAAGATCCCTCTCCTGCTCTCTCTGAAATGCTGTTTTGCTCTCGTAATGCTGCCACCTTTCACCTCCTTTGGGAGCCGCACCAGCCTCTGCTGGGTAGGTTAATAACTTGTTGAGCAGCACCACGCAGAGGTGATTGTGCAGGTGCTGAGGTATCTGAGCTTCAGCAGGCATCAGTCACACAAACCCACAAGAGACAGAAATTAAGGTTACTCGGACAAAAGTGAATCCCTCAGTGACTGCTTTAACAGGAATTCCACTTCTGTGAGCAAAAAACAAGGTGCAGGCTTTAAGTAAGACAAAAATGAGTTGGCTGTGGAATAGATGTAGGTGGTTGTTTCAGGTATGGTGTAGGAGGGAAACAAGCAGAGATGAGATAGCTCAAAATAAAAAGACATAGGAAGAACAGAAATACATTAAATTTCTCTGTTCTGTGTTGTTAACAAAGCAGGAATATATAGCTATCCCATAAAACTAAAATGGGATGGTCCTGTGATAATTTCATGTGAAACACGAGAAAGCTTAGTTCTGGATAACCAAGAAAAATTTATAGCAGCTACCGGGTACCCTTGGACAAGATCTGTTGGAAACAGAACTAATTTTCAGATACTGCACACCTGAATTTCTCCAAGGCATTATCACACATTAACACATGACATTCAGTTTTAAAAAGCTTATATTGTATGACATCAACAAGGCACATGTGGTATCACCACATATAAGACTGATCACAGACACACAAGAAACAGAAGCTGGGAAGTGTCTCCTTGGGAACGAATAGCAGTGAACACAAATGCAGTCATGGGATCACACTGCATTTCTGGAAAAAACTCCCTGTTATTCAGGAGCCTTCACACTCTGAGGCAGAAACATCTTTTGTCATCCCTGGCAGGAGCAGCTTCTGCAGTCAACTGCCAGTGGGAAACAGCATCATATCCATACGGTTTCTGCCAGCAATTCTTGTGACTCACCGCTGCAGCCTTCAGCCATCCCCGGGAGGTTTCGCTCACTTTTACAGACCCATTGCTTTCCTCAGGCTCAAAGGTCACATTGCCCAGAGACAACACACCTGCCAAGATAGCCTGCATGTCCACTTGCTCCTAAATCACAAAAGAAAGGTGACTGAAAGCCTGTCAGTATTTAACATAATCCAATACAGAGGCCTCAGAAGTTGGAGAGGTGAGGGAAAGGCATGGGCAGCCTGTGGGAAAAGGCTCTACAGTAAGTCTGACAGACTCAGGTGGTTTGGAAGCAACATGTTAAATCCAGGGAAGACAGAAATAGGACTGAGCCTCAAGACAGCAGCCAGAAAGAAATCCTATGCCCGCAGGAAGCAGAGATGGAAATTAAATAACCCTGGAACTGACCTGTTCGTGGAAGCCCACCATGTCAAGGACATTGCACACCTCTTGGTATTTGTGCTTCCAGCGCTGAGCTACATCCTCTGTACCAAATTGTCCGCTTATGTACCTGAGAAAGTGTATATCCCATACAAAACTGTCACACAATCAGCATAGCAAGTCATTCCTATCCCAAAGGAACAAAGCAGATCAGGAGCAGTGGAGACACAAAATGCAAAGGAACTTTTCCAAGGTGATGCATCAAAGAAGACACTCCAGGCCTCCCAGCTTCCATGACGACCCATAAGATCTCTTCATGTAGCTCTACTCAGATCCCACTCCAGCTTCCACTGGTTCACCTGTACCAGCCTCCACAGACAGAGCCACAGGGCAAAGGCATAGACTCCATTATGCTGCTTTCCCATCCATACCCCATCAGGAAGACTAAGCTAGGGTCTGCCTTTGAAATACCTGTAAAGTGAAGGATCCAATAGCCCATACATCTCCTTTTCCTCTGAAGACAGTCCAGCAAACATATAGTAGAAGATGTGGAAATTCCTCTCCCCAGTATCTTGCTGCACGACCCGTGACTTCTCCAACAGGTATTCACTCAGCTTTGCACCTTGCACTGTTCACAAGAAGGTGACAGGGTAAGCATTGCACATGAAGCCGCCTGAACTGTCCTGCATCTCTTAGTTGGTTTTGCTTAAAATTGCTTAAAATAACTTTCCTGTGTGTAATACCCTCTTGGCTGTGCAGGACCCAGGAAACGGGCTTCTCCATGCTTCCCATCATCTTAGAGATGTCTGCTCACCTCCTTTAGCAGCAACCAAGGCTTTTGACACCACAGAGTACTATTGCTACGTCCCCTACACTGTCATCTCCATATCCTTCCTGCACTCTCACACTGCCCAAACCCAGGCCTTGTCCTACAACCGTGGTTTACTTGCACACCATTTCCACAGGGAGTCAGGTGTCAAAATTTCACCCTCCACAAGTTCTGACTACTCAGTCCACGCCCTCCAGTGCCTAACCATCCCCAAAACTAGTATTTGCCCTTGACTTCACCTGTATTGTTCTGGAAATGCAGCTGTATGTATTTTCCAAAGCGGCTGCTGTTGTCATTCATCACAGTCTGGGCATTGCCAAAAGCCTCAAGCAATGGATTTACCTAAAACAAATGAGTGAGCAAGTAGAACAAGTGTTCTACAAATTAAGTAATCCAATCTAACTAACTTGGAAAAGTTTAACGCAGGCACATACTATTCAGCATTCATCTGGAATAGCAACCACTGCACACGTACCCAAAAGCACTTATTTAACCATACCCTGGATAAAGCAACTGAAAGGGGCAAGTTTAATAAAGACTATGCAGTATGAGATTACTGAAAATAAGCACAATCAAATTGATTTGATCTCTAGCAAGATCACTAACTCACTTGTTAAAAGATAAGGTTGGTAGAAGATTTTCACAAAGCATTCAACATGGCATCACTAGATAATGTGACTGCTGTACTACAGTAATAAACAAGATAAACACTGCATTCGCTACATGTAAGCATGATAACTTTGCTACTGAAATTTGTAGACAGTGTAAAGCTCAGGACAGCGAATTATAAAGAAAGTAACAGAACAATCAGACCAGCTTGGTAAACTGGATGTAAGCAAGGTGAAATGTCAATTTTTTCTATATTTGAGCACGAGAACACCTGCCAACTGGAAGAACAATGCCTTAGGGTACATGCTGGGTAGCCTGCTGAACACAGCTTTGCAGTGTGACACTAATCCCCAAAGGGCTAACTTAGTCCTCGAATATATCTACAAGAACCTAATAAGATTCCCATTATTTCATCACCATCACCTCTAGGGCAGCTCCCCTGGGCTGAAATGAACTTTATTTCCAACGGAGGAATTGTCGGCTGGCTATGATCACTGCCAGTCAAGTCTTTCAGGGACTATTTCGCCAGGCACTACACTAAGCAAAGAGCTACCCTGCTTTCTGAACCTGCTCAGGGCATGACAGTGTGGCCCAAGTCAGCTCCAAGTGCAGCCAGCAGCTATATCAATGCCCCATTCCCACAATGAAGCAAAGGCTTTCACCTGGGATACAATGTGGATGATACCACACTGAAATAAGACGACATTACAGAGCACAAAGCATGGAACAGTGTGTTGGGTTTACGTGGCAAGGTTTTGGTAACAGGACTCTACAGGAGTTGTTTCTGTGTGGAGAAGCCAGAGGCTGCCCCTATGTCCAACACAGCTAGTTCGAGATGGCTCCAAGATGGGCCAAGTGCTGGCCAAAGTTGATCCCATCATCAACGGTGGCATCACCTCTGTGATAACATACTTAAGTAGGGGAAAAAATTGCTGCACAACTGCAGCCAGAAGAGAAGAGTGAGAATATGTGCAAGAAACAGCTCTGCTGACACCAATGTCAGTGAAGAAGGTGCCAGAGCAGAGATTTCCCTGCAGACCTTGGTGAAGACCATGGTGAGGCAGACTGTTCTCCTGCAGCATGGAGGTTAATGGTGCAGCAGATATCCACCTGCAGCCCCTGGAGGACCACATGTTAGAGCAGGTGGATGGGCTCAAAGGAGGCTGTGATCCCATAGGAAGTCCACGCTGGAGCAGGCTCCTGGCATAGAAAGAGGAGCCCACACTGAAGCAGGTTTGCTGACAGGACCCGTGACCCTGTGGGGGACCTATGCTGGAGCAGCCTGTTCCTGAAGGACTGCATCCCATGGAAAGGACCCATGCTGGAGCATGGTTTATGAAGAACCACAACTCAAAGCCACTTTGGAGAAGTCTGTGGAGGATTGTCTCCTGTGGGAGGGACCCCACACCGGAGCAGCAGAGACAAGGTGTGATGAACTGACCACAACCCCCATTCTCTGTTCCCTGTGTGGTTCCAGAGGAGCAGGTAGAGAAATCAGGAGTGAACTTGAGACTGGGAAGAAGGAATGGGACTCCAGTGGAAATACTTCAGACCAAAGAGACAAATATGTTTGAAAATTAGCTAGCAAAGGCATATGAAAACAGCAAAGATGAAGCTACCCAGTTAAGAGGTATGTGCCTGACAGCAAATATAAGTATCCCAGGAAAGGCAACCGAAGGCTGAGTGGATTCTCCCTGTGTACTACTAAATCAAGACTCTGGTTTTCTAATAAAAGTCGCTGTCCTATCTTGGACACGAAGTATTTGGAAAAATTACTGTAATCCCGTGCGCCAGAGAACATGATAGATGATTGTAATAGTTTTCTATCATTTAAGTTACCACTACATTCCCAGCAAACAGAATTACTGACCTAGCAACCCCTGTAATTTGTGGTCAGCTGCTTCACCATCTTTACCCGCTACTTTCCTATGTGTCTGATGTTTTGCTCCCTGACTTCCAGTGTTGATTAACTCATCAGCAGGCCTCCTGAGTCTTACATAATTTGCCTCACAGCACTGTTGCTTCTGTGTCTTCAACACCACCCTGTAATGACCTACCTGAAGGATCTGCTGCTCCAACTGTGAGTTGCCTTTACACATGTTCATTATGTGCTGCAACAGCAGCTTTGTACTCTCTGTTTTCCCAGCACCGCTCTCTCCACTGCAAAGAGAAAGCAAAGGAAATTCCAGGAGCCGCAAAGTATAGTTTCTCTGTCTCATCACTTGTGATACTCTTGGACAGGAGAGCACTCTCAACTTTTTCACCTAAACTGCATGTGCCAGTACAAAATCACAACAGAGCTTTACACAGTGGGTTCCATGAGGTCCTGATTCCTTCCCAGGGCAACTTTTCCTCATTTTGCAAGACAGCACTGTGCTGTCACTTCTGGATGGGGTACACCATACAGACCATTTGCTCTGCTTCTTAAGAAAAATACATCTAACTTCTGGAGAACAACACTCACCAGGGATCCAGCAAGTCATTGCCGCACCAGGTAGACTGAAAATACTGGTACAATTATCAGAAGGCCAACATAAGGAAGGGAATATTAAATAAAAAAAAAGCTGGCAATTAACATTTGAACGAAGATGACATTTGAACTGTTTCCTGCAATACTCAGAACTGGAAGTTAGTATCTTGAGGCTCTCTCTTTGATGCTGTTTGAGACATTCTCTACTAGTTGATGCTATTTGGTGCCCTGCACAGCCTCAGCAGAATAAAAGTGACAGCATGGACTGAAATGCTCATGACATCGGTACGCTCTTTGGTTATTAGAGCCCATTCTTCCCGCTTCTAGCACACAGAACTGCCCATGACAATAAGATTTTCCGTGACCAGATTCCCAAAGGTCTTGGGGATATAAAAAAGCTTATGCTCTTCTTTCTGCTGCTCTTTGGTTACAGACGGGAAGCTCCACTTTGGGAAAACAGTATCTGGTTATTTACTACAGCAGTACGTCAGGAGTTGTTTCGCCAAAGAAGAGCCCTGTATGGCTTTCCCTGGAGATGGATAAATCTTTCCAACACCACTTCCCTTCAGAAGCAAACCCAATGTATTAGCTGCATTTTTCATATTTGTATTTTATGCATTTTGGCATAGTTACCTTCATTGGCAGCTGAGCTGCTCCACAAAAGCCTCCATTCCCAATCTGCCTGCTCTCCCATCTGGAGACCGGAGAGGTTGGGAAGAGCAAGAGTGGAAACAGCTTTAAATTAGAGGATTTAGATTAGACATTAGGAAGAAAGTCTTCACTATGAGGGTTGTGAGGTGTCCCTGTCAATGGCAGCGGGGTTGGAACTGAATGATCTTTAAGGTCCCTTCCAACCTAAATTGTTCTATGATTCTAAATCCAGGGCGAATTTTCATCCAACCTGGCATTGAACACCTCCGGGGATGGAGCATCCACTGCTTCCCTGGGCAACCTATGCCAGTGCCTCACTATCCTCGTCACGAAGACTTTCTTCCTAATCCCAATCTTCCCCCTTTCAATTTAAAGCCACCCTCCCACTGTCCTAGCACTACATGTCCTTGTAAAGAGTCCCTCCCCAGCTTTTCTGTAGTCCCTTCAGGTACTGGAAGCTGCTGAAAGAGTCTCCCAGAGCCTTCTCTTCTCCAGGCTGAACAACCCCATCTCTCTCAGCCTGTCCTCATAGCAGAGGTGCTCCAGCCCTCTGATCATCTTTGTGGCCTCCTCTGGAGCCATTCCAACAGTTCCATAGCCTTTTTATGCTGGACATTCCAGACTGGACACAGTACTCCAGGTGGGGTCATGTCCTGACTTCAGTGTGGGGAGCCCAGGCAGAGCTTGCTGGCCTCTGCCCCACTCATCTGATCACCAACCCAATGATTCCATGATTCTCACCTGATCACAATGCACTGGCTGCCACCACCGCCCAGCATGGAATGGTAGGCTCGGCTGGCCACGGCAAAGATATGGGGGGGCAGCGTGCCCACCGGGGGCCCCTGGTACTGCTCTGAGACCTGCGGGGAGAAGGGGGGCACAGGGAGAAGTCTGGGGGCTAAGAGGAAAAGGAGGAGAAGTGGCACGGGGAAGGTGGGACAGGATGGGGAGAGGAGGGGAGAGAGGAGGAAGGGTGAGAGGAAGAGGAAAAGAGGGAGGAGTGGGGAGAGAAAGGAAGAAGGGTGAGAGGAAGAAGAAAAGAGGAGGGAGTGGGGAGAGAATAGGAAGAGTGCGGACAGTGGGGGCACAGGGAAAGGGGAGATGGGGAGAGGGGATAGAATGGGGAGGGGAGTAGAGGAAGAGGAGGGAAGAGAGGGAAGAGGGAAAGAGAGGGGGAGAGGGGGAAAAGAGGAGGGGGAAGAGAAAGAGGGAAGAGAGGAAGGGAGGAAAGAAAGAGGGAAGAGAGGAGGTGAGGAAAGAAAGATGAAAAAGAGGGGGTAGGAAAAGAGGGAAGAGGGGGAGGAAAAGAGGGAAGGGGGGAGGAAAAGAGGGAAGGGGGGAGGAAAAGAGGGAAGGGGCGGAGGAAAAGAGGGAAGAGAGGGGGAGGAAAAGAGGGAAGAGAGGGGGAGGAAAAGAGGGAAGAGAGGGGGAGGAAAAGAGGGAAGAGAGGGGGAGGAAAAGGGGGAAGAGGGGGGAGGAAAAGGGGGAAGGGGGAGGAAAAGGGGGAAAGGGGGAGGACGAAGGGGCCGGGGCGGTGCCCGGGACTCACGTCGGTCCCGTAGAGCGGCAGCGGCTGGAAGGGGTTCATGGCGATGAGGATGTCCCCGATGTCGGTCTGGAAGAGAGAGGGGAGGGATGTAACGCGGCCGAGCGCCGCCCGCGCCCCCCGTCCCCGGTCACTCACGTAGGGCAGCTGCCGCAGGAACCGCTCCCGCAGCTCGCACAGCAGCGACGCCTCATCCAGCTCCGCCAGCGACGCCAGATCGCCCCGCACCGACATCGCGCCCGCAGCCTCGCCCGGCCCGGCCCCGCCGCCGCTCCGCCCCGGGACCGCCCGCAGGGGCGGGGGCAGCGTTTGAACGCGGGGCGGCGGCGGCCAGAGCAGGTAACGGGCGGGAGAGGGGAACGGGCGGCGTGGGAATGGGGGCTGGAGAAGAGGGGCGGCGGGGGAGAGGGACACCGGGGGAAGGGGGCGAGGGAAAGGGGGCGAGGATGTCGGGGAAGAGGGGAACGTGGGATTGGGACACGTGGGGAAGGGACGGGGCGGGGCGTGGGGAAAGGGGCGAGCGGGTTGTTGGGTCACGGGCCATGCGAGGACATGTCGGAAAAGGACAGCGCGGGAAAGGGGGGACACGCGTGAGGCAGGGAGACGTGGGGAATGGGGGGGCGTGGTGAAGCGAGTAGGGGCTGTGTGGGGAAGAGACACGTGGGGAAGGGGTGTGGGGGTGGCTGTGGGGACACAGGAAAGGGGGGTTGTGTGTGTAAGGGGCTGTGGGAAAGGGGGCAGGTGCATGTGGGGGGGTGTGGGGAAGGGGGTGTGTGAGGAGGGGTCACCTGTGCGTGGGGAGTGGGAGGGGGGACTCGTGACGAGGAGGTGTGTTGGGGTGTGAGGGCATGAGTGGAGGGGAGGCGCACGGGGGAGGGGCTGCATGTGGGTATGGGGTGCATGTGGGTATGGGGTGTGTTCAGGGAGTCACACCTGGGGGGGTCCCCGTGTGGGGGGTGTTTGCATGTAGGAGGAGGTGCGTGGGGTGCAATCATCTGCATGTTTGGGGGGTGCGAAAGGAAGTGGGGACATGTGGAGAGGGACTGTGGGGGGGCTGGGCTGGAACGCTTTGGGTTGGAAGGGACCTTAAAGATCATTCAGTTCCAACCCCCCTGCCATGGGCAGGGACATCCCACTAGAGCAGGCTGCCCGAGGCCTCATCCAGCCTGGCCTTGAACACCTCCAGGATGGGGCAGCCACAACTTCCCTGGGCAACCTGTGCCAGTGCCTCACCACTCTCACAGTGAAGAAATTCTTCCTTATGTCTAAATATGCCCCACTTCAGTTTATAGCCATTGCCCCCTCGTCCTATCACTACAAGACTTTGTGAACAGTCCCTCTCCAGCTTTCTTGTAGCCTCTTTGGGTACTGGAAGGTCACTGTAACATCTCCTCTGAGCCTTCTCTTCTCCAGGCTGAACAACTCCAATTGTCTCAGCCTGTCTTCATATGGGAGGTGCTCCAGCCCTCCAGTCATCTTTGTAGCCCTCCTCTGGACCCATTCCAGAAGCTCAGTATCTGTCCTGTGTTGAGAATTCCAGGACTGCACACAGGACTCCAGATGAGGTCTCAAAAGAGAGGAATAGAGAGGTAGAATCCCTTCCCTCGCCCTGCTGGCCATGCTTCTTTTGATGCAGCCCAGGACACAGTTGGCCTTCTGGGCTGTGAGCGCACGTTGGCGGCTCATGTCGAGCTTCTCATCAACCAGCACCCCCAAGTCCTGCTCTGCGGGGCTGCTCTCAATTGCCTCAAGTTGCACCAGGGCAGATTCAGATTAGACATGAGGAAACGTTTCTTCACCAAAAGGGTTATTGGGCACTGGAACAGCTGCCCAGGAAAGTGGTCGAGTCTCCATTCCTGCAGGTGTTTAAAGACTGGTAGATGAAGTGCTCAGGGATGTGGTTTAATAGTGGCCAGGTATGGTTGGCCTTGATAATCTTGAAGGTCTAACCAAATGATTCTGTGATTCTAAGGCTCAGCATTGGGTCCTGCACCTGTGTCACAACCCTGCCCAATGCTGCAGGCTTGGGGAGGTGTTGCTGGAAAGCTACTTGATGGAAAAGGACCTGGGGATGTTGGTCAATAGTGGCTGAACATGAGCCAGCAGTGGCTCAGGTGGCCAGGAAGGTCAACAACATCCTGGCTTGGATCGGGAACAGCGTGGCCAGCAGGACCAGAGGAGGGATCGTCCCCCTGTGCTCAGTGCTAATGGGGCCGCACCTGGAATGCTGTGTTCAGTTTTGGGCCTCTCAGAACAAGAAGGATATCGAGGGGCTGGAGCGTGTCCAGAGGAGAGCAGCAGAGCTGGTGAAAAGTCTGGAGTTAAGAGGAGTGGCTGAGGGAACTGGGATTGTTTAGCCTGGAGGAGGCTGAAGAGAGGCCTTATTGCTGTGTATAAACTACCTGAAAGGATGTTAAAGCGAGGTGGTTGCTGGTCTCTTCTCCCAGGTAACAAGTGATAGGGTGAGAGGAATAAGCCTCAAGTTGTGCCAGGAGAGCTTTAGAGTGGGTATTAGGAAGAATTTCTTCTCTGAAAGGGTTCTTTATTGGAACAGGCTGCCCAGGGAAGTGATTGAGTCCCCACTCCTGGAGATGTTTAACAGACTGTGGATGTGGTGCTCAGGGATGTGGTTTAGTGGTGAACTTGGCAGTGTTAAGTTTATGGTTGGATGCTCTTAGAGGTCTTTTCCAACCTAAACAATTCCGTGATTCTGTGAGGCGAGACATGTGGTTGCCAGCAAGGTGGTTAACACTTCTGACATGCTGCTTTGGTCTTGCACTTGTGGGATGGCAGTACCTGAAGGGGACCTACAAGAAAGCTGGGGAGGGATCGTTTACAAAGGCACATAGTAATAGGATGAGGGGGGCGTGGCTTTGAATTGGAAGGGGGGAAGATTTAGATTAGACATTAGGAGGAAATTCTTCGAGGGTGCTGAGGCATTGGCCCAGGTTGCCCAGGGAAGCTGTGGACGCCCCCTCCCTGGGAGTGTTCAAGACCAGGTTGGGCGAGGCCTTGAGCAGACTGGTCTTGCGGGGGGTGTCCATGCCTATGTCAGGGTTTTGGAATGAGATGATCTTTAAGGTCCCTTCCAACCCAATGAAGTTATGATAACAAAAGGAGATTTGCAGGGGATATTTAAAACAGAACACATTAAAGAATGTTGCAGGGAATTTTGCTAATGGGTCACCACAGTACAGTAGTTAACTGTACAGAAGTGTTCAGTGGTTTCTGTTGTGAGTCTGAGAAGAGAGAAGCAAGCTGGAGTGTGCCTGTCACCTGTAGGTGAAGTACCTTCTACTCTACCTCTGGGCTCCAGACAGCTCTCAGCCTACAGACCTGGGACAGAACTTAATGTGTTTTGGAATAATGGGAGTGTTTGCACCACTTCATGCAAGCAGGAGATGGTCAAACCAGGTGTAACTTTTGTTTGTCTCCTCTTTCTTTTTTTAATTATTATTTGTTAGAAGAAATTTGGCTGCAAGCTGAAAATCATGACTGCAACCTATCCTGGGTAAAGGTACTCTGCGACTGCCAGCGTTTTAGTCTGTTGTTGGTGAGTATTTTGCAACTGCATGCTAACGCTGAGCTCTTGCATGGCATTCACTGCAGCGCTGCCTCTCCATCCACAGGGATGCGAGGTCTGCTTTGTTTGACTAAGATGTGGCCTCAGCTTGGCTTGTGCTTGTGTCAGCCCAAATACAAGGATAAATATCTGGAGAAGCTCCTGCTACTATTAAATACTGCATGCGTCCCTCAGCTGTCTGGGCTTTTCCTAACTCATTAAATGAGTCTTGGTACTTGTTCAATGTCAGCGTTTTGTTTCAGACATTGTTTCATACATTAGATGTATAAAATGTCTCTGGAAGACTGTATTTGACAAATTCCCTTCTTTACAACGACACATCTTTCTGTGTTAGTGTAGCTCATCCATGTGGGAGCCAGAACTTTCGTGAAGGTAGCTCAGCTTCCAGAGAAATTGCAGACTTCGTGCTGTGGCAAAGTTTGCAACAACCTGTGCTGCCTTTTGATCAAAAGGTAGAGGAATATTTAACTGGTGCTCTACTAACATATGTCTGTTTCTCTGAGAGAGGGTGATAAAAGGGTCTGTGTTTTTCTCTGGAACAAAACGATGCTCTTGCAGTTGATGAATGACAGCGAAGCTGGTTGATAAGTAGGTAATTGGTCTCTGTCTCTTACATCTCTGAAGCCACAAACTACTGTTAGAAAGTGATAATGCAAATGGCTTGCTTCTTGGGAACCTCCATGCGAAAACGAGCAAGGGCGTTCTCTTTACCCCCAAGACAGATCTTACGGCTGTTTTCTACTCTTACCAGCAGTACATCCTTCGGTTTATTGAAAATTTTGTTCGAAGAATTGGGCAAATCACAGGAAGCAGTATTTTGTGAGTTGGATTGTACACTTGAGATTCACTTGCAGAAGTGTCATAAGGTACTGCTTTTGCTTTCATGGTCTGGTCTTTGTAACACTTCCTCTGGTTGATGCAGAGCTCCTGTATCAAGGAGAATGCAGAAGGAAACTGTTAATAACGGTTGTTGGCAATTTACTTCCCTCCTTTATCAGTAAAGCATAGAGTTTGTAGCTCAGAATCCTGCCCTGCAGTATATGATATTCTTTAGTTTTGTTTGTGTCTTTCTTGGCTTTTCAGGGTCAGTTACCTTTCTGTGTATCAGTGCTGAGGCCCC
The DNA here is from genome assembly GCF_017976375.1 of Cuculus canorus. Classification (NCBI taxonomy): domain Eukaryota; kingdom Metazoa; phylum Chordata; class Aves; order Cuculiformes; family Cuculidae; genus Cuculus; species Cuculus canorus. The sequence continues at coordinate 67,181,667 of NC_071441.1, read as the reverse complement.
ATGAGTGGCTGGTCCCCGCTATTTATGGCTGGAGCAAACACTGTGGAAGAGCAGAGGGCTCGCTGGGAGAGAAAGCGCAGCCGTACAGCCAAGGAGCTGCTGGAAACTGAACACAAATACCTTGAACAGCTGGATTTGGTGGTCACAGTGAGTACTTTGGCCCGCTATGATGTATAGGTACCTTCAAGCAGCATGTCATATTTACATTGTCATGGGGAAGGGTCAAGAGCAAGACTTTGATATGTCCCTGCTGCATGGGACAACTACCAGGCCCGAACTTTTTTTTGTTCTTTTACCTCCTCTGTAATATCTGGTAGCTTGAGTTTTGGCCCTTTGGCTTTGGTCTGTACACAGACGTAAATCTTAACGTTTTGGTCATAAAGGGGACTCGCCTTAGAATACCCGAGATCTATGAAATGTGGAGGCACAGACAAGGCAAAGGCAGGTTGTGAAGAAGGTGGTGAAAATCAGATGTGTCTAGGAATACTGAAATAGACTCTGTCAATTGCTGTTGTGCTGTTCCATGTGTTTACAGTTGTGGTCAAAGTTACCAAGAAGGCTTACAACTTACTATAAATATTTTAGATAAGCATTCACAATATCCTTTCAAGCTGAAGTGTGTGCAGGGTACAATTTCTTGCTTCAGCTGTGTACCACAAGTACCCTTTGAGCGACCTGTGAATTCTACCTGTTTTTGAAAATATCTTTTTTCTCAAATTTTCTCTTTTATTTTTTTACTTAGTTCTTTGTGACAATTTTAAAGGCCAAAGGGACACTGAAACCTGCTGTGTTGGAAACCATATTTGGACCCCTGGAATCCATATATTCAGCCAGCCAGTAAGTGAACACACTGATGTGACTCCTGTAATTATATAGGCAGGACCCGATATTGATGAGAATGTAAGATTTCAGGTAAGAAATCTTGTAAAACGGGCATTTACTTCTAGCACCGCAAGCCTTGTTGTCACTTGCAGGTGTACTGAGGAAAATGCTGATCTGTATCCACATTTCTGGATGACCAGTTGTTCTTGGGATAGTAGTTTAAACCCAGTAAGTCTGCTCTCCGATGTTTTCAAGGGATGTTTTCTGTAGCTTAGGCTGTGACTGCCAAGCATGTACTTGGTGCAGAAGCTGGAGGTGAGGTGGAGACTGACAAAGGAAGGTCGGCAAAGGAATGAACCAGAGGGAGCTGTGAACATGCCATCGGTAACTTACTCTTCATGAACTGTCTTTGTTCTTTGTGCACAGGGTTCTGTCACAGCACCTGGAGAGACGGAATTTGGGACTAGGATTGGAGAATTTCTGTCAGAATCTGGAGCTTTACGGCCACTATGCTGAGAATTTGGAACAGGCAAATAAAAACTTGAAGGTAAATATCTCCTCAATTCCTCATGTTATTTCTTCCCTCTCTTGCTCCATTCTGTGAAAAAGCTATATCCTTCCCTTTTTCTTCCATTTCTGAAGTGATTCGTTTCCTTCCTTTTTCCAGGCTGCTACTATTTTCTCAGTCTTTCTTCCTTAATAGAATGGTGGAAACTTCTCCACTTATATAGATGTTCGAATTTTTGAAGCTTGTTTCAGGTGTTTATGTACTTATGTGCATACACTGAGCACAGCTTTCTCAAAGTTCTATATTTACTCCTTGGCTGGCACGCCAAGGAGTTGGCAGTAGGAACACTAGGGGACAGTAATCTCTTTCTGGAGAATTATCAGGACTTTCCTTCTACCCCTAACAGTATCCTAACAGTGGAGTTTCCTTTTCCTTCCCCATTTTTTTGGATGATAGGAGAAAAACTTTTCCTTCACACTTACCCCTCCAAAAACAACCTGTCTTCAAAGAAATTTCAGCAGGCTATATTTTGATTTCAAAGTACTAACCGTTGTATCTTGAATTGAAACCAATGGACTTACAGTTTTAGCCTGTGCTTGCTCCCAGCTGCAGGGCGCACTGAGATATTTCCCTTCTGTTTGCATGCATATATATAAACTTTCAATTTTCCAAACGAAAAAAACATTTTGGTTTCTTTCCTTGAGGAGGCTGCATTGTTTTGTCTTGAAATGATTGGCAAAAAGCCACAGCTAGGCTCCTTGTTATCCTGTCTGAGTAAACCTTTCTTTTTTTCTTTGTTTCCATTTGCTGAGTATACTAACTTTATACTGCTCTGCGTGTGTGCAGAGGGGATATCGCTTCCATTACACACTGGAAAATGGTGGTCAGGAGGAAGAGAATTGCTTGCTCAGGGCCACAAAAGAAGTTACCGATGCTTGCATTTGGAACTGAAATCCTAAACATTACGGTTAAGAGTTTTAAGTGCACATATTTCTTTCTATAGTCTAAAAGATATATTCCTTTTCTGCTGCACACAGGAGCAATTGAGGAAAAATAAATCATTCCGACGGTTTAAGAAACTCCAGGAGTCTCGACCTCAGTTTCAGGGGAGGAAGCTAGAGGATCTGCTTTCTTTACCCCTGCAGAGGCTGCACCAGTAAGTAAGCAATTCTGAGTCTTCAAGGTGCTAATAGGAGGGGGGAAAAGGAGCGTAACTGTCTTAGTTGCTGTGGAAGGTAAATTTGCTTAATCTGTCTGAAAATCAGAGCTTATACACAACAATGAAACAGAGCTGAGGATGTGCCTGTCGAGTGGAATTGGTGTATGAAGATGGGACATGAAGCAGAGACGTAGCTGTGTTTAGCCCTGGCTCCTAAGCCCTTTGTCTAAGCTCTTGGGTAGAATTGAAGTGGTGGCTTTCTATCATCTCAGTAAGCTACTGGAGTTAGGCTCTGAACAAAAGCAAGCTGTCTGAAGTGCTGCAGAAGTGGCGCCCTGCCAGAGACGATCCTGCTCCGCTTTTGTGTTGGTTGCTGACCTGGAGCATTGTGGCTCTCCTTTCTTGTAGACAGTTGTTTTTGGAGAGAGATGAGATTAATGAATGCAGGGCGGCTTTTCTCCCCTCCCTCGTGATCAGGTCCTTATGCTCCTCTCAGATTAGGTGCCTCTCACAGTTGTCTGAGCCTGGACAGATCCAGTCCGGAATGTTGCATTCCCCTCTTGAGGCATCATCTTCTCTTTGACGAGGCAGGCTGACTGCATGAGGCCAGTGCTGTGTGGACTCAAGGGCTGCCCTTTCTTGTGGGGGACTATGTGTGTAATACAGAGCATGGGTAGTTTGGGGACCCAGCTGCTGCTTCTACAGATCATGTAGTTGTTCTTCAGTCATGGTCTTATCCATGCTAAAGCAAATCTGAGAGACCAAGAGTCTCATTGCTTTGAAAATAATTCAGAGTGAACATACCACAGGCTTTCAGGCAGCTTTACATAACCTTTTTTAATCAGCTTGGCAGATAAAAGCATAAGCTTTCTTTTTACTGTAATTCTTTGGATTGTTCCTCTCAATTTGTAAAATAGCAGTGTATTTGTTCCTGTCTGACTGTTTGGGAAAACGGAGGCTTTTTAACAGCAGGTCTATTTTTTCATTAATCAGCTCTTCCATGTTCAAGTTTCTTCGAAGCATTATTGCATATACTGCAGGTCATATGACTTCTGCCAGTTGGTGAAACTATTCAATGTGGTATTTCTTCTATTATTTAAAACTGAAAATAATTTGACTATTTTGGGAGATCTGATCCTTTCTGGTAAAGGCTGGAGACAAAAAAAGAAAAAGGCAGCTCCTAGTTCTTATAGAAATGCCTTTATTTTCTTGTGTGGGCAGGAAATATGTGGTATGAATGCTACCATTCAGACTTAAAATGAATGAAATAGCTCAAAGAGAAATTTGTCTGTTTTTGAAGTCAATTTTATGTGAATGCTAAGAGAGTTTCCTGGTCTCAAATAATATAAGAAGTTGCTTTTATCAGATCCCTGTGAAATGCCAAAGGCTTGCAAATGTATAAATTACTTAGGTTAATTTAGTTGATAAATTTTAAGATAAAATAAATGTGATAAAAAAATTGTGACCAAAAGCTGCTCGGTTAGAGGTGTGGACTCCATCTCGTGGTGGAGTGTTGTTTGTCGTTCTGACACTGATAAGAGATGCTGCTGTTGCTGGTATCTTATTGTGAAATAACTCTGCTCTCTCGATCTTAGGTACAAGCATTTCCTCAGAGACCTGCTGGAGAACACCTGCCCAGACTGCGCCGAGTACCAGGAACTTGCAAGTAATTTTCCACCTGTAGATGCTGACACTTTGATCAGTGTTATCTTCTTTGATAATAATATTTGGATTCTTGTTTTCTGTCGATTTCCTTAGGAAGAGAAATCTTCCGCTTTCTAGGGTTCTAGTGCATTACTGTTTCCCTTCTTCATCTCGATCAAGATGTCTGTGGGATCACATTGGGAATAACAGTGTAGAGTAACTGACTGGAAAAGTGGCCCGGGGGTTAGGTTGGACAAAGAGCAGCTCCATGTTTTGTGATGAGGGTGGTGAGACACTGGAACAGGTTGCTCAGGGAGATCATTGATGCCCATCACTGGAAGTGTCCCAGGTCTGGTTGGACAGGGCATTGAGCAATGTGATCTAGTGGAAAATGTGCTGGTGGTAGAGGAGTTGGACTAGATTATCTTTAGATCTTTCTTCCAACGCAAACCATTCTATGACTATTGGTCATGTGCCTCAATTTTGTGGGATAGTTCATGTCCTTCAAGCCATATTTACTGACAGTTAACACCACTGGGCATCTTTCCTGGTTTTGCTTCCAAATCCAGGAAGTTGCTCCTCTGTTTAATGTTTCATTGGCAAAAAAAAATTGTTTTCTAGAACTGCAGAAATGTTGGTTGGAGATACACATCTAGTCCAGTTTCCTGCTGAAATTACTGAATAAATCTGTTGTCAATACTTCGTTTAAAACATTTACTTCTTAATTTCATCTTATCTTTTCACAGCAAGATAGGTAAGTATTCATTTGTGTTAACATCAAAATATGCTGCTATAATTCCAGAGGCTGTGAAATCTGTTTCTGAGGTATCTCAGTGGGTCCAAGATGTCATTCATAAGAGAGAGAACTCCTTGCAGCTACTTCGGGTTCAGAAACTGCTCAAGGGACAGAAGACTCAGGTTTTGACTCCAGGTCCGTCTTTCTGATGGCTCTTTTTCTTCTGCCAAGCTGAGATACCTGGAGATAAGTTTCTCTTCATCTCTGACTTGACTCATGTTAACCACTTTTTCCCTTCTGCCCAAATTCCATAGATCAATGGTGAAGGAACCAGTAATTAAAACACTTTTTTTTTCTTTTTACTTAAGAATTTTTGAGTAAAAATAAGCAGCAGCTTAATTGGCTAATATTCAGATAGGAGGAACTGATGACATGTAGTTAGAAAATTAGTAGGCACTTAAGGAGGTCAGGAGTCTGAGTCCTGGGTAAGAATGAAAGACAGATGTTAAATAATTTTGGAACAGTGTAAGCAGTGGTGTTGTCCCTACTCCACTGCAGGAGCCATAAATCAAGAGCCCAAGGACTGTGATTTTTTTTTTTTTGTTAAGCTACAGGCTTCATGGACTTGCTCACACTCTTTGCATGAAGAATCCTCTTTTATTCACATGGTTAAACTGTGCCAGAAATCAGAGTATTTGTGTTGATAGCTGAGATACACGAAGTCACACTCAATGGCCTGTGAGATCATCCAATTTGATAACAGGTTTCTTTGTGACCTCGTCTATGACTGTGCACTCTCCATGCCCAGAGCACACTCCAAGCTACGTATGGAATATTGTAAGAAATCTGTCCAGGCTGGCAAATAGGAAATGGTCACTTGGGGCTTCACCTGTGCTGTCACCAAATAGTGCTATTGCAGAGGTCATCTAGAAACAGTGCTGCAGCTGGAGAGGAGGAGTGTTAAAGTCATGCTGTACAGTTCTCTAAGGCACACCTCCAGGTACTTCTGAATGTGTCTGTAATTTGTATATGTGGATTTTTGGGTGAAAAAACCCACCCTCCAGTGTGGTGGGGGAGAGAATCAGAAGGGTAAAAGTATGAAAACAGCAAAAGCTGTGCGTGCAAGCAAAGCGAAACAAGGAATTATTATCATAGAATCATAGAATGGTTTGGATTGGAAGGGTCCTTAAAGATCACCCAATTCCAACTGCCCTGCCATGGGCAGGGACACCTCCCGCTAGATCAGGCTGCCCAAGTTCCCATCCAACCTGGCCTTGAACACCTCCAGGGATGTGACATCCACAACTTCCCTGGGCAACCTGTTCCAGTACCTCACCACCCTCATTGTGAAAAATTCCTCCTTATATCTAGTCTAAATCTACTCCTCTCCATTTTATAGCCATTCACTGCTTCCCATCAGCAGGCAGATGTTCCACCACCTCCAGGAAAGCAGAGCTCCATCTGTAACAGTTACTTGGGAAGACAAATGCCATAACACCAAATGTACCCCCCCACCTCCTTCGTCCCCTAACTTTATATGCTGGGCATGACATCTTATGGTGTGGAATTCCCTTTGGTCAGTTGGTTTCAGCTGTTCCAGCTGTGTCCCCTCCCAGCCTCTTGTGTACCCCCAGCACTCACTGGTGTGGCAGGGCAAGGAGCAGAAAAGGCCTTTATGCTGAGCAGTGCTTTCACAGTGATAACTAAAATGTCCCTGTATTGTCCATCCTGTTTCCAGCACAAACCCAAAACACAGCCCCATACCAGCTATTGTGGAAAATTAACTCTATCCCAGCCATACCAGCACAGGCAGAAAAAGGTTGTCAGAGGTTATTGTTCTCAAAGGCGGTCCATCAGTGGGCAGATTAATTTAGAATTCTCTTTCCCATTCTTAGAATCCTTTTGGTGACACTAGCTGCAAGGAAGCTAACATAGGAGTGCTCTGGTTGTATTGAGCACAAGCATGTAAAAAGGTAAATGAATTATCCTTAATGACAGAACTAATAAGATAACCCAATAACAAAAAACAACCCCAAAGCAATATAGCTAGAGCAGGGTTGGCCATCATTTGAAAGCGCTGGGTCCACATTTTCTCCGTCTCCAAATATTCTGAGATGTGTAGCAGGACAAGTGTTGAGGTTCTATAGAGACCTGTCCATTACGCAGGACAGAGAATTGTGATGGTTTCATTTTTCATTAGCTGGAGTAAAATAAGTACTATTGGATGTGAGAAGCCCAAAAGTAAAAGGCACCGGGGCCTTGCTAGTTTTGGGTCATCTTTCCAGGAACAAGCTATCTTTTGAAGAACTGTTAAGATTGCACCCTTTTACTGGGAAGGAAGAAGTAAGAAAACATAATGCTATAGATTCAGAGAAAAGGGGTAGCTTTGGAGTTGGTTATCTCACATTTGGCAGTGTCTGTGACATATACTGCTCTCAACAAAGAGACCCTGCTTTCTTTGCTCTCTTTTCACAATAATTTTTTAATTCATGTACCCCGGGGAATTCTGAGCATGGATCTATGTCTCGGGAGTTCCAGTACAGTCCAGCTTGGACTGTATGCCAGGAGTCCAATCACTGCTTAGCCTGAAGAAAGCAGTCCAGCTCCATGCTGCTGACACCTTCTTTCCATTTGTTTTCTAAATTATGGCTGATACCTGCACCTCACCCTTCTCTTTCTTGATTTCTTATTCAGATTAGAGGAGTGGTTTCTATGGAGTAAGCTAAGTGGGAATTCATTTGCCTCTGTGTTTTGTGACTGTGGCATACCGAGTAAGACATAATCCATAATTAAAACAAAATTGTGTCCTTTTCTGAAAGGTACTCGCTAGCTCAGCCAGAAGCTAAGGCACGAAAAGCAGTGGCTGAAACTCTCTGGCAGGTGTTTCACAGACCAGGCCAGATGGCAATGCTCTATAATGGCTTTAAATTTTTATAAATAACCTTCCTGGCAGGTGTCTTCATAATTCCCATGAGCTGATGGCTATCTTGTACAATGATCCTTCCAGTCAGAGGCACTGCTTTAATTATTCTGTTTTGTGTCAATGCCATTTTTTATTGCTGCTTACAGCTAGGTTTATCAAATTGTTCTGATTTTTTTCCTGCTGACTTCTCTGCCTTTAGCTTTATTGGGATCTGTTTCATGTGTAGGTGACACTGGACCCTACTCCGTCAGAGGAGGTTGATAAGTTTGCCTATTCAGACCTTCCTTTTAATATGCTGGTTTTTATCCCCTTTGCTATGTTCTCTTTGGAACCCTCATCTGCATTCTGCAATCTGTTAACTACTGGAGACCCATATAGAGTTAAATGACCAGTGAAACTTTTCCTAATTGGCACACAATAAGCAAACGAAACAAGGGAATAAGAAGGCACATTCAAAGTTTAGGCTGACTTCTGTTTCACCACTAATGACAAACAACCAGTCAACACAATTTAAGATAATGTTGTGTTTTATGAAAGTTTATGTGAATTTAAAGGTATATATAACATTTTGAAACCATGTTTTTGTTTTAGTCTCTTCAAGCAGACTTGCATATCTTATTATCCTCCTAATTATTAGAGCAGATTTAGAACAACTTCTGCCTGCTCCTCATGCACTGAGAACTATAGCGGCTTCTGCACTGATGTTACTAGTGCTGCTGAGCTGTCTCCAGCTGATACTGCCTTCTAGTGGCTGGAATTGATGTAGAGCCTGGCAACCTGCAAGGGTAGCCCACTGTATTCCAATTTGTCTCATTATGTCTTTTATTTCCAGTCATGATCCAACAACTGTCTTTATTTCCCTTGCATGCCTAGGGCGGTGGTATATCCGGGAAGGCTGGCTTTTGGTGGTGCCTTCAAAGGGAGAACAACTGAAGCGCAGGATGTTCTTCCTTTTTTCTGATATCTTTATTGCAACAAAGACCTGCCACCCACTTCACCCGCTGAACTCGAACAAACTGGAATGCCGAGCTGTCTACCCGCTTCACCAGTGTGTAGTGGATAAAGTGTTCGGCCACACGCAAAGCCAGGGAGGGGTCCTCAGTGTAAGTCTTCGCGCGTCTGCCTGGCAGAACCATCGGTGGGAACGGCCTTGTAAAGCAGGTCTATAGCTGTCTCAGCAGCAGCAGGACTGAGATGATGAGAGAGGTGACAACAGTAAATGCCATGAACTTGTCTGAGCTAGTGCTTCTCTTCTTGAGTGATGTAGGTCCTTTTCCCTTTGTGGTGCAGGCCCTCCCGAGAACTTAAGGCTACAGGTCTCTGGTTGCTTTGCTTAGACCAAGTGAGGAGGCTCTGATAAGACTCTGGCATGCCCTCATCACAGCCACATTTGGGGGAAAAGCCCCACAGTCGTGTGACAGTGAGTAGGTAGCATTACACTGAACACCAACGGAGATTGTAGAAAACCCTGACAGAGAATGCGAGAAGTTGTGGGTATTGTCACAAGAGAGATTGCTTACGCATCTGTGAGGCCTTTGACTGGGGCTATTGCTTTGGATAGGGTTTTCAAGTTCAGGTCTTCCTGGGCAGCAGTGCTGGGCTGTGTTAGCTCATTATTTGAGAGCTCTGTTGGATGGAAAAGATTCTTTGGGCAAGCTGCAGTCTGCAGGTGGTGGTAGTGGAAGAACCCCTAGAGGCAGAAAATTGGATGAGAGCTACGAAGAACTGTAATTGCCCACTTCAAAACACACTACTAAGTCAAAGCAAGGTGTCATCTGTGGTGGGAAGGAATGGACAAGACTGGCACTTGCTCTGTACTGCCCAGCCTCTGGCTTATCCCAGTACCAACGCTAGATTTTTCAGTCTAGGAAAGCAGATGGTGTAAATTAGCATGTGGAACTGAGCTGAGCTCAGTGGTGATGGCACTCCTTTTATCACAGTTGCTGCCTTGGCAAGGAATGCCACAAAGTGGCACTAGATTCTGTCTGCCTTTCAGCTCTCCTTTCCACACAAGACACTGCTATTGATGTCCAGCGACCAAGAAGATATTAATGACTGGTATCGGAGTCTCACAGCTGCAGTCAGGTAGGCATCTTGTTTCCCAGAGGTGGAGGGGTCTGAGGGAAGGGAGCAGAACATAAAAATGATAACATGGACCTGTATATTTGCATGTATTGCATGGCTGATAGAGAGGAACTGGGTACAAGGGAATAATAGTAAGAACAGACTTCATGTGTTAACAGCAAACTTCTGCTTTGTTTTCCTCTGCAGGCAGCTGAAAGCCTGACCCTCCCGAGTACAAGTTAGACTGGCAGGACAACTCCAAAAGGAGTCTTAGAGAGTTTATTTGCCAGCATTCTTGGCATCGCCATCTCTCTTGGAAGAAGCCTACACAATCTTAGGAAATGTTCAGGGATGCAAAATGGGGGAATTGCTTTTAGGGGAACTACACACTGCTTGTGAGATTTTGCATGCTTTGTCAGCTGTCCTCATCTTTATATATATTGCAAAAAATAGGTATGCGCACTAAGGATTTGTATATAAAAAACCTGTATCAAGACTTTTCCCCTTAGCTTGGATGCTTCTAGCTTTTCTACACTTTTTTTTGTCTTGAGATTATTAATTTAAGGACAAGCAGAAGACAGCCTGACTTGCCTCATTAAATGTTTTTATCTAACCGTATTTCTAAATTGGTGTTTTCACATTTACTTGTCTATGTATATATGTTCCTGCTTCTGGGTCCTTGGATCAAAGTGGATGCTTGGGTTAACGGTGACATAGAATCATAGAATGGTTGGGGTTGGAAGGGACCTTAAAGATCATCCAGATCCAACCCGCCTGCCATGGGCATGGACACCTCCCACCACAGCAGGCTCTTCAAGTCCCCATGCAACCTGGCATCCCTGGGCAACCTGTGCCAGTGCCTCACCACCCTCATCGTGAATAATTTTTTCCTAATGTCTAATTAAAATCTTTTCCCCTTCCAATTTAAAGCCATTCCCCCTTGTCCTATCACTACATGCATTGTAAACATGGGCATAACACTGCTATTTTCTGGTAGCACTATGGGGCCACAGTCATCTTCCTCTCTGGATGCTTTTATCATTCACATCCTCGGGTTTTCTACTACCATAGTTTGACGGTTATTGTCCCTCCTCCTCTAACAAACTGACAGGTGCGCATTTCAGGGGAAGATAATTCAATGGCTAAAATCCTCCCTCTCTTTCTCATCAATCCCACAGATATGCTAATCAGTGAACTACCTGAAATAAACTGGTGGGTAACATAGTGAAACAGCACTTATCAAACACTTACATAACAGCACTCACATTTCTAATCTGATTCCCAAGAGGTGACGCAGACAAAACAGCACTCGCTTTTGCCTTCAAGGTGTGCTCTACCCCTACCACTGTGAAATGCCACAGCGAAAAGTTTGGGCAGCACCTCTGCTCCTGATGGGAGTCTCCAGAGGGCCACAGTAAGCATTCTGGGTCATCAATGTGCTAGGATTCAGTTTACTAGGATAGAAGACCAATTTAAGGAAGAAATATAGACAAGGTATTCTTGAGAGTTTCATTAGAGCCTTAGTACATAATGTGGAAGCTCTGCTGCAATAGCAGTTTGGTTCATCTACTGAGGGGGAAAACATCTATGAATGAGGTGTAAAGTCAAATGCAAACAGGGCAATTTCAAGGTAATCAGAAACAATGGATGTCTGTCTGAATGCCCAGTCTGTAGCAGTTTGACTGTTTTTTCCTCTTCCTTAAACAGTACCACTCATTTTTAATTTATCACTGGAATTCATTAAAACAGAAGTGGTTTCTGTGTGAGAAAAGTGCCCTGAAGACAGATACCAAACTTTAAGTTCTTTACCATCACTTCATTTTCTTTTGTGTATTTCCGTACAGCTCACTCACTACACAGAATCACTCATTTGTCTTTAAGTTTGTGAGAGAGAAAGGAACCAGACATGCTTGGGTTTGGTTGGTCATCTTCTCACTCAAAAGCTACAGCTAAGACATTCGAGTACCAACTGTACTTAAAAACAAAGCTAGCAATTTAAGTTTCTAATCTCCCAGCAGTTGTATCACACTCAAAAAAGCTCTGCAATGACTTCTTTTTGTTCTAACAGGGCAACACAGATTTTTTGCGACCCTACACTTAAGACTGAGATGTCTACCATCCTCTTCGTAGAGGCAACCATTATTCCTGCCCATGTTGCCTTCATATTCTAAAAAGTCCCTTTGGTACTGCCTTAAGACTTATCTCAGTGCTACTATCCTACTTCCACTCAGTGCTTCTGGAATAGCAAAACTCACTTGATTTTTCCCTGCATTTCCTGCCCTGAAAGGCTGTGCGCTGGCTTACAGAAAGCAACATAGCCTTGTCGTGGTGGAGACGCTGCCCCAGAGGGCAGGGCTGTTACACTAGCAGCCGTAACAACCCCAGCCTTTGCTGGAGTAAATTACTAACTCATGTGCACAGGAATATAATCCAAAGAGAAGCACACTCACTTTCTGAACAGAGTTTATTTACACAGTATCAACCATTACGGCTCCCTGCTTGATTTCCTCCTTTTGCTGAGCCTCTATTCAAACCACAGGAAGAAGCAAGTAAACCTTGAGCTTGCACCCTCATCGTGGCAAGTCAAGGCTTGTAATTAGCCTTCAGACCTCCAGGGACATCTACTCCTGTGCCCCTAGACAGCAATGAGCTGGCTGGTGCACAGGCATCTCCCACCTCACCCCATCCTGTGCAGGGCAGGGGGGATGCCTACAAAGGGGTACCCTCTGGGCCATGTGTGGCTGCCACCCGCTGCACATCCTCCCGGTAGCCCTTCAGGAGCTGGTTCAGCAGTGTCTTCTCGGTGTCACGGCGTGGGCGGATGAGCGGTGGTAAGGGGTTCCCCTTGAGCTCGATGACGGCCATCTTGGCCCGGTCAAGGCCATCCCGGTTGGGGATCTGCAGCAGGCGGGTGTAGCTGCCAGGGTGGGGCTGGAACCGAGGTGCCAGCACCTTGAATAGCTTGTGGATGAGATCCTTCTCCTGTGGGGCAGCATGTTCAGTTCCAGCACTGGGGCTGCAGGGGATCAATGAGGGATTGGGTGGGGGAGTTACTCACAGTCAGCCAGAAATCCGCCATCCGCATAGCACGCTCGTTGGTGTCACCCAGCTTGGCGTAATCGATGAGCTGCAGGGAATCGTAGAATCATTTAGTTGGAAAAGACCTTTCAGATCATTGACTCCAATCGTACCTGTCCACTACTAAGCCGTATCTACTAAACCTCTTCTACCTGTCCTTTAAATACCTCCAAGGACAGTGACTCAACCACTTCCTGGGCAGCTGTTCCAGAGTCTGATGACACTTTCAGTGAAGAATTTTTTCCTAATATCCAATCTGAACCTCCCCTGGCACAAATTGAGGCCACTTCCTCCCATCTTATCACTTATTACTTGTGAGAAGAGACCAGCACCCCACCCCCCCCCGCTGCAATCTCCTTTCAGGGAGTTGTAGAGAGTGAGAAGGTCTCCCTCAACCTCCTCTTCTCTAGGCTAAACAATTGCAGTTCCCTCAGCTCCTCCTCATAAGTCCTGTTCTCCAGCCCCTTCACCAGCTTTGTTGCCCTCCTCTGGATTTTCCAGCCCCTCAATATCCTTCTTGCAGTGAGGGGCCCAAAACTGAACACAGGATTTGAGGTGCAGCCTCACCAGTGCTGAGCACAGGGTCAGAATCACTGCCCTGGTCTTGCTGGCCACACTGTTCCTGATACAAGCCAAGATGCCATTGGCCTTCTTGGCTACCTGGGCACACTGCTGACTCATATTGAGCCAGCTGTCGACCAACACCACCAGGTCCTTCTCTGCCAGGTAGCTTTCCAGCCACTCTTCCCCAACGCTGTGGTGCTGCATAGGCCTGTTGTGTCCCAAGCACAGAACGTGGCACTTGGCCTTAGAATCATAGAATCACTAGGTTGGCAGAGGTGTTTGAGATCATTAACTCCAACCGTACCTGTCCAGTACTAAATCACATCCCTAAGCACGTCACCTACCAGTCTTGAAATACCTCCACGGATAGTACCTCAACGACCCCCAGGGCAGCTCTTCTGGTGTTTGATTACCCTTTCTGTGAAGAAATCTTTCCCGATGTCCAATCTAAACTTTCCCTGATGCAGTTCAAGGCCATTCCCTCCCATCCTATCACCTATCACTTGGGAGAAGAGACCAACACTCACCCCACTACAACCTCCTTATAGAGGTTGTAAGGTCTCCCCTCAGCCTTCTTTTCCACAGGCTAAACAGCCCCAGCTCCCTCAGCTGCTCCTTGTAACACTTGTTCTTCAGCCCCGTGTTAAGCCTCACCCTGTTGGTCTCAGCGAACCTCTCCGTCTCGTCCAGGTCCCCCAGCACAGCTTTCCTGCCCTCGAGCAGACCGACGCTCCTGCCCACCTCAGACTGTCAGCCGCAGACTCACTGAGGCCTCTCACCCAGACGCTGAACGGAGTCGAGCCCCGGGGATTCACCTTCACTCGCCCCGGGCCCGGCCGCTCCGGAGTCCCGGGAATTCACCTCCACTAGCCCCGGGCCCGGCCGCTCCCGAGCCCCGGGGGATTCACCTTCACTCGCCCCCGGCCCGGCCGCTCCCCCAGCCCCGGCAGCCCCGCTGATGCGGGGACGAGGCCGAGCCGCTCACCCGCTCGGCGTAGCCCCGCATCTCGTCGGCGCGGGCCCAGGGCGCCTCGATGCGCTCGTGCCGCACCAGCGCCGTCACCAGGTTGCGCAGCAGGTCGAGGCGAGAGCGCGGGCCAAGTCCAAGCCGCCGGAACACCCGCCCGTGCGAGATAGCGGCCGCCACCGACAACCGCATCTCGCCCGCCGCCTGCCGCCTGCCGCCACGGGGCACCACGGGACACCGAGCACAGGGCAGCCGCGGGGCACGACGGGAGCTGTAGTCCAGCATAGTCCGTGAATGGAGAGGGCAGGGTTGGCGCAAGGCATGACGGAAGCTGTAGTTCAGGTTCAGCCGCCGCACGGGTCGGGGAGCCGAAAGGCATGACGGGAGCTGTAGTCCTGCCCAATCCGCTCCACGGAGCCGGCCCGGAACCGCCGCCAGATGTAGTCCATCCCCGCCTGCAGGCACGACCCAGGGCCCCCGCATGGGGCGGGTCATGGGCAGTAGCAAGGGACGACAGGAGTTGTAGTTCAGCCACTGAGGCGGGGAGTGTCTTGGGTAGCCGCAAGGCATGATGGGATCTGTAGTTCAGGTCCTCCCCGAGCAGAGAGCGTCCTGGGATGCCGCAAGGCATGACGGGAGCGGTAGTCCAATGCCTCTCTCAGCTCCGAACTGGTGGCGGGCTGCCCCATGGGCTCCTGAAAGGAGGGTGTAGCGGGCGCGGTGCTGCCCTCTTCTCCCAAGCGGCAAGTGACAGGATGAGAGGAAATGGCCTCAAATTGTGCCAGGAGGGGTTTTGACTGGATGTTAGGAAATATTTCTGCACACAAAATATTGTCAGGCTCTGGAGAGGCTGCCCAGGGAAATGGTGGAGGGTGCTTAGCAGGCTGTGGATGTGGTACTTGGGGACGTGGTTGAGTGGTGGGCCTGGCGGTGTTCAGTTTATGGTTGGACTCGATTTTAAAGGTCTTTTCCAACGTAAATGATTCACTGATTCTGTGATTCTGCAATTCTGCAAACTGAGGCAGCCACAGGGTCTCGCAGAGCCTTAACCTCATTCCCCTTCTTTCCCCAGTATAGATGTCAGGGTGTTGGAGGAGTGTCAGACTTTGTCCCACATCCCCAGGCCACAAAGATGCTGTGTATGCCGGCAGCATGGGGTGAAGCCGTTGGATCCAGCCCTCATGGGGTGCTGTGGAGCTGCCATCCTAACCACAGGGGTGGATTTATTTCCACAAAGACAGAAATCTGCCCGGTTCTGCAAGAAGTGATGTCCCCATAGTCCTCCTGGTTGCATGTGTAACACAGCTGCAAGTAAAATGCCGAGAGGCAGCATCAAGTGGTTTCCTGCCACTTGTCTCTTGCAGCCAACATTTATGTATTTCAGAGAAAGGATGTGTAACAAAAGCAGTTACCAACAGCGTAAGAAAAAATAACTTTGTTATTACGAATACATCATAAAATCACAATCATTTTATACACATTTTAGTATTTCATATACTTATATAAATAAAGTGAACAGTATAGTTATTGGAATGTGTAATAGGAACAAACATACAGTTTTAATGTAAAATTAACAAATTATTGGATCCCACCCCCATCTTCTGTCCCTTCTCTGGGGATTAGTGTATTAACTCTGAAATACCTCTAGGAAGAAAGTTACCCAAGCTGTGATGGCAACAATAACTCCAAGCGTTACCTTAATTCCATTTACAATCAATTTTCCCCTCCTTTTCCTGGTTTTATCCTATGTAGGAGTTCTGTGTACGTATTCCACTTTTGCAGGAAAGACTAATCCTGTTTGTACTTGGCATGGTGTTGAAAGAAAACATTATCCAAACTTTACAATTTTGTTAAACCTGTTAGCATTTTCCCATCACTACACACTCTTGCAAATGTTTCCATTAAATATATTTCTAATATTAATAAAATAACAAATTCTTTATTATCCTTCTGCTTATAACTTGATGTCTTAACATCAAAATAATATTTCTTACTAATAAAATTCTATATAGTATTTATATGAAACAAAGTTGTCATGTGCAGGGTTCTGGAATCAAAACTAGGTGTAGATGTAGATCCTTCTACATTTTTATTTTGGATTATTGAAGGGGGTGGGTGTTGTCATTTTGGGGGACACAGAGTAATAAATAATTTACAAGGTAATGACTTCTCTGTGTGCCCAGTAACCGAACTTAAAACTGGAAATGACTCTGGCTTTATAAAACTTTGGGTATACTAAAGAAAATGTCATTTTCTGTCTGGGTGTCTTTATGTGTTTATCCAGAAGTCTTAATGAAATGACTGATACAATGCATTACAAACGTTATCATACAATTAATCAGAAATAAAATGGAAAGATCTATGCAAAGAGCTTAGCGGGACGCAGACAGAAGACTGAACCTTCCCAGCTGTGCTCAGAGGGGCTCTTCCTGCTGGAGGAATTCCTGTGCCACATCAGGTGGATGCATCTTTGATGTAGTGTCCTTGCTGCTGGGACTCAGCCACCAGATGTGGCTGGAAAGGGAATCTGGAAAAAGGAAGGTGAAGCACAAGGACAAACTTAAGGAACTGCTCCTCCGCTTTTCTTATGGAAAACTGTTGGAAACTCAGCTCTGGGCTGTGAAAGCCAATGATGCAGACTCCAAAAAGAGCAATGATCGAAGATTCCATTCAGAAAGGCACGTCAACACGTGCCATGTTTTGTGGTCATGAGTCTGTAGGACAGCTTTCTCTGCTTACAACGAGACGTGTATTTTATCTACTTTTCTGGTCCAGTCTCAGAACTTCCCTTCCCTGGATACTTAGGGACAGCAGGGCCTAGCACCTACCGCTGAACTGGATGATCAGACTGTAGGAACTCCTCATTGGGTATTTGTCTATTCAGAAAAGCAGAGCTTAGAACTGAAATAAGTGCCTTTTTAAAAACACAACTTCTTGTAGGTGATAGAATTTAGCTGGTTTGTAGGAAGTGGCTCATTTAACTCATTATTCTGTATCCGATGGTCCAAAAAACCACAGCTACTAATTCTATAGTGGGAATCAACCTGATCCAGCAGGTGATGGCATGTGGTGGTAAGTATATGCAAGAGTTACACACTTTGCAAGAGTACAATACATCTGACATTTAACAAATTTACTTAAAATTGCATATTCATAAACAATGTTATTTATACCTAATAGCCTGCTTGAAATTAAGAAGATCAGACATAACTGCCTCAGGTCACGCAGTCTTAGAGGTTTCTTTCAGCCTGCTGCATATAAGACCATCCCTCTTTTGGGATCCCCGCAAGTTCCTTCCCCAAGTCTCAATGATTTCCTTTTTACCTGGTTCACAAGACTACTTCATTCTGGAGTTGCTGGAAATGCTCCTCCCAGAGGAGAAGCCCAAAGGCTAGAGGGTGAGAGCTCTATAATTTTTTTCCAAGCTATCCCAGTGACTTAGTCATTGCTTTGTAACTATTGATACACATATAACATGGAAGAGGAACACAGAACATTTATGTTCTTAAAGCTGATGCCCTTGCCTGTGGCATAATGATAGTGAAGAGTTGGGAAATGACTACAGGAATGAACTCATCCTCTTAAGAAAATATATGAAAGATATGAAAGGTCTAGAGAGCCACATGTTCATACAATGTGGCTAGTACCAGTGGTGTAGGGATTACACCAACTATGTTTTGGCCCACAGAATACAGAAGGGAATCTAAACCTTTCCCGGTTATCTGAAAAGGGCCTGCTTATATTTTTACCTGCATTTATTTTTATTAGAACGTACAAGCCTTGAGAAACTTGGCAAAATAAGTTTTTCTTTGCAATTGTAACATGGACATGACCCAGCGCTACAGATACTGTAGAAGTAGCAGCTACACACATACAACATTGAAGCTTTGTGCTTAATGTACTCCTTTATCTTCTAAGCATGGCAAAGTCCTCAGCAGCCGTGGTAATCTAAAAGAAATCATCCATGAGGTACGGTCTAACTTGTGCATCCAATTTTCCAGTGTAAAAAAAGTGCACTCCCTTTTATCCCCCTTCGAAATATAGGATCCCAGTCCTTCGCCTTAGCCATCCTCGTTGAAGTGTTTTGTCTCGTGCAGTCCTGGACCTACTCATACTCTTCATATGCCCGGCCAAATACACTCCAACTCTGTGTCCCAGTTCCACGAATGCCATTTCGGTTGCCCTCACACAGCTGAGGAACAAATAGATGGAATCTTTTTGCAAACATGAGGCCTCTCTCTGGATTCAATTTTACTTGTACTTCAGCATTTCACCATGGAAGACACGCACCTAGAGGAGGTCAGAGTCTGACTCTTTCTGCAAGGCTGGGATCAATTTTGTGCTACTTGATTCACTTACACTAAATTTTCCTGCTTTATATATCCCCTTTTCTCTTGTTCGTCTTTGTGTAATGTATCCAGCATGAATCTGCTGAGGGAGGGAACTGGCCTTCACACTAAGCAATGTAAGAACAGTAAGGGAAAAGTAGTGTTAGTTTAGGACAAACACATCTTATTGACTCTCTTTGAACAATACTCTAGCAACACAAAGCCAAATAATTTCCAGATAATGAGCAGCACCCTTGTATCACTGCTTCAACATATATTATTTTTCATTTTTCTGCCATGGTGGAGCATAATAGAAGATGACAGCTGGTCTCTGCTCTGAAACAGGGATCCACTTTTTCACAGTCTCCTAAGCCTCAGTGAAGTGCTAGAGAACTGAGTTCAGCGGTGTAATATATTTACATGTATAAAATAACCGTGGACCAAGGTTTTCATTATTGACATCATTGAGGGAAGATGTTCAGTTATCTCTCTGCCCTTGGCAAAATTTGGGTGCTATGTAATTTGGACATAGAATGCAAGGTAGGCAGATGAAATGCTGTGGTCTGCGCCATTAGCTAGAGCTTGCCTTAATGGTATTATATACTAAGAAAGTTTTCTTGCTAGTCAACATACAATGCACAGTGCAGGCTTGACGGTACAGAATTACTGCAAGAAGGGTACTATGAACCAAGAAAGCTACAGTATGAGCAGTATGGTTGAGGAGAAGCAGAGAGAAAACTGGAAGTAATATATATAATTTTTTTTTTTTTTTTACATTGTCAGTGCATTTTTATATTGAAGAACTCTAAAGGGGCTCTATTTTTCAGTAGGTGTAGCTAAGGATGGGCTGCCTTCTGTATCCTGGAGTCTCTGGGAGCTGCCCGTGGTTTGTAGTCTTCTCCAGAACCAAAATCTACTGTGTCATGATAGTTTGTAAATTCCTGAGGTAATGGAAACTCCTCTGTTGATGAATGAGTCCTGTGTCCAAACACTCTCTCTTGCAGCTCAGCGATGTCATTTCTGATGTCTGCCATCATCAGCAACAGGAAATCAAATGAACCTGGTGGGCCCTGCAGTCACAAGGCACAGACATTAATTACATTCCACTTTACTCTTCCAGTTTCATACCAGGTTGATATAATTACTCTTGCAGGGAGAACTTAGTAAAATTCTGCCTCATATTAATGACCTGGTTTTGAATCAACCTGCTCAGGAAGCAATTTTCAAAAGGCTGCAAATGTTTTGGCACGCAGAGCCTGTATTTACAAGACACAATTACTTAACACTTCCTTCGCTATATCTGCTAGGAGTACCTTGATACGTCACTGGAGTATAGGAGATAAATCTTGGTTGCCTATGTACCTTCTTATTAAGCTGAAAGAAATTACAGTCTTAGAATGACGAATCAATCAATAATTATTACTTATTTAAAAACTTTTCTCAGGAATGTTGTTATATGGAAGTTATCTTTTCAATATGATAACACTGCTGCTGTCAGTCCCTTACTAAATGTATCGGTAATTACAATACAGAGACTATCCATCTGGTTTTATCTGATTTTAGAAAATTATCAATTCTTTTTAGATGTCTTCTGAAGTGCACTGTTCAATACTGAGGACACCTTACTGGACTCACTCTTAAAAGCCATTCCACTAATGAGAAAATACCATAAGAAATAAATTTTTAAACAATTTCACCTGAAAACAGATTGTAAATACTCACCTTTCTCTTAATGACTTGCTCAAAGCCTATAGCTTCCCAAATGCCAGAGAGAGATGAGGGGCAGGATTTTATAAGGCATTAGCAGTAGTAGCTGAACTAACTAGCATTCTGCATGAGGTCACATACTATTGCCTTCTGAGGACACTCCACTGCTGTTGTCGGGTAGAGGTGCACTTACTGCCTGCAGTATCACACCCAGCAAGGCAGGAGTACATAGGCAAAAACAGTTGGACGAAAACGGGCAATTACTTTCTTTCCAGTAGCATTTTCTATGCATGTAAACTATCTTTCACTGTACTCTTGACACAGGAAAGCTTTTTTTTTCCTTTTTGGCTAACCTGTTGTTAGCAGTCAACATCACTCTTACAGAAATGCCTCCCATGAGCAATACTTACAGGTATCCCCTTTGGTCCCGGTGCGCCTCGCTCCCCCTGCAATCAATACCACCTTAGTTATTGTGCTGTGATTAAAGGAAACCAAGGAAATCACAGTTTGCCTCCCTTAATCTCTCTAGATCAAGAATCATCAGTTTATGCTGGTTCAGAAAAAGAAAAAAAAATGAAGGAGGAATGCAAAGAAATTTCCATGGAAATTAGGAGCAGTATTGGATACTTCTGATGATATTTCTCCTAGGTAGTAAAAAGCAAACCAGTTAACAGGAGAAATTCACACAATAGCAATGTAATGAAACGAGCTAAACCATCAATACTTCTACATAGAAAAGCCAAAAGAACTTTAGAGAAAGGAAAGGAAGCTGCTTGACTGATCGCATAGCAGGACTGCTTGCAAGACTTAAGGAATGGCAAGGACGAAACAGCAGAAGGAAGACACAAAGGAATGGGACAACAGGACATTTTTTGAGTAGCAAAGGAAATGAGATGGTAAAAGGGTGTGACTACAAGTGCATAGAAGGTCTTTCTAGCAAGCCTGGACTTCATGTGTGCATACGCCTACATACTGGACAACACTACCTCTCCTCACCTTGCTACCATCTCTTCCTGGGGCTCCTGGTGGGCCCTGCAAGAGAAGAGAAAGTGTTCACAAGGACATGAGAAGTTGTGGAGCAAAGGCCAACTGTGCAATGCATGACAGGAGATGAGAATACTGACCACAGGCCCCCGTCTGCCCTGCTTAATATGTGAGATGTCCGGAGATGGGCCCATAGGTCCCATTGATCCACGAGGGCCTGGCTGCCCAGGAGGTCCAGGTGACCCAGGAACTCCTTGACTCCCTTTTGGTCCTGGAGCCCCTGCAATCAACAGCAACGATTATACACCAAGGAAAGCCTCCAGGACCCTTCATCACTGCAAGCAGTGGGGACCAATCATTGTTTGAACCACCCAGTGGACTGGTTGCCTTAACATATCCAAATCCACAGCAACACACAAGTCATCTGAGACAACTTTACTCCTTGTCACAGTAGCTACAAGAGATTTTCACAAAACAATTAAACCTCGTGTATACAAAGAAGCCAAGACTGCCACTGCCACGTGGTTAGGGACACAGACTGGGAATGAAAAGAAAAGCAGAAGTGCCTTATTTTCACACAAAGAAGAAAAGAATAAGTCACATCTGAGAAACATCTCATACAAAGAAAGCCTGACAAAAATTATGAGCATGTTGGGTTGAAGGCATCCACATGACTGGCACAGAAGCAAGCCCATTTCAGTGGTGGTTTTGCACCTCTCTTTTGCTGAGTAAAGTAGCCAATCTATTGGGGCAGAAAGGGTCTGTTCTTCCACTTTGCTTTATACCCTTCTCAGCTTCTGCAGCAGAGATGGTCAGTTTTTAGGAAGTACAAAGTAAATGAAGTATGTGTTTAGTTCAAGAGAAACACTATGAAAAAAAAAATAGAAAATCAGGCACCTGAAACAATATTTGCAGAAAATAAAGACCATTAAAGTGTTACTGGTTGAATTGCCTTATAATTAGAGGGGAAAGGACTTTTCTTCCTACTGAAGGCGTGTGAAAGACATAAAAAATGAAAGGCAGGGAGCAAAAAGGGTTCAGCAGGACAGAGTGTGTGCAGTTAGGATTTTCAAGAGGAGGAAAGGGCAGTGGTGGGCCTGTCAGCCTCCCCCTGAAGACCCATCTGGCAGCGGTGAGGCGGAGGTGATGGGGTGAGTTTGGAGCGGAAGGGGCAGTGCTACAGTACCTTGGACAGCTCAGCCATGGGGGAACCAGATGGAGGACAAGCAGAGTCAGGCCTACGCTAGAGAGACTGCGAGGCGGCAACCTGTGCCCGTCAGGGTCCAACGCGGAACCGCCAACCACACTGTCCTGGCACTTATCATATACTGAAGACTGAAGATACTCATCCTCCGAGAAAATGAGATAGAGACTGAAAAACCAAAGCGAGACTGCAAAAGCGGGAGTAAAGGGGGGAGCAGTTCAGTAGAGAGAAGGTCGAACCTTGTGAGGAATAACCACTACTCCCCTGTAAGAATATTCCTGAAACCTAGCACAGCGCTAGAATTCCTTGGATTTATCGCTAACCCAAAATTAGATCTGCATTCAACAGAGTTCGCAAAATTTTTAGCATCACTGTCTGCAGGTTGCAAGGTTGGCTTATGTTAAAGCTTTAGGAACTCTCTATTTTTCTCATTGTTTCAGCTTATACATAGCTAAGAAGGTGTGAGCAGAGTTTTACTTTTCTTTTCAGATTCCTTTGAATCTGGAACACACCTAAAACCAACAAATAAATCCTCACAAAACCAGATGAGGAAAAATGAAACAGTTGGTACAACTGAAAGCACATTTTCTGCCCTCGTAATGACAGTGACCTAAAGCAACAGGTATTCCTGAAATGAAATGGAGTGTTTTAAGACAGAATTAAAATTTAGGAAATGACAATTGAAGCACGTGATATAACACAGGGAGGGGGAGAAATTTAACACGTACAGGAGAAACACAGCTTGCATGCCAAGAAACACAGGGAGATTAAGACAAAATGGATGATGTTAGACAGTTGGCAGAGGCTGACCATAATGACCAGAAAGTTTTTCTTTCAAAATGCAAGTATAACAATCAAAATATGAAACACATGAAATCCTGTAACACTGAAATATTGAAGCTTATCATTTTTATTCATGGCACTATTGCACATTCACATCTCTCCAGTCTATATCTTACCTGGAGGTCCTGGTTGGCCAGGCTGGCCTGGGGGCCCAGGGATATATGCATTAGATGCAAGAACTTTTTCACCAGTGATTTGCTTGCTAAGATCAGCAGCATTATTTGGCAGCAAAGCAACCTGCCAAAATGAAAAATTGTTGTAAGATCTTCCTCATTCAGTTGAATAAATTACATTCTTGGTTAAGCTTTCATGTGAACAAACAGCGCGTTTAAATACTTCACTGAAACCACCAGAAAACAACGTGACTTTGTTGAAGCCTATGACAGCAGTTACTCCTAAGATGGCCAGCTTGATACTTTTCAATGATGGACATGAAAATTTCTTGAACTGTTACCTTTTTTTGTGGTTCCAAGGAAAACTGACTCTCTGACACTGTGATAGGATCTCCTTATAGGCAGTCAGAACCAGCTACAAAGATGCCTTGGGGACTCTTACTCTAACTTGTACATCTTTCTGGCCATTCACCTTGCAGAAATCTGATGAGAAAACATTGTCATGGGGTGTAACAGTCAACAATGCTTTTCCACGGGATCTTTTTTGTGACCCATGGAGACAAGGCAGGATTTTAAGAAATGGCACCCTTCTCTGTCTTCCACACACAGGATGTGCATGTCTATGTGTCTGAGCATGTAGCATGAGCTCTGGGTAGGGGATCCTAGAGATGATCCACACTTCAGGTATTATAAACCCAGGAAATCGCCCAGGCTTGAAACATGCCACATGAAAAACATGACACTATTTGATTTTAAAGTATTTATTCAATTTGGTACTTTCCTTTCTCTGGAACCAGTACCCTAGGAGAAACCCTGGATGTTTGCTGCAAGACTGTTCACTTTTCAAGTCACCATGGAAATATCACAAATCAATCCAAATGCAAGGTTGGAGAAACTCGGGAAATGTACAGCAACAAGTTGTCAAAAACTTAAGTCTCCAAACTGCTTGGATCTGCCCAGGAAACCTCTTTTTCCTTATTTGAATTTTCCTTTATTCATTTACAGCCCTTCCTCAGGACATTTTCTCAGATACTTTAAGTTCTCAGTTGCTTCACAAGTCTCTAACCCTCTCAATAGGAGTCCCTAATCCTTTGGGGTCTGGCCTTTTAACCATACTGTTTAACCCAAGAGATCTGGATCTGCTCTGCATAGAGACACAAAGCTAAAGTAAACAAGAGTGTAAGAATGATTGTACATTGTGGTTTGAGATGCCCTTATCCATTACATCAGATGTTTATTTATCCATTAAACATTAATTTTGCCAGATTGAATATGTTTAACAATTAAATATATTTAGAAATATTCTGCAATTATTTAGTCTTTAGTCTCTCTAGAGACAGCTGTGGGGAGATGACAAGCCAGGAAAGAACTGCATTAGTGGTGAGTTGATGCATGTAGAGTTAGGAATTTTGCTCTGCCAAAGCGAACGGAAGAGCTATTTCTGCAATAGCAGGGCAGATCTAGCACTGGGTCAGCTTTGTTGCCCCTTGAATGAATGTGGCTTAGTGGATAATTTGATGTTGGATTTTGCAACATTTGCGTGGGAGAGGTGCATTAAATAAAATACAGGATGACTCCTGTTACCTTACAATGCTTTTAATTATCTATTTGGAACTCCCTGCACTGGACTATTCTCAAGACTCCTGCTTGTTTCTGTAATTATTTGATATATACCCCCTTGCCCTTAATGCAAATCTAGTGTTAGTAAAGCACAGGGGAAAAATAACACTATGCACTTGCAGTGCATACTATAGTGGGCAAATTTCTTTTGGGAAACGGATTATTAGTTAAGGAACACGCTTTAAGGGCAGCCACTGCTGCTTGCAGCTTGGGTTTGGATGCACAAAACAGTTCCAAAGGAAGCAAAATTGAAAAATAAAAAGTTAGGAATGCTGAGACAGTTCCTGGTGGCATTTCCGAAACACCAATTTGTTTTTTTTAGACAGTAATTAAAAATGTGATGACAGGAATACGAGGATTCATCAGACATTTGTGACTCAGGCTTTGGAGAGCATTGCTATCCCAAAGACAAGATGACTGCACTAAAGGGAAATCAGGCAAAGTGATGCAAATCTTGCAAGAATTTGGTACATTCACTCCACTTCCACAGAAGTCAGTGGCTTGATGAGGTCAGCACTTCACAGAAACCCCACAGAATGTTTCTTCTGTGCTCATAGAAATGAGTATCCAGCACAGATTTCCATAGAAATGGGACACCACAGCTATTGGTGTCCCCTTTGCACTGTCTTTGTTTTTCCAAAGAAAACCATCTGCTCTCTTTACCAATGATGCTCCAGCTTTCTCAGCCAACATCCCAGCCCATGCAGCCCAGATCAAAGCATGGGACTGCTGAAGATAAGGGGCTACTCCATGAGTCACAGCACCGTACACCTGGAGCTGGCAAGAAAAATTCTGTAGCTGGGGCCTCACATAGCCACATTGCCCAGGAACCAGCATGAGAAGGACCACTGGCTGTCTCTGGTCAGCACACTGCAAAGTTTTGTTTTGCAGATGTATGTCCACCTTGACCAGAGCAGAGTCCTGGCTGGATATGGATGGAAGGTTGCAAGGATCATTGTGTTGCAAGACTTCCATTATGTGACACAAATAAACCAAGGACTTTGCAGCACTGCAGTGCTAAAACAGAGACACAGAGTTAAATCCTGTGACTACCTGAGAACATTGTATTTTCCAAGCAGTTATTTTCAGTGTCATCAGTGAGTGTTTCTTCTTTGGGGTGGCCACAGCTGAGTGACAGATTAATTGATGTCCTCTGTAGTAGTTGTACTTAAATTTCTGACAACATCCTGTTTTGAGGATCTATTGCTATGGCAGCTGATATATCATTTAATACATAGTCCCTGCCATGAATACTCTTCATGTTAAATGCCCAGGCTGGAGTAAGAAAGTGCATTTAGTGGCGAAGACTCATCATGAAGAGGAGTTGGAAGTGTATTCTTTTCTCTTGTTTAAATATTGATTTGTTCCTGACAGAAAGGCTGTTGTAACAGCTTAGTAAGTTAAAGAAAATATCACATAGTTGCTGGGAAAGCATCTACACATGCTTCCACACTGAGTCAGATGGACTTGAGGCATACACTAGGAGTGCCAAAATACCCAGGCTCTGGTCTAGCTCACTGCTCTTTGATATCTTCTGGAAAGAAAATAGTTGTTACATACACTGGGGCCAAATCATGTGGTTTTGATGTTGATTCACATCCTCTTAGGAAATGGCTGTACTCACTGGCCTTAATTTCTGTTTCACCTTTTAACTGAACCAGGATCCTGGTCCAGAGTGACCTTGGCTTTCTCCATCCACAGCTCCAAATCTTAATGGCCCTTGGAAAATAATTTGTTTTCCATGTACGTGCAAATATTAGCAAGTGTAAATTTTAAAGAAAGACAGTGCTAGAAACAAGGCTCCCACATGTTGTGTTGCACGCTGCATCTGGAGTTTTGGGTAGTTTCTAGGAGATCTGTGGCTTAGATGACTTTGACAGTGCTTGACAGGAGCGATGTGGAACATGGCTTTCTAGTTAAGAATGTTTAAACTTGTCTGTGCGATAGGATTCAGCTTACTTAATTTTTTCTTTTTAAATTGCTGGCTATGTGTCAGTGTGTCAGATATCCCTCCTCCAGTTTTTCAGCTTTCCATTCTTCTTCCTTCTGGAAAGGTTTGAGATCAACCTAGTACTGCCCACAGACCCTTAGTATGGCAGGACAGTGCATCCCACTGGATGACCATGCGAGGTGACTTTATATTTCTGATCCTAGAACTACTCTGTCCTGGATCTGGAATGGATGTTGCAATCCTCCAACCATCACCAGAGGTAGCAGGACTTGAGTTCTCCCCTGTCTTTTCCTAAGGAGACACAAAACCACACCTCTCACTTCCAGAAGCATGCACCAGTAGGGTTTGTTGGATTGGATCCTTCACAGGCTCTTTTTCTGAACTTAATTTTGCTTCAAGTTCATAAAGCCTGAAAGCCTTAACCACAAGACTGAAGGCTCATTCCTATAAACTGTTTTCCTGGCAGGCAGAAGTGAATTTTTCTGTGCAAAATAGAACAGATTCAACCACAGATATTAAAAGACATCCTCCCCAGAAGAACTTGACCACGGGGAGCCACTGGTGAAACACAAGGGTTCATGTCTCCCTGGGCAGAGAAGCAGCATGAGGCCAGATCTCCTCTCAGCATGGACTAAAGCTTTCCTCTCTGTGGGATAAAAAGTGCTGAGGGCAAAAGCCCTCTTTCAGCTCTGTCTGTGTGTGGCACAACCCAGTGGGCTCCCCCAGAGGATACCGATAGATCAAGTTCCACTAGGAAGACACTTGGGGAAAATTTAAGCTGTGGACCAAAAACGGACTTGGCTATGCGGGAAGAGTGAGTTGCTTAGTTTAGCCGCAGCTACTGTACAAGTGTGCATAGCAACAGGTATCGATGATGTTCATTTTCCAAGATGGAGTTTTGAACACAGGCACCTAACAGTGGAAGTTAGACACAGAAACCTTTCCATTAATTCAAGCCATTGGTCTCCATCCAATCTCGCAGAGACAACCTGGCCAACAGTGTGACCCCAGGTCAGTGAGAGCCTACTCAGCACCCCAGGCTGTGGTTGGACAAACAGCCACCTGAAAGCATGGATACTTTTTTAACCTATTTACTACCGTTTGTTTGAAAATCACAATTTCCATCACATGTGAAATTCTGTCACTTCCACGTTTGTGTCCATGTGGATTCAGAAGGAAAACATGACATCTTGAGGTTTTTGTGACAAAGAGTACCTCAAACCTCAGTGTATTTAATTTTAGTGAAGCAGATGTCTTCCTTCTTAATATACACTGAATGAATAATATTAAATGCAAATGATTAATATTAAATGTAATAAGTGGAAACTGTGTTTTGACATAATGAAATTAAATGAGCGCCACTGGTGAAATATAATAACTACAGCATGTCAACATGCATTGTTGAGTATATTTCTGCAGAACACTTCCATTTCAGAGAACCTGAATGTTCGGAGGAGATGTCACCAGAAAGAGCGTTACACCTGCACCCCTGCACTTGGCTCTCCAAAACCTGGGCTGGGTTAATTCAATCCTACTCAAGTCCAAAAGGGGGCCACATTTAGCAGCAATTAAAGGCCAGGGAAAATTTTTGAATGCATTATTCTCTACTTGCAAGGACACAGGGGAAAATAAAAAAGGTTGGGCTGAGGGTTCTTCTTTTTAAATAAATCAGAGGTAATATATCTGCTAGCAATGTTTTTGTCTAGTCACACATCTCCTATTTGGCCAGAATCCTGTATCAGCACCCTATTAATGCAAAATGATGTTCTGCCATCCTCCCGCATCTGCAGAATGTCTTGCACTTGCATACACTAAAGGTGGATCAAGTCCAAAATCCTGTGCATTCAGAATGAATGAAAAGCTGCAGCCAGTGCAGATTGCCAAGAGACCTGGGCTGAGAATGGGATGGGTGTTTGCCAGACTCTGTTATCATGAGCTCATTGACACAGCTTCATGAGTTTGGTGAGCTACCTGCTTACAAGCAACACAGAAGCTTGATAAGGAAGAGATGCCATTCCTAGATTATTTTTAAATATGTTTCCATCATCTTTATGGATACAAGAGCCACATGGCAGTGACAGCTCCAGACACTTAAATTTAACCTCAGTTGTCATAAATCATACAGGTCTGGTAAAGACATGACTGATCAACATTCATACCTTTTGCTTCAGTTGTAAAACCGTCTGCTTTATTTGATGAAATTCCTTACAAGAGGCACAGCATGTCCCTGATTTTGCCACATTTTCAGATTTCTCAGGAAGTGCAGCTGAAAGAAAACAGTTTCCAATACAAATATAAAGATTCAAACCAAAGAAGTCCATAATGTGATTGCAAAAGCAACTTGGAAGTTGTAACATTTCCCCAGACTGTGAAAAGAAGAGAGAATCTTGTCTTTATTAATGTGCTGACTGCGAATTGCTGTATAAAGCTGAGAAACTTTGCAGGGACAGCTCTGAGCTCATTTTTAAAGCAGCTGTTTCCAGTTAACAGTCTCCAAAGAATTTTTTTTTAATACCTGAAAAAGTTTACACCCCTTCTTTTATCTTTGTGTGCAGGGTAGATTGACCCTATCAATCTGAACTGATTGATTTACAGTCCCCCGAAGGGCAAATTTTCACATGCTATAAGTTACAGTAAAATCCCACACAATATGGTCATTTAATTCACTATGCACAAACTGCTCTTTATCATTGCTGTTATTCCTCCATGTGATGGAATCAGCCTGAGCATAGATGGGGACTGAGATTAATGACAGGGATTTAGATCCACACAAATGAAAGGGTCACACCTGTTGATACTATGCATGAATGAGATCTTTTCAGGAATCCATTAAGTGATTAAAAATGTAGGAGATATTGCAAATTTTTTTCATTCTTTTCCCATTCTCATATGCAGTAACGCACTTTGGCATTGCAAACAAACAGGCACTATTTTAACAGATGTCAGCTTCAAGACAAATGTGGTTGCCAAAACACAGGGTGACACATACTGGCAAACTCTAGGTGACATTTTTTTTAGTTTCACATGAAGCTGTTGGGAATCATCAAAGGTATTGAGGTCCTGCGTATGATGTGTGGCTTTGTACAGTGTTACCTGGAAGGGTTATTGGTCATGTTTGAACACTGACCATTCAGAGCATATCCTGTAATGGAAAAACTCTGGTGTTCCTGGTTCTTGGTTCCTGGTTCTTCAAGAAAGATGAACTACAATGCACTTAGCTATTGTATTATACTTCTCACTCAGACACACACTTTAACGTCCTTCATCTTTTCAGGAATGTGCATTGATTTTGAAAACATCTGCATCATTTTAAACAAAACCTGAACTTTCTAGTACTAAGGATATAACGTGCTAAGTTTGCAGGGTCCGGTAAGGCACACTGCACCCATCAGATGGTCATCTATGGGGCACTGTTGCACAAGTACAGGAAAACCTGATTTTCAGTGCATTTAGTCCATTTGATATAACACGCTGTCGAGTATGCTTGCTTTTAGAAGACAATCCAGGAGTGCAGCACAGGCTGGGATCTACTCAGCTGGGGAACAGCTCTGTGGAAAGGGCCCTGGGGTTCCTGGTGGACAACAAGCTCAACATGAGTGAACAGTGTGCAGCAAGGATACCTGACAGGATGTTGGGGTGCATCCACAGAGGTGTCACCAGCAGAGATAAAGAAGTCATTATCCCGCTCTACTTAGCACTTGACAGGCCATACCTGGAATCCTGTGTTCAGTTTTGGTCCCTGCTGTACAAAAAAAAAAAGCTGTGGACAGACTGGAGAGGGGCAGAGAAGGGCCAAAAGATGACAAAGGACTAAGAAGAGGACTGAGGAAAGGCTGAGAGAACTGGGTTTGTTCAGCCTTCAGAAAAGAAGGCTCAGGGGAGACCTTATCAACATGTCCTGGTATTTGAAGGGTGGCTACAAAGAAGAAAGAGCCTCCCTTTTTAAAAGATGTCACATAGAAAAGACAGGGGTAATGGATACAAATTACTCCTGGGGAGATTCTGATTGGACTCAAGAGGAAAACTTTTCACAATGAGAACAATAATTCATTGGAATAACCCCCCAAGGGAAGTGATGGATTCTGCAGCACTGGAAACTTTTAAGATTCAGATGGACAGTGTGCTGGGCCATGTTGCCTAGACTGTGCCTTTGCCAGGATGATCCTTGAGGTCCCTTCCAACCTGGTATTCCATGATTCTATGAAAAGTTTATCTCTCTTATCTCCTAATTAGGTAGGTGAGGGCTGCAAGGGCAAGATGCTGGAATGACCAGCAGCAGTAAGACATCGGTATTACTGCTGAACTGATCAGATTTGGAGGCAAAGGCTTAGGAGTTTTCCCAGCTCATCAACTACCTGCTCCCACAGCTGCAGTTCTTTGGCATTGTAATAACCCATCATATTCCTCTTTATTGCATTTTGCATTTTTATGGCAGTAAGCACTCTGCGCAGCCCATTCTGACAGCAGAGCTGGGTAATACCTGAACAGTGAGTGTTCTGTACAGTGTTCAGATGGCTCAGAAGTTAAAGGCCAAAAGTTAATACTTGGGCTTTTCTGATGAACTCTACATAACATCTTATACCCCTTCACTGAATTGCAGCTATGTTGGCTTGAAGACTGTTTGGCCACAATACCTCCCAGAGCAGCTCCAGACTTTGTGTGAAGATACCTGAACACACAGCCTCTGCCGGTTTCCTTAATACTGTATTTCTAATGCCAATCATTTTGCTTTTGTCTTCTGCCAAAACCTCTTTGCCCATGAGTCTTTTTTCTCTGGTAGATCAGAGAAACTTCACACAGGATGTTTTCTTTTAACAATGAATTGTTACGCTGTAATCAAGACATCTCTTGATATTTCTATAAGTTAAGTTTTCTCTTGGTCACAGGTCAGTATTGTGGCTCCCTCATGGAATTCTTCTTCCCTCTCCAATTTTTCATCTTCTTTTCAAAAATAAATGTTTTGACATGTCCATATTTGAACCTGTGCAGAATTTACAGATACACATAAATAAAGCTATTAGAAAAAAAAATTCTTTTTTTTCCAAACTCCAATATAGTTTGGGTTTGGTACTACTCTTAACCAAGGTTTCTTTTAATAGCTATCTTACCAAATTAGTTCCCTCATAACATGCACACATTGTGCTGAGAAATGTTGCTGAAAGCAACATAGAGTCATAGGGAGAAACTGCCAGAGCCTCTGCTATTTGAAACCTAATGCAATCCCACTAGAATCAGTGGAATTACGTGCAGATTAAGAAGCGGTGAATTTGGCCTCGTGTTTCATTATAAAAGCCAGTTTATCTTTGAGAAGGATGTGGTACACGGGGCTGACAAGTATAGATAAAACAGGGCTGTAACAATCCAAGGAGATGAATGTGGCAGGGGGCAGGAGGTGTCAGCTAATGTTTGGGAAACATCATACCACTGAGATTTCTGCAAATCCAGTTGGATTGACTTGTTGGAGGAAGAAGTCCAACAGCGTCACATAAGCAAGCATGAGCTGTATCCCAGGAGAGAGGTGGAATCCCCCTAACTCATACCAGACAGAGGTGATGATTTGCCCAGGGAAGGAGTCATCCATCAAACATTCACTCTAACCCATCTGATCAGGACCAAACTATGAATAGAGCCAGAATAAAGCATGGATAAAGCCAGAAGCCATCTAGGACAGGCCAGAGGGGGCAGGAAGCAATTAAACTGAGCCACCCGCATGCGGTGCAGATATGAAGGTCACCTACAAGGGTCAGTTTGGCCAGCACTGAACAAGGCACTCACACAGCCTGTTCCTATTGCACACTTACACCACAAAACTAAAATTATTTTGGAGAAGGTTTAAACCAGTCCCATTTTATGAATGCTTCCTAAAGCACACAGTCTAGCTCATGCATGATCTTGCTGTCCTGATGGGTGTTCTTTTATCTCAGCAAGACACTGGTGAGCCCTGTGGTGCCTATCAATAAGAGATCAGCTCAGTGGAGCAATGTGTTTTCTTTGCATGTGCTTGAAGACTCTGTCTTGCTGATGCTGGAAGAGGAGATGCTGGCGGGGGAGAGCTCTGCAGGGAGCTGTGCCGTGGGCGGTCTTTGCATGGAGACT
This sequence comes from Cuculus canorus, assembly GCF_017976375.1. Classification (NCBI taxonomy): domain Eukaryota; kingdom Metazoa; phylum Chordata; class Aves; order Cuculiformes; family Cuculidae; genus Cuculus; species Cuculus canorus. The sequence goes on along the minus strand of NC_071441.1, from coordinate 67,148,356 downwards.
TGAGTTGATCATCTGTGTTGTATTATCTGGGCTCAGCCTGCTGAGATGATTTCATTTGCCTACTTCAGCGCGGGTAGCTGTATTGTCTCCATCAAATGCAATGTGACTGTGGATGCAGGAAAAATGCTCCCTATTCTTGTGCCCCACTCACAAAGCCAAAGCTCTCTGTCCAGCCCATTTAAAGAGCCAAAAAATGGCCCGGATCACAGCCTTCAGGCATGGCACAATGAAAATGTGAATAATAATCCCCTGGGAAACATGCAACGTGGTTAAAGCTGGAGAGGGATGCCCAACATATATTTTCACGCTTCTGACACGAGATTTTAAAATCAAATGTAAGTGTTCCTGCTACCATGAAAAGAACGTTCATTAGGAAGCAATTCCAGTGTGGATGAGGTGCTCTCCAGGGCAGTGCAGGGCTCGAGCTGACCACGGGGTGGTGCATCACTACAGCCGGCTCCCTGCGGCTGCCAATACTCCTGATTTCCTTTCGGATGAGTTAGGGACACAAGCCCTGAGAAACAGCGATGGATCTCCTTTCTTTTCCACCAGGGATCTGGCAGTTGGTAACATGAACTTGGAGCACAGCAGTGCAACAGAGCAGAAAGTGTCCTTCTCTGCTTCATACAGTTCATTTGGGAAATTTTGTGAGAGGCGGTGGGTATTTCATTCCAGGTTAACTACTGGAACTGACATTTTTATGTGCCGCGTACATTTAATGTAAAATTGTTTTTTTTCCAAATATGAGAATTATTTCCACATCCTTGAATATTTTGAATAGTCAGTTATCCCGAGTGCTTTGGACATTGCCCTGTTAGGAAATTTGAACTAGCCAGAGGAAAAGTTAACTAAAAAAAAAATCTGTTTTCAAGGGGATTACATAGATTATACCTCTTTTCTTTATGATTCCCACACAATTATAAGAAAAAAAAAATAACAACTACAAGGAACAATTAAAGTTAATGGAGTGGATCCAGTTACACCTTTTCAGAGGAAAATAGAAATTATAAATTGTTCTGGCCATTCAGCAGGATTTGGAGCACTCTGATGCATGTGTTCAGGCATTAATTGATGAATCTATGATAAGTCACCATTCATCAAAAGAAGTGTTTGGTTTGGGGTTTTGGTTTTGTATTTTTTTTTCCAGAGCACAAATTATTATCTTCCTCCTTTCTTTTTCAATTGTCACATCAGTATTTAATCTGCAGTACTCTAAATTTAATAACTGGGATGAAGTAAAAAACTTTAAAATACTTTATACATAGCACACATATATACTTTGAAAACAACAGTGAAAAGCAAGAACAAGCCCTCACTTTTACCCCTTTCCCATACCTGACCACAGCCACAAGACACACAGACTAATTGCAGATCAGCAGAATTCAGAGTTACTCAACATAGTTTAGCAATCGGTTTAAGCAATGCTTGAAAGGTGTGTGGAATTTCCAGGCAAACCTTTCTTGAACTTCTGAGTGCCCAGAGGTGCTAACCACCCAACCCAGGGCCATTTGCTAATCTCAGGTGTTGGCATGTAAATACAAATTGAACAAACTGAAATTAATTTAATTAACAGATGAAATTAATGAAGGCTTATAAGGATCATGATCTGACTTTTTTTCCCCCTCCATGTCTTCTGAACTCTGGACTGGTATTATCCATGTTGATATGGGAGCAAAATACAGTTTTTAGCAGTTGGATCAAGGAGAAACAGTCTAACGGAAGCTGTAACAGCAAATTTCACCTATCAGCCACTACTGCTGTGTGCGTGTAGCTCACACAGCAGTGAGGAGGAGAGCATGTGGCAGAACTGCTCCACAGGTATTTGGGCACCCAGTGAACAATTCGGGGTCTCCAGGGGCATCACCAGCTTCAGGGTCATCCACGCTTCATACCCCCAGCTCCAAGTGTGGCACAGGGAGAAACTTCTCTTTATGGCAAATCAACCCTTTTTAGAGGGCACTTTGGCCCAGGACCTTTACCCCCCACTAGCACATACCTTTATCTCCTTTGGTGCAGGTCTTGCCATCCTCCTCACGGATATAGCCTTCGTGACACTCGCACCTGTAGCTGCCCATGGTGTTGACACAGATGTGAGGGCACAGCGTCCCATTGCTCGTGGCACACTCATCAATGTCTAGAGAGGAGCAAGAGCTGAAAACATCCTAGAGCCGGAGGTTTCAGACTTCAAATAAAATAAAAAAACTTCCTTTTAAGGTATTAAGAGATTTTGTCATTAAATACATGAGTAATTGTAGGGATGGAGCTTTGTGCAAACACCACCGTTATTATTAACACACCTAGCATTTTATCACTGAACACCTCATGACCGTTTGTTTGCACTGAAGAGCATCCAAGCTCAATCCTACAAAACTTGGCCCCCTGGCACAGCAAACCACACAGGGCAGCACTATAGAATAAAAGGGGACGAGCCAGTCAGGGACCACATGTAAGCGATCAGTCCTGAATTAGATACTGGCCATCTGAATCAAAACACAAGGATTTATTTTCACAATTATGCATGGTTACAGGGCTTCCAAGGATACTGTTAGAATCGTGACCCCCATCTCAGGCCAAAACCCCGGATATGATTCAAAACCTGCAGGAGGAATTAATAAAGGGAAAATTACATCAGCCCAAGACTTCAAAGTGTTTGGGTGCATATGTCTTCTTTTAGGTACTACCGCCTAATAATTTCAGGGAGATTTAGATCTCTTAGTTCTGGGAACCAATCTTTCACGTAGTTAAAAACCACATTTGTGCTGTTATAGTAAAAAGAATAAGAAAGGTTTCAGATCTCAGCTGACTCCTAAAAGACCTGAGGGAGCTGGATATATCATTAACCAGAGGTGAGCTCAGCACACACTCTACCCACCCAGGCAATAAGGCTTCTCTCTGTTCCTGTGCCTCTCCCGATCATAGCGGTATCCAGGGTAGCAAGTGCATAAGACTCGCCCAAAGTTATCTGTGCACTGCTGTTCACAAGGAGCTTCAGCGCAGACATCGTAGTCTAGGGAGAGAAAAATATGGTTAGAAAAATACCAATGGCAGTAGCTATGATAGGAAACATTTCACCTCTCTGCTAATAAAGTCAAGTTACATTGGTTTGGGGGATTGAAGAAAACTAGAAATTAAACATTCATGAGGCACAAGCAGTAAATTATAGTAACATTGTAATTTATAATTGCAGCTTTACAGCGGTTAGACTATTTCTAAAGTTGGATTTTAAGCAAGGGTCACTTTCCCAGTTTGCAGAATTTCATAATTCTTCTCACAGAAATATTAAATTACCTAAAAGCTTTTTGCTGTTTTCTTCCACAAATTTTTAAGTGCTGATAGCAACATTTCCTAAGCAAAATGCTGTGAAACACTTTGAGACTAACTTCCAAATCTGGGCAGAAATTACATAGTAAGGAAAAGCTAATTAAAATTGCATAGGAATTGTTCAAAGCCAGATATAAACCTTCAAGCAAAGAACACGTTATTACAAAACCATCATAACTCTTAATAATAGCAATGTGAAGATTAGGATATTGCAAGTCATTGGCTAGGCTTGTCAGTGAAACCCCAAAAGACTGAAGTCCCAGTTTGAAAGCCGACGGAGGGCCAATCTTCTGATTTCACTGCTACATAGAAGCAGAGCTGCTGTCCAGGAAATAGACACCAGAGCAAAACAGAGCCTGAGTAGCATCCCTGCCCTGCCAGGGACTCGATTCGGCCTCTGCCATCAGGCTGGTGGGAGGACTGGGGAGACATGGGCAATCCCTGGCCATGGGCGGAAGAGAATTGAAGCACCATGGGGAACTTTTGCCAGGAGAAGGCAGGGGCTGAAGCAGCACCAGGTTTCAAAACCATCTCAGGGAAACTGTGCTAAAAGTCATGTTTTATGCCAAAGCAAGTTTCTGTCATCAATTCAGAGGAACCTCATCTTGCATACAGCATTCACATGGTTGTCACTGTGACCCTCCAGTAACTCGGTACTGGGGTGGCCACAGCAGAATGCTGCTCCAGGATAAATATGTCTAAACCAAACCTAAGTGTTTCTGCTGAGTTCCTGGCAAGGCACCGTGTTTCCATATATACAGTATAAAATAATTAACACCCAAATTCTTTATTGATTCACACTAATGACTAGCAGACATGTCTGGGTATGATGATTTTTCCAAATAATTGAAATGAACTAATAGATATTAAAGCAAGTAAAACCACATTTGCTGTACAAAGAATACAGAGCACATTGTGCAGCACTGGGCATAAAAGTGACAGTGTGCCAACGTACAGAAAAGCACCAAATGAGACCTAACAAGATGCTGTGTGTCACAGCACAGCCCCCTAGACCGAAAAATACCATTGTAATGGTGCCAAGCATTTCCTCCCTTGTGCTTGTCCTCTTTTGAATAGCCAGCATCCTTTCTTTCCTTCTTACTTCACAACTGTGTCGATTTTAACTCTTGAAGTCTGCCCGCAGTGCTGTGGCAGTGAATGGCAGTGCCAGGACTCCCAGCAGTAACCGAGGTTGAACAGTGCAGAGCCTTGTACAAGCATGGAATGAAAAACATGGCCCTTGCCTTCAAACACTATCAATCTCGGAGCTGAGTTTGGACTTTTTAGATGATGCTGGGTCCGTGAACACCCTGTTACATTGGGCACTACTAGCTTGTCCCAAATATACAACATTAGTGGTATTTTTCCTGGGAAAAGTTTCAGTTTTCATTTTCTAATGAAATACAATCAGATGGAGAACAGGTTTGTATGCCCAGCATCAAGGAAAACATGCCAGTTCCTTAGCTAGGATGCCGACACAGATGCTGGATTTGGCTTGTACCATGTTCAGCCTATTCCAAGTAGAGGCAAAACAAGCTCTGTCCTGCCTATGCTTCCATGAATAGATGTGTACTACTAAAATAATAAAAAGTTAAAATAAAAGGGTCCATCTCCCAGCACAAGCAGGACTTCTGTAAACCTTTCCTAACTCATTCAACCTGCACCTAGAAGTCCCTGAAGGGTGGAGATGCCCCACCATTCAGTCTATTCCCAAGATTAAATATGCTTGCAGATGTAAAGCTTTCTATTCATATCTAATCCAAACTCCCCTTATAGCCATTTAAGCCCATTATTTTTGTCCTCTTCTTCTTGGCCAGGAAGAACAGTTTACTTCCCCCTTGCAGCAGTTGTCACATACCTAAAAACTGTTACTACGTCTCCCCTCAGCCTCCTTTACTTTAGACTAAACAATGCCAGTCTTTTAAATCATCTCTCTCTCACCATATTTCATGAAACTAGTCTTTAAATATGGTTTTCACATCCACCTTAGCTGAGGTCCATCAAAACTATTGCTTCATTTACTTTCATACAAAGCCAAGGAAGGGTCCAGGAGGTGGAAATCTCCCTGCTGGTGGTTCCTGCATAGTCAACCAAAATCACAGGGTAGCTGTGGGCTGATCCCGTGTCACAGAGATGTGTGTCCCCATGGCTTTGATCCTAGGTAGCATGACTCCCTCAGGAACAGTTCTCACAAGTGGCAAGAAATTGGGCAAAAGCTGCTGCACCACCTCTGCGTGCTCTGCTGAACAGAGGATGCAGGTGCCCTCCCACATTCAAGCCCCTGTCTGCCAGTCCAACCTAAGAAATGTGCTTTAAGGATGAATCAAAACTGCACGGTGAGGTTCAGACTATTCCAGACTTTAGGAAAATGCAAAAAACTGAAGCAAAAGAACAAATGTTTCTATACATATTTCAATGAACTCAGGAATGACAACACAACATGTAAAGTTGTGCCAAGGAAATTTTGGAAATAGTATTAGTAAGGAAAGAGTAGATCTGAATAGTGTTTGCGTGTCATCGACTATTTTGCTTTGAATTAATCCACAGCCAAGAAACTCAAGTAACAAACCAGCAGTAGGGAGGGTGTTCTCCAAAACAAGCTATTTCAGACTACATCTGTCCCTGCTTTATTCTTGGCGACACCACAAGACAGGATCTGGTTGGAGCTGTGAGTCTCCAAAGCAAAGGAGATCATTCCAGAGTAAAGGCTGAGGAGCTGTTTTTTGACCCATTTTTCTGGTCAAGTGGAGCTGGAATAGATGCTACATGGAGAATTAGAAACACACAAAGCAAACTCCTCTTGATGTTTACTAAGCATCACTGCTCCCTGCTCCTACAGGTGAAATCCAGAGCAAGTAGGTGAGTCTAAAGCAAATGAAATGCAGAACTGTAGGCACGGGCTTATACTATACTGCACTGATTTCTGTTGCTTTTCAAGGGCAGATGAGAAATAACAGTACAGAAACCAAAGTTGGACATGGAAAAGACACATTGGAAAGATGGACATGGGAATGACACAAAGGAAAGATGGACATGGGAAAGACATAAACCTTTGGGAAAGAGTACGTTCCAATGAAAGCTGTCCAAGAAGGAGACTGGCGTCTTCCTGAGGCAATTGTAAAAGGGTGGACATAAGAGGGTCCATCCCCCTTCCAATCCCCCTCCCTGCAGCCACTGCTAAATCACGAAGAAGACATCGCTGGAACTCCTTCTCACGGCTTTGACTCACCAGTACTGGATTAAAAGGTGCAGATGTGCTCTAATAAGCTCACATCTGTAATGTATTTATGTGCCTGTGTCAAGATATGCATTTCATACAGCTACTCTGTCAAGATTATGCCAAAACAATGTGTGAAGAGCCAAGTGATGTCTTGTAAGAGAGTAAGTGAAATGAATTCTTAACTGAATCATGTTTCTCATTCCTATATCAATAGCCCAGGATCATCTCAGATGTTATAACAATTGCTGTGGCCTCTGAAGTTCAAGGCAAAATATAGATGGAGCCAAAAAAAAGGGAGAATGGAGATATGGAGACACAAAGGAAGACAGCAGTCAGCAGAGAAATTCAATTAATGACAGAAACTCTCAGGTTACTGAGATTCAGTTAAGAGACAGGATTAAGAGAAGTCAGTGGGTACATGAAAAAAAGCTGCTTTCATAATCACCTAAAATCTCAAGAGACGAAAATTAGAAGCCTAAAATAATATACTGCCATGTTTCTCATTTTATTTCTGCTTCTATTACTTCTTCTGCTGTATCCATTGTATTTATTGAATAACCAGCACATAAAACTGTTACAATCCATAGGAAAGCTGGACACCAGGCTGTAAGAGCCCTGGCTTCTTTCCACTCCAAAACGATTCACGACATCTGCCTCCTACGCACATAACTGCCTTGTACAAAACTGCCTTCTCCAAGGTCCCATCTAGCACAGGAGCTGTCACCTCATGCCATGTACACCATGACAAAACTCACTGCAAAACCACAGGATGAGGAACTTGTGAACATAGATTTCTCCTAAACCATACGAAGTTTTCTGGCTCAGGCTGGCATTATGAGCTGTTTCTTCGTAAGGAAGCAGCAAACGCACAATTCCTGTTTCGAGAAGATGTGGATTTTTTTTTGCAACGAGTGTTCCAGTGCTTCCAGCCAGCAGCAAAGAGGATACAAATTAAAAAAAAAAAAAAGCATCAGGATCAGAGTTTGGTTTATAATCCCTGTTGGCTTGAGAATGTAACTCAAAAACCAGCTGACTCTCTCAAGCATGTTAATTTGTCGCATTTCTTTTCAAAACATCACCATCCCAAACTGGGAAAACTCTCAGGTCAACTTGAGGCTTTCCATATGTCATCAAATACAGGGATGTGTTGCCATAAACCAACTTTTTGGACCAAACAAGACTCATTGGGTTATTGTCTCTGGCCATTTGCCTCTGCCTGACATTTCCTCTTGCTCTATAACTTCAGAGCCAATTTCATCCAAATTGGGCAAAGTGGTGGGAGCACCTGGAGAAGTTACAATGCCACTGCTCAGTGGAACCATTGGCTGTGCAAACGCAACAAAACCTTCCCCCAGGGTTAAAGTAGGCAGAGCTCAGCCTACTCTTAAATGAGATCTCATTGCAGCAACATCTGAATATTGGGACCCCAGCACTGCCTTTGCCAAATGTACAGGCTGCTCCCCTCTGCCTGGAGGGGATTGTTCCCTTTTCACTACTGCATGAACTGCCCTGAGTGATTCTCCACCCTGCTCTGCCCCTGGTGACAAGGAAGCTGTGCCCATCTTGAAGAGAGGCGGTAGAAGCGTGACATCATTCGGCAATGCTCTCGCTTCATTGACGTCTTTGGGAAGTAGGTAACTAAAGGCAGAACGTAATCATTTAATCACCCGCTCCCTGTGCATTTAAAAGCCAAACTGTCTGTGATGGATGCAAGGGGTATATGGTGAAAGCTACCAGTGAGGAAGGCTGTGATCCTGAATGCACAGAGGGCTTCTATGTACATACTTAGCCAAGAACTGAATGCGTCCCTCTGTTTACAGCAGGTCATGGTAGAAGATCTGTGGAGCGACCTGTATTTAGGGGATGATCAAGCCCTGGTATGCAAAGTGAAAAAGTTGGAAGACACCGATCTTTTTATTTTCCCGACAACTTCTTGGAAACAATTCCCCCCACCAACACATGAGATACAGCTGAACCTGTGGTTATATCAGGACATTCTTCCAAACTGGCAGTATGGAGAACGGGGCAAACAGGGAAAGACAAAAACACAGAGACATGAGGAATAAGAATAGTGAGATCACATACCTTCAGGGATGCACTGTCCAAGAACAAATTTATAACCCTTACAGCATTTTTTCCTGAAAAACAATAAAATAAATAAATGAATAAATAAATATATTCTCTAAAGGTTGGTTGCTGACTTTAAAACAGTCATGAGTAGATTAGGGATGAAATGAACCAAACAAGATGAGGATCCTGAGCTTTGCAGTTGGAGGTATCTCAGCATTAAAGAACACAACATGCAAACCCACTACTCAGTCCTTGAGGCATTTTAAATGATAGCACGTCCAGCCACTTGAGGAGCCTGGGTTGGGTACCCCCAGTGCATACCAAGTAATTTGTGAAAACCCTGATCCCTTGGGTTGAAAGTATGCAGCACACCTCGGTGCTGTCCCTACACAGAACTCTGGTCATAATTTTCATGATGCAGTGAAGGGTGTTCTCAAACATCCGTCATCACAATGTAAACTTGCAGGCAGTGGTAAGTCTCAGTGAGGAGTACATTCAAGATAAATGTTATCAGTCATTTCTCATCTTTTAATAAACCTTACAGGTGGTAAGTGAAATATACTGGGCATTTCCACTGGAGCAAGGGAAAGAATCTCAGACAGGCAGAGGAAACAACTGCAGGGAAGAGACAACAGGATCAGACATTTTTTATGTATCTATGATATGAACAAAGGTGCTGAGAAATTAATGTTTTTTACACACTGGCCTGTAATGACATTTAGGCATTCAGCTGTATCTGCTTGTTTGCTTTCTAGGCAGCAAACCACAGCAAGTCAGCAGGACTCCCAGCAGCACTGTGGGGCCTTTACAAATGGCTGTTTTCCTTATTACCCTCAGAGCTACTCACTGCGGGGACCTAGAGATCTTCGAAAGGTGTTGGGGTGGTGCCTACCAAGACTGCTGCAAGAGAAGTTACATGCACCATTTGTCCAAGTCTACTTGAGTAAGGTGAAGGTGGTGCAGAAACTGAGTATTTTACAGATTGACAGTTTTTCATGCCTTACGGACATATTGAAATATCTGCAAAAATGGGAAGCCATCCATTTGGTCTCATCCTCTGTTCAGTAACTGACGCAGAAGAGTGTTAAGGCCATGGCAGTCAATGACACAACACTCCTCTAGACAACACTCAGCCATGACAAATCATCATTATGTTGAATTTAAATCAACTATCAGTTGCAAGTGACCACTTAAAACAAACAATGCCTTACTCCAAACTATGTAAAAACAAACTTTGGCTCCATATTTTACCCTCTTTCAAAGATTAGCTGGAATATAAATTATGCTTAATGAAGGCTGACCATCTGAAGAGGAAGCCTTGCTTTGTTATGCAAACAGTGGTCCCTCATTAGACTTTTCTCCAAACAGTGCTGTGAAGTTTTATCTACAAGACAAACAAATGCAGAAGGAATGAGTTCAAAGGTGCATCGGGGAAGCTGTTCATATACTGCAACCCATGCCGCTGGCTTTCCAAGTGCACATTCATCTCCCCCTGTCTGTGGAAGAAAGGAGGCTAATAAAGGCTTGCTTGTAGCTGTGATTCGCAGGAAGATACAGCCTGGCTTGACAGAGGGCTGGGAGATGGGTAAGAAGAGAAGGGCATCTTTACCATGAGATGCTGGCTTGTGGGGTTATGCCAGCCAGAACAAACCAGAAAGAAGAAGCAGCAGTTTTCATCATTTCTACCCTTCTTCCTGGGAATACCCACCCAATTTTCAGGCTGAGGACCCTTAGGACTCCCACGGTTCGAGTGGCTTGTGGCAGCAGAGGCAAAGCTCAGCCAGCACAGCCTCCTCCTGGGTAAGGTTTCACCTGCTGCCAACCTTGCAGGAGCTGCCTCTCTCCTCTCAACTTGACCGGTGATGGCTTTTGGCTGGGCTTGTCTGCCTTTCTGGATTGTCTTAATAGCCAAACCGCTTGCCCTAATTGAACCCCTCTCCCACAGCTACACACCGAGAACACACCATACACTGAGTCACACTCATTAAATACTGCCCTGGCATCCTGAAGCAAGTGCAGTTCTGCATAGTTCTTGCCAGGTGTTGCTCTGGTTAAAGCAACTGGAAATCTGTGCTGCCCTGGCAGACACACAAGCCCCTGCTGAAATCTGTAGCTTCAAACACATCATGCAGCAATGAGTTCCACGGGGGGATAAGATGATTTTGAGAAATTATTTCCTTGTTTTCAGCCTCCCTTTTAATTTCTGCTAAATTTTCCAATCATGAAAGCTCTAAATCACACTTAAAGATGTGTTTTAGAGGAGGGATGCCTTGCTTTCAGAATCACATTCCAGAAACTAATTCCCTTTGACAATTTGTTCCCAATTGAAGATTACAGCTCTCTGTATTAGCGCAGCCCATATTCAACAGCAAGTTTCACCCATAAGCACGATTTTGTCAGGGAAACGGCTACTTTAGGGTTAATGCACAGGAAATATAATACAACAATACCCATTTAGCTGAACATGACATTGCAACCCTGGGATTCCTGTGTGCTTCATCTTTTTACATTCCTAGCTGAACATTACATTGCAACCCTGGGATTCCTGTGTGCTTCATCTTTTTACATCTGTCAAAATGATGGACACATAAGTTGATCGTTAGCAAAGGCATTTTAATAGCAATACTTGTTTTCAGCATCCTGCTGCAGGTTGACATGTCTAATCAACGTTGCACAGCAGCGATCTTGTTGTACATAGTGAGAGGTAAGAGGGGGTCCCCACTGATAATTTTAGTTACTGAATAACTTTCAGCAAGGTGGTTGCTATGTGGCTCTACATGTGAGCATGCATCAAATACAAACTTATAAATGGCTATGTGAAAAGAGCAGCCATTAAAATCTGGATCTATGGAGAAATTAAGTTGATGCATTAACTTTAAATCCGGTTTCCAAAAGTAGAAACTGTTGGCAGACC